>NW_025999982.1:22728907-22746407 GCF_001458135.2 Marmota marmota marmota
GGGGGTAGTGGTGGCAGGAGGAGGTGGGTCCCTGGGGGCATAAATTTGGGGTATATGTTTGTTGAACTGAGCTTAGCTTCTCTCTGCTTCTTGGTGTGATGTCTGGAACGGCTTCCCTGTGCCACACTCTTCTGCCATGATGTTCTGCCCCACTCAGGCTCCAAGGAATGGAGCCAGCCGTCTATGGACTGAGACCTCTGAAACCCAGATAAACTTCTCCTCCTCTAAAATTCTTCTTGTCAGGTGTTTAAGCCACAGCAGCCAAAAAAAGCTAACTAAAACAATTATTGTCACAGGTAATCAGTGGTTCTTACATCTAACAAAAAGCAAAGTTCCCATATGTGCTTTTTTTTATTAATTTTTTACATGACAATAGAGTATATTTTGAAATATTATGTGTACACAGAATAAGTATAACTTGTTTCAATTAGTATTCCATTCTACATGATATGATGGAGTTACATCTGTCATGTATTCATATATGCAGATAGGAAAAATATGTCCAGTTCTGTCTACTATCTTTCCTATTCCCATCCTCCTCGCTTTCCTTCATTCCCCTTTGTCTAATCCAATTAGCTTCTAATCTTCCCCTCACTTGTTGTGGGTTAGCATCCACATATCAGAAAGAACACTCTGCCATTGATTTGGGGGGACTGGATTATTTTGCTTAGCGTGATATTCTCTAGCTCCATCCATTTAACCGGTAGATGCCATAATTTTATTCTTCTTTATGGCTGAATAATATTTTATTGTGTGTATATATATATATATATATACCACATTTTCTTTATCCATTCATCTGTTGTAGGGCACCTAGGTTGGTTCCATAGCTTTCCTATTGTGAATTGATCCGCTATAAACATTGATGTGGCTGTGTTACTGTAATATGCTGATTTTAAGTCCTTTGGGTATAAACCAAGGAGTGGAATAACTGGGTCAAATGATGGTTCCATTCCAAGGAAGCTCCATACTTCTTTCCATAGTGGTTGACCCAATTTGCAGTCTCATAAGCAGTGTATAAGTGAACCTTTTCCCCCATGTCCTCACCAACATTTATCATCATTATATTCTTGATAATTGCCATTCTGACTGGGGTGAGATGGAATCTCAGTATAGTTTTGATTTGCATTTATCTAACTGCTAGAGATATTGAACATATTTTTCATGTATTTTTTGACCATTCATATTTCTTCTTCATATTTCTTTGAACGGTGTCTGTTCAGTTTCTTAGCCCATTTATTGATTGGGTATTTGTTTTGGGGAGTGTTAAGTTTTTGAGTTCTTTGTATATCCTAGAGATTAATGTTCTGCCTGAGATACTGGTGGTAAAGATTTCTCCTATTCTGTAGGCTCTCTGTTCACATTCTTGATTGTTTTCTGTGCTGTGAAGAAGCTTTTTAGTTTGATACCATCCCATTTTATTGATTTTTTTTAAATTTTATTTCTTGTGCTTTAGGAGTCTTATTGAGGAATTCAGTTCCTAAGCCAACATGGTAGATAATTGGACCTACTCTTTCTTTTAGTAGGTACAGAGTCTCTGGTCTAATGCCTAAGTCCTTAATCCACTTTGAGTTGAGTTTTGTGTAGAGTGAAGGATAGAGGTTCAATATCACTCTACTACTCATGCATTTATGGTTTCCCCAGCACCATTTGTTGAGGAGGAAATCTTTTCTCCAATATATGTTTATGGTGCCTTTATCTAATATAAAATAACTGTATTTATGTGGGTTTGTCTCTATGTCTTCTGTCTGTTTTTGTGCCAATTCCATGCCGCTATTGTTACTATAGCTCTGTAGTATAATTTAAGTTCTGGTATTGTGATGCCTCCTGCATCATTTTTCTTGCTAAAGATTGCCTTCACTATTTTGTGTTTTGCCTCTATTGTTACATTGATTCCCAAATATTTATTTTGAGGCTATTGTGAATGGGATCATTTTCCTGATTTATTTTTCAGCTGATTCATCATTGGTGTACAGGAATGCAATTGGTTTATGGGTACTAATTTTATATCCTGATACTTTGCTTAATTCGTTTATGAGTTATAGAACTTTCCTAGTAGAGTTTTGGGGGTCTTCTAAATATAAAATCATGTCATTGGCAAATAGGGTTAGTTTGAGCTCTTCTTTTTCTTGGGAGTTGAGCAATAGACCATACTTAACAGGCTGTCTTGTATATTATCTACCAATACCAATTAAGACAGCACCTCTACTTTAATTAGACCAGGTCTTCACTATTTGCCTAATCTCAAAGTCTTGAGCATATCAGGGACTAATAATGAGATACCTTCTCTGTTTGCTATAGTTAGTAGAGACTCCTTCCATCCTTATCTACAATGCCATCTAGATATTGACTCTCGCAAATACCTGTATCTCACCTCCAACTTGACATCTCCACCTGAGTACTTAATAACTTTCTCAAAGCAACACATATCCAAACTTGGAATCATACCCTTCACCACCATCCCAAATTGTTTCTCCCATAGTTTCCCACATTGCAATAAATAGCAACTCCATTCTTCCAAACAAAATGGTCCAAAACCCAAGTCATCCTGGATTCTTTTCTTTCCCTCCCACCCCATATTTAGCGCTTCTGCAAATCCTGTATCTATCTTCAAAATATATCTAAAATTTAATCTCTTCACCTTGTTCTCTCCTACATGGATACAATAGCTTTCTAAGTGACCTCCCTACTTCTCCCTTGGCATTTCTCCACCAGGGAATTTCCAACATATGTTCTGATTTAAAAATAAGACCATAATGCTTTTTAGTTCAAAGCCCTTCAGTGAGGTGCAGTGGTACATGCTTGTAATCCCATTGACTTTGGAGGCTGAGGCAAGAGGATCACAAGTTTAAGGCCAGCCTCAGCAACTTAGCAAGAACCTCACTAACTTAACAAGATCCTGTCTCTAATAGGGTTGGGGTTGTATGTCAGTGATAAAGTGTACCTTGGTTAGACCTCAAGTACAAAAAACCAAAAATGGATTCCCTAAGTTCACGGTTCTTTTCCTATAATAAAGCTATAGCATGTATAGGCAAAAACTGGACACACCAATCACCACCGTTGTTATGAATTGGATGTGAGGTGTCCCCAAAAAGCTCATGTGTGAGACAATGCAAGAAGGTTCAGAGGAAAAATGATTGGGTTGTGAGAGTCTTAACCCAATCAGTGAATTGATCCCCTAATAGAGATTAACTGAGTGGTAACTGAAGTGGTGGGGTGTAATTGGAGAAGGTGGGAATTGGGGTGTGGCTTTGGTGAATATCTGGTGAGTGGAGTCTCTGTGCTTTCTGATCAGGGTGATGAGAGCTGCTTCCCTCTGCCACACCCTTCCAACATGTTCAGCCTTGCCTCCAGCCCCGAGAAATTGAGCTGGCCTTCTATAGACTTAGACCTCTGAAACCATGAGCCCTCAAATAAACTCTTTCTTCTCTACAATTGTTCTGGTCAGATCCTTTATTCACAGCCACGAGAAAGCTGACTAAAACACCCATGGAACTTTGGCACAAGGAGAACAAATACGAATATACTGCTTGATTTACAATGAATAATAAAGTCCTTTGTCTCTAACCCTGGAATTGCATCTTCTGCCAGCATCCATGAAACTGATGGCTCCATCCTCGAGGCCAGCCTGGGCAACTGAGCAAGACCCTGTATCCAAATAAAAAGGGTTGGGAATGTAGCTCAGAGTCAGAACGCTCCTGGGTTCAGTCCCCAATAACACACACACACACACACACACACACATTAATTCATTAAAAAATACAACTTTTAAATTCTCAAGTATTTAAAAAACTCACTCGTGTATGATTAAGGCAACGTTAACCAGAAAGTTACGGATAATGACATGAATATCAAAATTTTTATATTATTTTCTTAAACTTTCTTGTTTTTAACCCAGGAGTTGTGTCTTCTGCCAGCATCCATGAAACTCTGCTGGCTCTATCCTTAATTCTTAGACACCCTAAACTTACCAAAGGTATTCTGTAATTAGGAACAAACTCAAACAGAACTGACATTCTTTTCCCTTAGGTATGCTCCAAAAAGTCATAATCATTTTAGGATGAATGTTCCCTCTTTGAAACAGGTAAGCTCGCCAAAAATGTTCAGTCTAAAAAAGCAGGAGCTGGGAAAGGTATCATGCAACTGAAGTCCCATGACTTAGGAGGCTGAGGCAGAAGGATCACTTGAGGCTTGGAGTTTGAAGCCAGCCTGGGCAACATAGTGAGACTCTATTTCTAAAACATACAAGATAAAATAGTAGAAAGCACTCTGCTCATATATGAATAGTATATTGCTAATATACTATATTTAATAATATATTTATTTAAGTAGTGCTTTATCCAGACTTGAATAATTATTACCATGATGTATTCTGAAATAAAAATGTTAGAAATTAAATTTTTGTTCTCACATTTACAGTGTATCAGTGTCATGTCATATGACTAAACTGGTCAGGGTCACTCTAAGGGAATTTGGGGACTAAATAAAGACACAGACTCAGAAAGTACCTTTCTTTGTGTTCAGTGACTGCTCCTCAGCTGCAGCTCCCACAAGGGAGGCAAAGCAGGCAAGAGAGAGAGAGCAAGGAACATGTGCTGAACCCTTTTATTGGGGAAAAGCCATTCAAATGACAAGGCGTCAGGTTGAGTCTAGCTTCCTGATGTCTTGCTGTCAGCAGGTTGACAGAAAGAAGGCCATGCCCATCTCATGTGCTGGGTGGGGATCATAGGCAGAGCATGCCAAAAGACACGTCACCTCCCCAAACAGAGGGGCAATGTCTGTTCAGTCCACCCTGTGTGCTCAATGCTCATAGTTCACACACACACACACAGCCCACGGCTGGCTTGCCACATCTCCACAGTCTCATTGCTCAGGGCTAAGGGGCACTCAGTTCCCATGTGGCAGCTCCAGACATATCAGTGTTGTACCTATTCTCTGTGACACAAAAAACTACCAGAATAGCAGGAAATTGGCTGTTTCTTAGTCACAAACATATCCTCAGCACCCAGTATACTGAATGAATGAATTAGTACTGTTTAAGAAAAAGCAGAGATGGACAGAAGTTAAAACAGTAAAGACAGATTTTATTAAAAAAAAAATATATATCATTCCAGAGGAAGAAAGACTCCAGTATTGTGGCAGTCAGCTTTTGTCACTGTGATCAAAGACCTGACAAGGACAACTGCGAGAACAAAAGGTTATTTTGGCTGAGTTTCCGAAGTTCAGTCCATGGTTGGCCAACTCCATTGCTCTGGGCCTGAGGTGAGGCAGGACATCATGGCGGAAGGGTGTGGAGGAGGAAAGCCACTCAGCTCATGGCAGCCTGGAAGCAGAGAGGGAGGGAGGGAAGGAGAATAAGGGAGGGAAGAAGGGGCCAGAGGTAGAAAACAGTTCAAGATTACACCCCAAGTGACATATTTCACCCAGGCACCAACTACATGTCTAGAGTTAACACCTAGTAGATTAATTCTGCAAATGGAGCAATCTGCTGACAAGGTCAGAGCCCTAAGCATTGCCCATAATCCCTCCTCTGAACACTACTGCTTTGGAGATCATGCTTTCAAAACATGAGTTTTTCAGTAGACACTTCTAGGTCCAAACCATAACCAGTATTAAACTGGCTGTATTCTGAATAAAACCAGAGCAATAGGATGTGTAGCAAAAAAAAAAAAATACTTGGAATATGTTGGGGTGGGGAGTGAGATTTGTAGATGGAAAATTCCTAAGAGAAGTCATCATGTTTTGGGGGAATGCCAGCTGAACAATTTAGCAGAATTCTTGCTGATTGCATATCACCTGGGCATAGTGGGGACAAGTTTGATCTCACATCAGATATCAAAAGTTGGGGCTTCTTGCTAAACTGACTTAGCTGGATTCTTCCTAACACTATATAGGAAGTACATGAACTGGCCCTTGTGGAGAGACGGTCCTGGGGAGACTGATTAAAGTTGGCTAAGCAAAGAATCTTTGTCATTATGTTCTATGTTATTAGTTTGCATGTGGTATGGTAAGAGTTGGTACTATTTATAATCAAAATAATGGTCTCTTCACTTGAGTTGGAAATAATCCTCACAGAAGTGCAGATTCAAGAAGAGAAGGATGGCATGGAGATCATCATTAACGTTCTGGAATAAACAATTCACTGCATTACTTTGTGTGCTTCCCCACCTTGGAGCCCATGATCATTCAATCCTGAGGGTTTTCTTCTTTCATCTAAACAGCTGGAATGGTCTCCACTGTTTTGAGGAAACTAGAAACTAGGAAATGATGGTGGCAACTTCTTCTGTTCTAGGAACTCGGATAAAAACTGGCAGAGCAGGATTTCACTGTCCCCAGACTGTTCAAGAACACCACAAACACCAAAGTAGATGGGGAAAGCCTTCTAGAAAGAAGCATACCAAAGACAAGAGGTCTCCAGCCACCCCAGGCATGAGCAGCAGCTACCCAACTGCCCTTCTGATTGTGGTCCATGGATCAGCCCAAGTGTTACCTTGGGTTAAGTCAGCAGGAAGGACACTGGTCTGGCCCTCAATGAATGGCCTAGCATCCTCCAATGGAGGCCCCACCTGGAGAAAATTTCTCCATTTACTGGCCTTCAGTGTGAGTGGAGCAGGGTCTTAGACACCTGGATAGTTGGCAGTAGCATGGAAGCAAGACCCACGTTCCCCATCTGATCAAGATGCAAGTAAACAGATGTCCCACATCTGGCCAGCCATGGAATCCCACCTGTGTCCATTATATTAATACAATAACGTAGATACTCCATATGACCATCATTCTTCTGATGATGTGTTCAGCACATCCTACTCCAAAATACGGTACTTTGGCATGTTGAATATTTTAGGCTGCAATTATTTGAGATAAAGTTTGCTAACCTCTCTTCCTAGAGCAGGTTAATCAGATCAGAAAATCCAGTGAAATTTTTTAGTCCTTCCCCTAAGGCAGCTGACAAGATCCTTGTGTGAGAGGTACTCCACACCACTTGGAGAAAAGGCATATCCTTATTTCCAAAAGCAAGGGCCACAAAGGAGAATATGAACAAACAGGCCTCGAAGGCTCCCCCAGGTCATTACCCTTTTTGCCCCACCATAATTTTTCAAGGCCGTCAACTTTTCATCAAACCTAGCATGGTCATGCTCAGGTTTACTTGTTTCTTCAGATCTCATTTCTTTGTAGAGGCTTTCATTTCAGGTAAAACTTAAATGAATTAAACTTCTACGTTTTTCTCCTTCTTATCTGTCTCTTGCAATTGGGGCCTCAACCATGAACCAATGATGGGCAGAAGAGATTGTTCCTCCCTACATACCATTGTATTCGTGTTAGTCATGATGACTAAGAACTGTAACACAAAGCAAGGGCAAACTAGAGAAGCATATTGTTCTATTTTAATATAATCCCTGACAAGATGTGGGTTTTTTTTCCATTATCAAAGCTCCTCATACATTTTAATTAAATGCACATATGCAAAATAAAAAAGATAAGTAAGCTCTGAAAATTCTTTGATGTTTCTGAAAGTAATCAATGGCAGTGATTTTGAATAATGGGATTCTTCCATTAGCTTCAATTTATTATATTAAAATGCAAGTTATGATTCACATATATTAAGCAAATTAGGAAATTATTAAAAATGATTGACTTTGAAGCAACAGGATTATTATGATTTCCCATTTAAGTAGCTACTATAAAGGTCCTAACATACCCATTATTCCCCACCAACTTAAAATGACCTTAGTCCTAAATTCATTAGGCTCTCAAATTTGACCACAGATGGGGAGGGGGACTAATTCAATTGTACTTCAGTTATATTGCATCATGGTAATGGGATATAGCACCTAAATCAAAATGACAGCCTGTTTTTCTCTCCAACTGACAATCTTACAACCTTACATGGTAATCAGTAAAACAATTCTTGGAATTCTATACAACATTTATCTCTTGCAAAGTGACAGTTCTGATTAAGTTCGGAAGGAAATTCTGGAAGCCTTGGATAAAGTAACTATTAGTTCAAGAAACAATTTGAAGAGCTATTAAGACAGGGTGATATCAATGAAAGAAAGGACACACAGATAAGTGGAGGAGACTGAAGAGACCTGAAATACACCACACTTATACAGGAAGGGTCCCAATGCCTTTTTACATATACAGTAGAGAGAGGTCAGCCTCTTTCTGTTGCTATGATCAAATGTACTGAAATGTATTTTCCATACAAAATTATACTTTTGAGTTCAATTGAGTTTTAACAGTTGCATAAACTTGGACAAAAATTATCACAATGTTCTACTTCTTTGCCACCCTCAGAGAGTTCCCTCCTGTCTCTATGTTATCAATCCCTCCTCAGCCACCATCCCTAAGCAACTGTAGATCTGCTTCCCGTCACTATAGATATGCTATGCTTTTTCTAGAATTTTCTATGCATAGACTCATGTAGTGAAGTCTTTTGCATCTGGCATATTCAGTGGCGAAATGCTTAAAACATTCCCTCTGAGATTGGGAATGAGGTGGGAATGCCCACAACCATGCTTCAATTCAATACCATACTGCAGAATTTAGTCAGTGAAGTAAGACAAGAAAATAAAATATGTGGTAAAATATATTGGGAAAGAAGAAATAAAGCTAATATGATTTGCAGATTATTTGGTTATGTGTTTTAAAAAAATATATGAAAAATTTTAAATATAAGAGTCTTAAGTTTCCAGAATATAAAACTAATATGCAGCCAAGCACAATGGCACATTCCTGCAATTCAGAAGCTGAGGCAGGAGGATCTCAAGTTGGAGGCTAGCCTTGACAATTTAGCAAGATCCTATCTCAGAATAAAAATGTCGGGGGGTATAGCTCGGTGGTAGAAGGCCCCTGGGTTTAATTCCTGGTAAGGCAAAGCAAATCATCATACAAAATTATGTTTCTGTACATTAATCATGAAATCAGAAAACTAAAAATTTAAAATGGCTACACTTACTATGGCAGATAAAATAAAGTACTTGGAAGTAAATCTAACAAATCTGTATAAGAACTACTGAAGAAAATTATGTAACTTTACTAAAATATATTAAATAAGATTTTAATGGAATTTTTATTCATTACAAATAAATGAATTTAAAGACTCAGAATTATAGAAATATAAATAATCACAAATTGACCTGAAAATTCAGTAATCAAAATACAAGAACCAACAGATATTATAGTAAAACTTGATGAGTTATTTGAATATTCCTATATGGAGCAAAAATCCAAAAATACTCCAAAATATTTTTGATGAAGAGGAATAAGGCAAGAAGAATTACTCTTCCAAATATAAATCAACTGCAATTGATTCAAAGTAGTACTGTCATAGGAACAGAAAAAAAGTATTACCAATGCAAAATAACTGAAAGCTCAGAAGGGCACTAGACATCTATGGATACTGGGATACATGGCAAAAGGAGCTATACCAATTCAACAGAGAAAAATTGTAATAAATTTTTCTAGGATGATATGAATGAAATGAACTTAGTGGATCAGAAGAACAAAAAGGGTAGATAAGCAAACATACAGCAAAATGGCAGGCATAAATCTTACCATATCACGAGTTCCATTAAATATCAATGGATTAAACATCTCAATTAAAAAGTAGAGATTGAGGATGGGGCTAGAACTCTGATGTATGGAGCTTGCCTGACATACACAGGCTCTGGGTTCAAATTCTAGCACTGAAAAAAAATAGGTGTGGTGGCACATGGTTGTAATTCTAGCAGCTCAGGAGGCAGGAAGATTGTAAGTTCAAAGCCAGCCTCAACAACTAAGCAAGGCCCTAAGCAAGTTGGCGAGACCCTGTCTCAAAATAAAAATAAGAATGGGCTGGGGTTAAGCACCCCTGGGTTCAGTCTCTGGTACCAAAAAAAAAAAAAAAAAAAAGGAGGGTAGAGATTTGGCTGAGTGAATTAAAAACAAACAAAAAATATAATCACAACTATATGCTGATTGAAAATTGAAGGAAATGAATAGGTTAAAGGTAAAAGCAAAGATAAGATAAACCATGCAAAAAATAACCAAAGGAGGGCTGGGATTGTGGCTCAGTGGTAGAGCACTTGCCTTGCATGTGCACCTGAGGGTCCTTTCATAAGGAAACAAATCCACTCTGGAGGCCTCAGCCCTGCAGACTAATCACCTCCTGTAAACCCCACCACTTAATCCTGTTCCACTGTGAACTAAATTTCCAGTTTGGGAGTTTGTGAAGGGAAACACATTCAGACCAGAGAAGCTTGGCATTGGTGTTGCCAACCTTGTTCCAGCACAAAGGGATATAAACAAGTAGCCGTTAAGCCAATGAATCCAGGATTCCAAGCTCACTGGTGCATCTGTACAGAGCCTAGGGTGAGCCACCTCTGCTTCCATCAAAAGGACTTCCTTCAAAAGGACTTCCATCCTGCTTTAGCCCAATCACTTCTTTCACTGTAGCTGTAAGGCTCCAAGTGCATACAATGGGGCTTGGCATTCATGAACCTCCTGCAGCTAACCTCAGTACAAGTGGCTCCTTCCTGAAGACAGGAACCATAAATTTTTTTTTGTTGTTGTTTTGGATGTTTTGTGGTGGTACTGGGGATTGAACTCAGGTGTGTTCTACCACTGAGGTATATCCCTAGTCCTTTTTAAAATTTGGAACTATCTTACTAAATTGCCCAGGCTGGCCTGAAACTTGGGATCCTCCTATAGCAAGATCCTCAATCTTTGGAATTACAGGCATGCACCATGTTGCCTCTATCCTAGAGTCAGAAGTTGGAGCAAAAATCAAGAATGGGTTTCTGGGAGTTGGGGTGGTGGCTCAGTGGTTGAGCTTTTGCCTAACGTGTGAGGCAGTGGGTTTGATTCTCAGCACTGCATATAAATAAATAAAGGTCCATGGACCACTAAAAAATTTTTTTTTAAATAATAGGTTTCTGCATAATTAATAGGACTAACTGGGAATTTAGATCATGATTGGAACAAATTATATCTAAATCCATCACAGGTTCCATATGATGGTGGACACACCAACTGAGAAACAGAGGAACCTCAGAACTCAGCACCCAGTAATCAACCCCAAGGCCTCTATTTTAGCAGGAACAGCTAAAGCAGTTACCAGGACTGCTAAAATCACGGTATGAGGAAACAAAGGCCAAGAACTTCTCTCATGTGAAAAAATTCCCACATTACCTCCCTGGTTACCTAGCTGGGATGGTGCCTTTCAGCAAGTAGTGTGCTGTTTCACCCAAAGAACTTTCAGAAAACGTGGAAACGTTTGTTAGGCCAATGATTGACAACCACCGTTCTCACGTGAGCATTAAGAAATCAGTAGATTTGGGTCCTCCTTAGAGAAGGGAATGAAATTGTGTTTCCACGTGAAATTTGGGAAAAATGTTGCCTCGAGTAATGTAACAAAATAACCAAATGAGTTCCCATGATATGCAGGAAAAGCCATGTCAAGACAGATGCACAGGTGGGGAACTGATACCAATCTGCCTGGTTTTAAATTAAAACACACCTTCTGCTAAGGTTTAGGTGTGTTTTGCCCCCAAGGGTTCATGTAACTTGGTCTCTAGTGTGGAGAGGTGCTAAGGAGTGGAGACTGGTGAGAGATGCTTAGGTTATTATGGGTATGACACCTCAGAAGGGTTTAAGGTGGCTCTATTGGGAGCTTGACTTAGTTCAAGGAGGAGTTTTTAAGATAGCAAGTCTGACCTTTCAATCAATCTTTTTTTTTTAAAGAGAGAGAGAGAGAGAGAGAGAGAGAAATTTTAATATATATTTTTTAGTTCTCGGCGGACACAACATCTTTGTTTGTATGTGGTGCTGAGATCGAACCCAGGCCGCATGCATGCCAGGCGAGCTCGCTACCGCTTGAGCCACATCCCCAGCCCTTTCAATCACTCTTATTAACTTACTTTCTAAGTGATCTGCTATTCCTGCCCACACTCCAACCACTGTGTGTTGCCATCCACTCTGAGTCCTTCACCAGAGCCAAGCTAATTGTGGTTACATTCCCCTGAAACTCCAGAACTAGAAGCTAAAATAATATCTTTTCATTATAAAGATAACCAGCCTCGGTATTTCTTTATAGTAATACAAAATGGACTAATCCACCCCTGAAATGAGCTTCTTATCATTCTAACGATTCCTGTTGTAGAAGGACCAGATCATAATGTAGATTTTACCAGACCTGTGAAATACCTGGGAGAACTAGCTTCCCCTGATCTATATTCATGGAGGCTCAGTCCAAGCACCAAACAGCTGGGATCAAAACGAGCTGCTGCCCAAGGAGCTAAGGTAATAACAATCAAGGAACATGACTTGTAAAGAAATAACAAACAAAATACATGAGCACTGTCAAAAGGCAAATTCATTTTTCTTCCTTTCATCCTTAGTTTATGCTTTCCTTAGCTAAGTGAAACAGTTAAACAAAACATACCCAAAATGATCAGTCCACACATGCATGATGATGAAACTGAGACAGAATTTATTTTACCAAACATTTTATTTCACCGATTAACAGTCAATGTGACTACATTATTCCCTGGGGCAAGTCATCTTCAAGAAGAGACATGGTTTGGGCACAATAAAAAGAAAAGTATTTCTGAGTAGCATTCTTCATACTAAAAATAAAAGATCCCAGAGTGAAAGTCAAGAAATGTTAACATTAGTCCTGGTGATTTCAGAAGATAGATGACGTTGAGTGCGCTCTGAAGATCCGACTGAACTTCTCCAGGGAGATGAGCAGACCTTGGAAGACGCACATCAACACTGCATGGTGGAAGAGAATTACTCTCTGATTGCTTAAGGCTTCTGCATCCAAACACTAGAGGACAGGAAACCTCAAGTAGCCAACCCCAAGAGTTCAGAGAGCTCATACCCCAGAGGTTGAAAAGCATACAGAGATTACAATACATATAACTTTTTGGATCATTTACTTCTATTTTCTGTAAGAAATAAACTTAAATAGAATTTCAAATAAAAACTTCTGAGTTATCACATTTTCTGAGAAGCAATACTATCTTTATTAATTGTGGTAACAGAATTAAAGTTTTCAATTGGTTTATGCTTGAGTATAATGTGAAAATCCAGTCACACAAAAATAAAAAGTACTTAAAGGATGGACCCACAGTGGTTTTCTGGAATGGGACCAGAACAGCTCCCTGTGACCCCCTCTACCACCCAGTGCCCTCTCCTCTCCTCAGGGAAGGTCCAGAAGGCTCCGTGCTATCAGTCAGTTCTCAAATACCAGAATGACATTTTCCACCCTTACTACAAGTTAATACCTGGCAGGTGCTTTACAATTCATTATCTCCTTTCCTTGTCATTAGCCCAGGACTGAGGGGATTTTCAGATTAAGAATTTGCTTATATTCAAAAAGCAAATTAGCATTTGAATTGGGATTACAACCTTTCCTCTGACGCCATTGCACAAATCTTTATTGATGATGCTAGCCTGAGCTTACTGTTGCATTTCCATTGTTGGGTTCTCTGAACCCAACCTCATAAACAACCAAACAATACATTTTGTAGTAGTCATTTGCTATTTTCCAAGGACACTGCTGGACTTCAAGTAAATGACTGTGATAATTTCCTCTCACCTTGCAGCACCTCTTGGATTTCAACACAAATAATATCTTTCAAGCAATTCTATAAATCTTGGACTGTGGACTCCTCTGCTTCTTATCTTCCCACTTTTCCAGCATCCTGAACTCGCAGATTTCCTGCAGAGAATACAGGAAGATCTTCTCTACTTTCCTAGATATCATCAGTATCACTACTCCGTAACTTCAGGTTAGCAACAGTAATTCTCAGCCATTCTTTCCCCAGCTGTCTTTGCTCCACCTAAAAGCAGATGTTAGTTCCTCTTAACAGTTCAATCATTTACAGCTATTTACAATAAAAAATGTACTCTCCTTATTAAGGATACAATGATGCATTAACTTTAACCACTCTTCATATTTAATTGCCAAAAGATAAATGAATCCCTGCTTTCCAAACTAACTGAAGGGCTAAAGGGTACTATTTAATATAATAACATTAAACTGCTAGAGAATAATGTTCACCATGATAATTCAGGTACAAGACTGGTTTTAAAACAGTACAAGTTGGAGCAAAAATTAAAAAGTACTTCATATACTTCAAAATATGAAACAAAAGTACTTGTTATGCCTCAAAAGAAATGCACTTGTGCATCTCGTTTTCTTTTTTTAAGGGTCAGCACCTTACACAGGTAGTGGCTTAGGGCCCACAAAGGAGGACAGCAACAGATATGAATTTTACCCTCCAAGATACCATCCAGGCCTGTGGGGAAAGAGCACATTCCATAGAAATGTTAGGAGATGGTAATATCAGACTTGTATCTGCTTGCTTGTTCTTCTGATCTTTTTTAAATTTAGAAAGGTATGTTTCCCAGTGTAAACTATTGGTCTCATATAGTACTAACCCTTTTCATTAAGCTGTTTTTCTACATTTGGATTTGTTTGTGCTCATGAGTTGCAGAGTTTCGGTTAAGGATCCTTATGGCATAACAAACACTGAAGGTGATATTAGAAGACAATGGGAGGAGAAAGGGACACTTAACCACTTTTTCATCAGGGACCAACACCTATGCTAATCTACACGTAACAATTGATATAAATGTGTTTAGATCTTCCCATATTTATTGAATTTTCTATAACTGAATTTTCTCTGGCTTTCTAGACTGAAGACTTGGTTCAAAGAGATGGCCTTACCACCTAGTGGTTTCTTGATACATGGTAGTTGCTCTTAGCTCTGAGAAGAGCTCTTAGCTCTTCCTCAATGAAAGTTACACGGCAGCTCACTAAAAACTGCAAATTCTCAAGACCATCTCAAAACTATGTTCAGATTCTGAATCTATTTTTTTTTTTGCTTTTTTTTAATTTAAATTTTTATGCCTTTATTTATTTTTATGTGGTGCTGAGGATCAAACCCAGGGCCTCACATATGCAAGATGAATGCTCTACCGCTGAACCCCAGCCCCAGCCCCTGAACCTAAATTTTTAATACAATTTTGAAGTGATTCTGTTAAGGTTGAGCCCTGAACTTATTATAAACAATACCACAGTGTTACACTCAATCTGAAACTACTGATACAGTGCTTGATATCTCAAAGATCACTGTTAAAATATCCTCCCCAAAGTAAATCTTTATTAACTGGATTTAGATACAGAAATGCTTATTTCAAAAATATTAGAAATCCCTAATCTTTCAGATCAGAATAATTCTACCTATAGCTACTTTGCTATTGGGACTCACTAGCCAAGTAATTGTATAATTTTAAACAAGAAAAACTTGCCCTTGTACCAATTTAATAAAAATTGTGTTGCAACATAGATATGTTTTAAAAATAATTAGAGTTCACTTCTTTTCATGTTCACTAAATAAAACAATTAACATTTTATATTTCATTAGTGATATAAAACTAGATCATGTGTGTGTCATTTTCATAGGCTCCCACTTTGGGTTTTTGTTGTTGTTGTTGTTTGTTTGCTTGCTTGTTTGTTCAGTACTAGGGCTTGAAAACCAGGTGTGTTTTATCACTGAGCTACATCCCAAGTCTCTCTTACTAGGTTGCTGAGGCTGTCCTTATACTGTATTTTTACCATCTTTAGAACTATTTGGTTTATATAAATCCTTTTCACAACATTCATATTGTTGCAGGTATTAGTATTTTGGATAGCATAGTTGATACTTACTTCTTACATTAATCTGGCTCACAGCTGCTTGTTATTTTTGCTGTTGGAAATTGTTGACTGCCACCATTCCTGTTTTTGTGGTAATTAGTGTTGTAGATATCATAGTTGGCACTGGGTATTTATTTTAATGTTTAATATTGTTTGCTTCAGTTTGCTGCTATTGTTTCCCCCTTCTCTGTGAGGTGCTGGGAATCTATAAGAACAATACAAGTTCACAAAGCCAACGCTCTTATGCTACATTTAATCCAGCCAAAAGACTGTGCATCATCCTCCACACACAAATTAACCACACTCAAATTTCAGTGATACTTTAATACAAAGAATAGAAAAAACAAACTAATGACCAAACTCCCAGAAGAAACATCTGGGGCTCCCTCTGGTTCTACTTATAGTGGAAGTTCTACACTTACAGCAAAAACAAAGAATGAACATAATGGCTATGGTTACCACAACTATTAGCATTCTCAGTCTAGATCACTACAGGATACTTTGGCAAGAGAAGGCTGTGCCCCCCGCCACAAAAAAAAAAAAACACCCACACATAAGAGAGGAAAATAAATCCATCCCAACAGATGCATAAAACCCGACACAGAAATACAAGAAATATGAAAAATCAAGGTAATGTAATGACTCCTAACACTTAAAATTCACCAGCAACTAACTTCAAAAATACTGAAGTGGATGAAATATAAGATAAAGAATTCAAAACAATGATTATCAAAATTATCAATGAATTCTAGCACAATACACACACACACACACACACAACTCTGAGTGACATATAGAAGTCAGTACTGGGTATAAATGAGAAATTCAATAAGGAGATAGGGATTTTGAAAAAGAACTAAACAGACATCTTGAAAATGAAAAACAACAAATCAAACAAAATGTTCAGTTGAAACACCCTCTTGATAAAGCAAATCATGCTTAAAACACAATTTCAGAGCTGGAAGACAAAGTAGCCTTGAACATTCAGACAGTAGTAAAGAAAGCAGTAACCATAACCACAATATATAAAAACTCTGGGACAGCATTAAGAGACCAAATTTAAGAATCACTGAAATTGAAGAGTAATTTAGTCAGCATTGTTGCTGCTGTGGCCAAAAGAACAATATAGAAGAGAATTATAAGTCTATTTTGTTTCATGGTTGTAGGCCATGTTCAGCCTATTCCATAGCTCTGGACCCAAGGTGTGGCAGAGCATCATGGTGGAAAGGCATGGAGGAAGAAAGCAGCCCAGGACATGGCATCATGAGGCAGAGAGAGCTCCATTCCCCAAGGACAAAATATAACCCCTAAAGGCATAGCCCAGTGACCTACTTCTTCAGCCACACCCTACCCGCCTATAGTTACATTAAACCACTGATTATGTCACAGCATGTATAATCCAATCATTTTACCTCTGAAAATTCTTGCATTTCCTCACACATGAGCTTTCAGAGACAACTTATATATAAACAATAACAAAGAGAGTTGTGAAATGCAGAATAATGGTGTGGATAACTTCTTCAAGGAAATAACAGAAATTTTCTAAACCTTGAGAATCAAATGGACATCTTGTTACAGGAAGCATTCAGAACTGCAAGTAGACAAGATCAAAAAAAGAACCTCTCTATGATACATCACAATTAAAATGCCTAACATACAAAATAAGGATAGAATTCTAAATTCTCAAGAGAAAAACACCAGGTCATATTTAGAAGCAAGTCAATCATAATTATTTATGATTTCTCAGCACAAATCCTAAAATCCAGGTGGGTTTGGAATGATACATTCCAAGCCCTGAAAGAAAATAAC
>NW_025999982.1:22752082-22755193 GCF_001458135.2 Marmota marmota marmota
GTAGAGGATAGGAAAGGTAGCAGAATACAACAGTTACTAATAGGGCATTATGTAAAAATGTGGATGTGTAACCGATGTGATTCTGCAATCTGTATTTGGGGTAAAATTGGGAGTTCATAACCAACTTGAATCTAATGTATGAAATATGATATGTCAAGAGCTTTATAATGTTTTGAACAACCAATAAAAAAAATAAAAATAAAAAAAATAAAAGAAGTTCACTTCATGCCAGTAAAGGAAATATTCCAACAAGAACATACAATAGTAAATATTTATGGCCCAAACATTGGTGTACTAATTACATAAAACAGGCACTACTTAAAGTAAAGATTCAGATAGAACCCAGTACAATAATACAGGGTAACTTAAATACACCTCTCTCACTAAAAGATAGATTATTCTGAAATAAACTCAGTAAAGACTCTTTGGATCTGAAAAAAAAATATTTCTAATCAAATGAACTTAATGGATATCTACAGGATATTTTATCCAGCAAAAGCCAAATAAACTTTCTTACCAATGGCTCATGAAATCTTCTCAAAAATAATCATATTTTAGGACACAGAACAACTCAACAAATTCCAAAAATTGATATGATTGCTTGCAATCTTACCTGATTTTAATAGAATGAAATTAGAAATCAACATCAAAAAAACTATATAAACACATGGGGATTGAAAAATACTCTTTTGAATGATGAATGGGTGATAGAAGAAATCAGAGAATAAATTCAGATATTCTTAGAATAAAACATGACTAGTGGTATAATATGCCAGAACCTCTGGAACACTATTAAAGGCATTCCCCTAAGAGGAAAGTTTATAGTTGTGAGTGCCTACATAAGAAAATCAGAAAGATCCCAAATAAACAACTTAATGATGCATCTTAAGAACCTGAAAAGGGAAGAACCAATTCCAAAACAAAAAAAAAAAAAAAAAAAAAGGAAAAGGAAATAATTCAGATCAGAGCTGAAGTCAATGAACTGGAGAATAAAAACAAGTACAAAGAATCAATGAAACAAAGAGTTGATTCTTGGAAAAAATAAACAAGATTGATAAGCTTTTAGCTAAACTACCAAAAAAAAAAGAGCGAAGACTCAAATTAATAAAATTAGATATGAAAAGGAGATATTACCATAGATAACACAGAAATCCAGTGAATCATTAGGAACTATTTTGTAAACCTCTACTCCAATAAATTGGAAAAACCTAAAAGAAATGGATACATTTCTAGACAAATACGACCTGCCAAAATTGAATCAAGAGGACACAGGAGATCTAAACAAACCAATAGCTGGTAATGAGACAGAAGCAAGAATACAGGAGGCCCAGTGGCAGAGCGGCAGAGCAGTGGAGAGTGGTGAAACTGAAAGGGTGCCTGATCTCCAATTCCTCCCCTCCCCACAGCTGTGATGACTGGGTGACTACCCAACAAAGAGAGCGCTCAGTTGATCATGAGCTCCATACCCAGAGTGAACCCAGAGCTGGGAAAAGAGTCCCAGTAATTGGGGCCTGGCGGGCAGGAGAAGTTGGGGGGATAGAGACTGGGAGCAACCCAAAGGGACCGGGATTGGACAGGCATCTGGCAGGGGAGGGAAAGCTGCCCCACACGGATTGCTTCCTACATCCGGGCAGGGACTCAACCTGGAATGCACAACGCCACCTACAGGAAGAGAAGAAAACAGAATTCTAAGAGTGCATTTTTTTCCTTTTTTTTCTTTCTTTTCTCTTTCTTTCTCTCTTTCTTCTTCTTTTCTTTGTATTTTTCTTCCTCCTTCTCTTCTCCTCCCAACCTCCCAAGCATTACTACTTCTACTACATGTAATTTACTAAATGCAAATAGGTGAATGTTTCTATGCTTTTTATAGTCCTTCCAAGTAATTAGCTACCCCCAAAATACTCCTGTCTATTCTCCTGTTAATAACCCTCTTCATTAGAGCTCTCCTCCAAAGTAGCTAAGATATATTAACCCCCATAACCTCACATCTTTCCCCCTAAACATAAAGTCCTACAACCAACCCTCCTCAGTTCTCTATATGCCACCAGAATCTGTATGCCTTTTATGAAACTAATGAAATTATACTTTAAATTACAATTGAACCCAACATCTCTGGACATTGTCTCCCATCACAAAGGAGAGATCTCTCAGAGCTATACAAAAGGAAAACAAATTTATATGATGTCAGGGTTTTTAGCCCCCCATTTCCTCCTGACCTGAGGGAGTGACGGGGAAAGCATGCTCTGACCAGGATGAGCCAAGAAAGGCAAAGGTCGACTGGCCTTCCGCACCCTGCCTTCCCTCATAGAGGACAATCAGACTCACCAGGGAGACCAGTCAAAGCAGGATCACGTTTTTTTTTTTTTTAATTGGTTGTTCAAAACATTACAAATCTCATGACATATCATCTTTCATACATTTGATTCAAGTGAGTTATGAACTCCCATTTTTACCCCAAATACAAATTGCAGAATCACATCAGTTACACATTCACATTTTTACATAATGCCATATTAGTGACTGTTGTATTCTGCTGCCTTTCCTATTCTCTACTATCCCCCCTCCCCTCCCCTCCCATCTTCCCTCTCTATCTAATCTGTTGTTGTTCAGTTCTCTCCCTTGTTTCCCCCCCCTTTCCCCCCACAACCTCTTATATGTGATTTCGTATAACATTGAGGGTTTCCTTCCATTTCCATGCAATTTCCCTTGTCTCTCCCTTTCCCTCCAACCACTCGCCTGTTTAATGTTAATCTTTTCCTCATGCTCTTCCTCCCTGCTCAGTTCTTAGTTGCTCTCCTTAAATCAAAGAAGACATTTGGCATTTGTTTTTTAAGGATTGGCTAGCTTCACTTAGCATAATCTGCTCTAATGCCATCCATTTCCCTGCAAATTCCATGATTTTGTCATTTTTTAGTGCTGTGTAATACTGCATTGTGTATAAATGCCACATTTTTTTTATCCATTCATCTATTGAAGGGCATGTAGGTTGGTTCCACAGTCTAGCTATTGTGCATTGTGCTGCTATAATCATTGATGTGGCAGTATCCCTATAGTACGCTCTTTTAAGGTCCTCAGGGAATAGTCCGAGAAGGGCGATAGCTGGGTCAAATGGTG
>NW_025999982.1:22755952-22819243 GCF_001458135.2 Marmota marmota marmota
TGAATGGAGTGGTTGTCCTCATTTCCATTTCAGAAGTTTTGTTGCTGATATACAGGAATCCCTTTGATTTATGCGTGTTGATTTTATATCCTGCCACTTTGCTGAATTCATTTATTAACTCTAGCAGTTTCTTTGTAGACCCTTTTGGGTCTGTTAGATATATTATCATATCATCCGCAAATAGTGATAATTTAAGTTCTTCTTTTCCTATTTTTATGCCTTTAATTTCTTTTGTCTGTCTAATTGCTCTGGCTAGTATTTCAAGAACTAAATTGAATAGAAATGGTGAGAGAGGGCATCCCTGTCTTGTTCCAGATTTTAGAGGGAATGCCTTCAGTTTTTCTCCATTTAGAATGATGCTAGCCTGAGGCTTAGCATAGATAGCTTTTACAATGTCGAGGTATGTTCCTGTTATCCATAGTTTTTCTAGTGTTTTGAACATGAAGGGATGCTGTACTTTGTCAAATGCTTTTTCTGCATCTATCGAGATGATCATATGGTTCTTATCTTTAAGTCTATTGATGTGGTGAATAACATTTATTGATTTCCGTATATTGAACCAGCCTTGCATCCCAGGGATGAATCCTACTTGATCATGGTGCACAATTTTTTTGATATGCTTTTGTATTCGATTCACCAGGATTTTATTGAAAATTTTTGCAGGATCACATTTAATGAGAAAACACACACAGCTAATATAATGTACAGGAGCCAGTCAGGATAAAGGTCAGAGGGTGGGGAGAGTTCACGTGTACACCCATCCTACAGGCCGTAATGGGAGACATGAGGGTTCTGAGCCTATCCTAGAGGTCTTCTGATTTTTCATCATCACCCACAGCACCGCCTCCTGGCTGATTGTATGTGTGTGTGTGTATATATGTGTATATATACAACAAAATAAATGTGTGTTGTATGTGTGTGTGTGTGTATACACACACACACCAAAAAAAAGACCATCTTTTTCATCTTTTATACAAGTGGTGCTGGGAAAATTGGTCATCCATATGTAGAAGAATGAGACTAGATCCTTATCTCTCACATTGTGCAAAAGCCAACTGAAAATGTATCAAAGATCTAGAAGTTAGACCAGAAACCATGCAACTCCTAGAAGAAAATGTACAGTCTACACTCCAACAAAGGACCCTAAAGTTCAGGAAATAATGTCAAGAGATAATAAATGGGATGGCATCAAATCAAAAAACTTCCACACTACAAAGGAAATAAGAATGTGAAGAGAGAATCTACAAAATGGGAGAAAATTTGACAGTTATACTTCTGACAGAAGATAAATATCCAGACTATATAAAGAACTCAAAGAATTTAATATCAAAAAAAATGGGCAAATGAATTACAAAGATATTTCTCAAAAGCAATACAAATGACCGGAAAATATATAATAAAATGCTTAGTGTCATTAGCAATTAGGAAAATGCAAATCAAAATTAAACTGAGGGGGCTGGGGATGTGGCTCAAGCGGTAGCGCGCTCGCCTGGCATGCGTGCGGCCCGGGTTCGATCCTCGGCACCACATACAAACAAAGATGTTGTGTCCGCCGAAAACTAAAAAATAAATATTAAAAAATTCTCTCTCTCTCTCTCTCTCTCTCTCTCTCTCTCTTTAAAAAAAAAAAAAATTAAACTGAGATTTCATCTCACACCAGTCAGAATAACAATCATCAAGAATGCAAACAATAGTAAATGCTGGAGATGATGTGGAGTAAAAGGAACATTTTACATTGTTGGTGGGGCAGTAAATTAATACAGTCATTATGGAAATCAGTATGAAGTTTCCTCAAGAAACTAAGAATGGAACCACCGTATGACCCTATTTTTCCTAAAGAATTAAAGACAAAAGAGTATAATGAAACATGCATATTTGCCATGTTTATAGCAGCCCAATTTGCAAGAATCAAACTATGGAACCAGCCTACATGTCTGTCAGTGGATGAATGGATAAAGAAAATGTGGTATATATAATGAAGTGTTATTCGGTCATAAAGAAGAATGAAATTAAGTCATTTGCAGGAAAATGGATGGAACTTGAGAACATTATGTTAAGTGAAATAAGTCAAATTCAGAATGTAATGAGTCACATGTTTTCTCTCACGTGGGAGCTAGAGAGGAAAAAGGAAATGAACGTTAGGGGTAGTGAAACATCACATGAAAATCAAAGAGAGATCAGTATAGTAGAGGAAAGGAACCAGGGGAAGTGACAGGGGAGGGAAAGGAGAAATACTGGAGAATGATATTGGCCAAATTATATTATTATATTGTGTGCATGAATGAATGCGTAACAATGAACCCACCATTGTGTACAACTGTAATTTACAAATAAAAATATGGAGGAATAAAAGAAATTACACAAAGGGCAGAGTTAAAACTCATTTAATGTTTGGTGACGGGTAATTACCATCTGTGCAGCTTTTCAAAATGGTTCACTCTGGTTACCTTGAGGTCCATTCACCTATAAAAGAGCAACCAACATCAATTAGAAAAAGTGCCATGAAATTTGAATTAAATAAATCAATTTGTGAAAGGACATGAAGTGAAGTTCTAGGGCTTTGGCAACCTCTTTAAGATTCAAATATGACTCAAGGGTTTTGGCTTGCCTTCTAATATGTATTCTAAGGCAAAATTTTCCCAAATGTAAATTATTTTCCTACCACTATCATGATTTTGCCACAGCCATTTGCCAGCTAAAATATAATTTCCTTGACATTTTTTTTAAATCTAGAATTACCAAACAAAGAACACTGCTATCACTTGTCATGTGGAGAAAGAAGTATTTCTTCTTCTTAAAAAGAAATTAATAACAGATTATTTTTAAAAATTTAAACTTTAATATGTATTGCTAATTACAATGACATAATTTATTAGCAAAGCAGTAGAAATACTACCAGTCTGGAAGGAATTCTGTAATACAAACTAACTCATTAATTAAGACAATTACACATCTAATACTTTAAAATTTCTATCACACTCTCATTTGAAATCTGAAATTACAATTTTGAGCCACTTTTTCATCTGCCTCCTTTGCTTATTCCAGCTCTCTATCCACCTCTACACTCATTACCCCTCTACTGGTGATGGGCAAAGATATAAAAGAAGATTCATTGAGGACAACTATGAATCACAGAATTTAGAAAACAGATAAATATCAAAATTTCATTCTATATATTTTTTAAAAAATTTGTTATATTATAAAAAGCCACACTTTCTCTCCTTAGGTCCCTCTGCCTTGTACTCAGTAGGTGCTCCAGAAGTATTTGCTTCTACAAAACAAAGAATATTGAACCCATCAATTTTTCCCTCCAAAACATGGCTCTGAAATTGAGTGAACCTTGTATAGCCATTTTATTTGAAGAGCTTGAAGTCAAACAAAAACTTCAAGTCACTCTACTCCTGACCCAAAGGCCTCAGTGGCTTCCCTGTATATTCTTTCATAGACACTCCTCAAATGCAAATGTGCATACAAGTCACTAGGGAATCATGCTGAGTACAGGTTCTGATACAGAGATTTTTGCCCTGACACCATCTCACAGCCGATGTTGATACTTTGGATCCTCTGGTTCCCAGAATATATTCTGAGCAAAAAAAGCTGCAGAAAAGAGATGGCCAAGGATATACAAGGGAAGGCCCAGTCTAAAGTCAGGCCTGCTTGTCCTGGCCACCCCCACCTCTGGATAGCTAATAGCCCATTCTTGATGTTGTTCACATGAAGAGACAACAGACTAATCTCTAAGTGGATAAAGTGCCTGGAAGGTTGATGGATCTGGGGATTTCAGTCATCACCTTCTCTACAAAATCCAAATAGACCCACACTACTGTGGGGTTTGGAAGGTAGGTTTGAATTAACATGAACTGGACCCACCCAAATCCAGAGTGATGTTTGAGTACAAAATATTCAACACTTATTATTCATTTTAATTGACTTTACCTTCATGAAGGACTCTTTTAGTTGCTGTGTACAGATGGAAAGTCAAGGAGGGGTTGTAGTCAGTGAGATCCTATAGAACCACAGCCTGCAGTGGTGTTTACCACTTAGAATAAAAGGTCCTACAGGGGGAAAAAATGTTTATTTGCTCATTATCCTGCCATACTTCAATTATAAAGATATTAACACCCAAGCAATGGCACAAATCAATCCAGAGATAAACCACCAACTACAGTAATTCCCACCTCCATTTTAACAAACAATGGCAAGTTAAACATACACATAAATATCATAAGGAGTCAATTCAATATTGTGACTCTCACTGAATGTCTAATGCATGAAAATTATATTGAATGCGACTCTCCACTTCGAACGCACCCCATTCTTCCAGGGAAGACTTCATAGGATGTTACAGCAGGGCAGCAAACATGTTCTCATCCTTCAACCTAATCCTCTCATCCTCCCCACACTTCAGGAGAAGGGGATACAATGGGAGGAATCACAGGGGATAAAAAGGGGAGAGAGACAGAGAGAGAGAGAGCAAGCACACAGTCCTTGCTCTTATCTGAGTAGAAGATTCCTTTGTGAATGCCTCTCCCGGCCCCACCTGTGGAGATATGAGGGTTTGAAGACTCAAACTAGGAGAACAATCTTTTCATTAGGGTTGCTCACCACCTAGGACAGAGTTTCAACTGGAGAGTTGCAGCTCTATTAAAGTGATTCAGAGGGTCTAGGGGTCCAGCACTCCACTTCAGTCCTGAGATCTTCAAAATAATGCTTCTCTGGCATCAACCTTCCAGGCTCTTTATCCACTTAGAGATTAGTCTGGAGATTTTAAGAAAAAAAATTAAGATCCAATTTCAGGTATATTTTAACAATCTATTTTAAGAGTCTAACACAGGGACTCTTACAAGGTGACTGGAGG
This sequence comes from Marmota marmota marmota, assembly GCF_001458135.2. Classification (NCBI taxonomy): domain Eukaryota; kingdom Metazoa; phylum Chordata; class Mammalia; order Rodentia; family Sciuridae; genus Marmota; species Marmota marmota. The sequence goes on from NW_025999982.1 coordinate 22,760,811, forward strand.
CCCTCTATGGATCTGGCTCCCAGTGATTTATCCCCTGCCGACTCCCTATGTTTGATGCCCTCCAGTTACTCTGTGCCATTTTACCACACAAAAAGCACACTGTCCTAAGGGCATTTGGACTGTGTCCTTTCACAAATATTCATGTTGTTCATTTCCTCACTTCCTTCTGTCTCTGCTCAAATGCACTCAATGCTAAGATGCTACTGCATCCAAGTGTCTTTTTATTTACTGCCCCACCTAAAGCTCTTCCTGCCTAACACTGCCACTTCCTCTTTCATTTTCTTTGAGGGCCCTTATCCTACCTGGCACATTACACACAATGTAGGTTTTTGTTTCAGGTCTCTCCCCACTAGAATGCAATCTGAATTACGACTATATTCCTTTAGGCCAATCAAGTGCTCAAAGATTTGTTTGAAGGACCATATTTCCATCATATGTACCAAAAAAAGGAACAGCAGTGAATTTTGCTCATATCCATACTGACCAATAGTTGCAATGTATTAAAGCCCTTTAATCACATTACTAAGCCTTCTTGTGCTCCACTTTCCCCATCTATTAAATGGAGATTAGAATAATACTATCTCCACAAAGTTGTGAAAATTAAATTATAGGTAGGGATTATGTCTGGCATTCAATAAACAGTGAGTGTTAATGTTACTATTGTTTTCCTGTGAGGAAGGGTGAATATCATTTTAAAATGTAATCTTTTTAAAGTAGGCAAAACCCCTTTCACTTAGGGCTAGACATAATAGGGCAAATGCTTGGCTTCCTATCTAAAATGATTGAGTTACCTTTGGGAGAGTCACCCATGGATAAGCAGGGGGGTTTGATGCTAAACACATTATGCAAGATCCTGGTGCTATTGCCAGTGTTCAGAGATGCAAAATTCCACCACGACATCACATCAGGCTTGCCTCACTGCCTGTCTCATTCTTGAGCCATCGGGGCACCAATTCAGGAACCAGGGTTGCAAGAGAGAAACAGCTTTAAAAAACATATCATTCTAGACTCAAAGTCTTCAAATCCTGGTCTCAGAAGAATCTAAGTGTGAAGGTTATAAAATACCGACATAACTTCTGCACAACAGAACTTTAAACACAGGGTCAGTTCTGAAACAATGACTCAATTCCTGTCTTTCTTCAACTCATCCTGTTTGGCCACTTTGCTTGGCAACCAGAAATTACTTATCATGTAAGCACTTTCCAGTAATCTACAAAACCAAGGCGGTAATTAATATGCTTTCAAAACAGTCAAGAAATGATGTGTATATTACATCAAAATTTTTTTAAAAAAAGGTCCCCATGCCTTATGATGTTTCTAAAATTAAAGAAATTCATTCATATCTTACCACACTCACTTTTCAAAACTGGTCTTAGAACTCTTGTCCTCTTCACACAGTGAAAAAAGAAGAAACCACCCTTAAAATTAAACATATTATAAAGACAGATCATAACTCAACAAATTCAGTGCTTGATAAATTTCCATTGAGTTCCAAACTACATTTGTTTTACATCAAAAGATCCTTATTCTTCTTTTAAACTTTTGTATATGATATCCTAGGGCAGCAATAATCACTTGACTTGGTTGGGTTCAACCCCTGTCCTCCTCCAGCCTTCACTGGTCTTATTGCCCCAATCTTGCCCCCTGCATGTGCACATGGAAAAGGTTCCTGTCTATAAATTCACTGGAATCTAGTAAGAACCAGCTGAAATGTCACATTATTCCCTCTATCCCACCAAGTCAGTCATGCTTCTTTGGTGACCCATCCTGCAGCATTTATTCCACTGAAAAAGAGTAGTAGAGACTTGTTAACTGTTGGTCTATGAACCTGGAAAACTGAGTCCATGTCTATCCCTTCAGCTGCTCAACACCTATCCCCACATAGAAGCTTAGTGAAAGAATGAAGATGTGAACAGCCAAGTGCCTTGCACAGCTTTAAAGTAACAACCAGACCCTACCATGGCTCCTCAATCTGTTCTTTGCTTTATACAGGCAGTGACCACACTACAGGAAAGAATTCTGCATGGGGTTTAAGGCACTGAGACCTGACAGGTTGGGGTGAAGGTGAAGGGTGGGTAGACTAAGGTAGATGACACAGCTGGGTTGCAGAAATACTACTGAAACACAGGAGAACACCAAGGGAGAGACCTGGTCACTATTTTAAAACTCCCCTGGATTCATCAGAGAATAGAAAAATGAGCAATCCCCAATGACTATTAAAATATATACAAGGAACTCGCTGACAGGGTGCCCACACTTTGCATGCAGTGTGCAGTACAATCCCACCGTAAGATCCTTCTTTCATTTCACCTGAGATTAATGAGGTCCTACACAGAGGAAACACCTGGAAGTGTCCATACTGTTGAAGTACTCATTGTCTTGGCTGGAAGGAATACAAGTGATCTTTATTACCTTGTTTATATTTTTCTACATTTTCAGAAATTTTGCAAATAGAATACACAACACAGAAACCAAATGTGGGGATATAGCTCAATGGTAGAATGCTTTCAAAGAAAATGCAAGATCCTAAGTTTGATGGTCAGCACCACAAAAACAAAGCTACTATATGCATGGGTAGGTATGTTTTGTTATCAGGCTTGACTTCACTCCTGAGGGTTCTTAGGGCAAGAAAGCTCTTATAGTTGTAGTTTCCATAGTTAACAAGGAATTTCAATATTAACACATTCATTAAAAACAACAACTTAATAAGTCTATGAAAAGAAAAAACTTTCTTACCTTTTCCAGGACTAAGATTATGGTCTACAAAAAACTTTAGCTCTCCTTTTGCTTTGATTACACTGGCCTTCAAAAAGTATCAAAAAATGATAAATACAGTAACTAAAAGATCTAATAAGTTGTTAACAAACCATTCTAGTCATAGTGTTCTATAAAATATCACCACAAAAAGACAGAAAAGTTACTGCTATGCAACAACTCAAGCAACATAAGAGCACCCAAATCTTTGGAGAATCAAAAAATTTCCATTACTTCATGGGGTCAACATGGCTGGGGAAAGGTTATAAATCTATGCTAAAAAGCTAAAATGTTTTAGTGACTGAGGAAAATGCTCACAATGGAATGCAAAGTGAAAAGTACCATATCTTTAACAGAGAAAATAGACACGCAGGCAAAAAATATTAAAACTTACCAGAATTGTCAACTTCATCCACCTTCTCCAGGAAAGCCAGTAAAAAACTTTTTTTTCCTATTCTCAACAAAAAATTACACACAGAGCAAGCAAGTAAAAGTAACAGAGAGGGAAATCTGCTATACCAAAGTCACTCCTTTTAGGTACCAGATGGCCAAGACTCAGGACTTAGAACCACCATGACTGCATTCAAAGGTATAAGGAAATAACGACCAAGCCAGGTGGGCAAGCCCAGAGAAATAATGCCAGATAGTAACAGGTATATAAAGTCAGGAGGTCATTAACACTAATGGAGCAAGTCAGGTGAGCAAGACCAGGTGTGATGGCTGCAATTTGGACATGGTGTAAGGGCATGAGGGAGTGACCACAGGGTACGTACATAGGACTATGGCTGGGGATTATAACTAGGAATTTTAAGCCATGAGATGAAGGTCAAGGGTTTACTAACCCTAGGTGGGTAAGCAACATGAACTGATAGGTAACTATACTCAGGAGGATAGGAATAACAAGTTAATACCACAAGGACAAGGTCAGGTGGGTAGAGCTAGTGGTAAATGCCCATAGATGGGTCTGGACCAAGGACAAGAAGACTTGAGTTCAGCAAGTCAACCTCCTGAATGGCAGCAAAGCTAAGGAGAATAATAAAAAGGAGGCAAGGTCATTGGGAAAGGCCAAGGGGGTAAGGCCTGGGAGGCTATGCCAACAGATACAGTCATAAGGGTATATCAGGACAGCAACTCAGGGGAGCCAATGACAAAAGGAAAAGACCATTGGAAGAAAGGTCATGAGGGCTTTTCCAGGGGAGCAAGGCCCAGAGGCCACAGAGGGCTGAAAGGGCATGTGGACATGACAAAAAGGGTTAAAACCTGGCAACTACAGGTTAAGACTTCACCAGCAAGGACAGGTAGGCAAAGCCAAAAGGATTGGACTGAATGAAGCACAGGTGGAATTGGCCAAGGGCATTTAGACACAAGGATAACATACAACAGCAAAGAAAGTTTGAGGCCATGAGGTGAAGGCCAAATGTTTAATAATAGTAGGTGGGTAACTCATCATGGATACTAGGTTACTAAACAAGGATATTAAATCCAGGAGATTATCACACATGGACATGGTAAAGAAGGCCAGGCCAATGGAGCAAAATCAGAAGGCATTGGGTAGGAAGGTGAACAAGGTCCATTTGTAAGCAATGGGGGGACAAGGTCAGGAAGATGGCAAGACCAATGGAGGGACACCAGGTGTGAAAAGGCATGTAGACAAAACTAAAAGAATTGAGCCCTGGTTACATATGGCTCAAGGTCCTGTAGGACATTGGACATAGTTGGATAGAAAAAAAAAACAGGTACTATGGGCTTAGACATTGGAGCAAAAGGCAATAATGAAGGAAACAACAAGGAGGTGGAAGGCCTGGAATGGGGGCCAGGAGTTTAAGAACTTCAGTCTAGGTGAGTAAGGCCATGTGGGATGCCAAGCCCCTGAACCTGAGGAGATGAGAAGAACAGGTTAATAAAAACTGGACATGGCCACATGGGTAGGGCTAAATATCTAGAAGCATGTCTGGTTTCTGCCAAGGTCAAGTAGATAAGGCTGCATATAAGTCAAGGGTGACCCACAGCAGTAGTGGACAGGCCTTGGGGGTAAAGTTAGAAGCAAGAGCAGAGAAAAGGGCTGGGACATAATCACAAGAATATAAAAGTCAGACCAATAGGGTAACGCCTTGGGCAGGGGCAGGGAGGAGTGACAGGGCCATAAGGGAAAAGCCATTAAGGTGAGACCATAGGGACAAAGCCAGTTGAAAAGCCAGGAGTGAAAGGACACATAAGCATATCAAAAAAGATTAAAACCCAATGACTGTGGCCAGGAAGTCATGAAGATCTCACTGGCAAGGACAGGTGGGCAAGGACAAGGACTGGATGTCGAATTTGGACTTGGTTGAAGGGCGAGTGAGTTTCATGAGGAGCTTTTAGACAGTAGCCCAGCCTACAAAACAAAGTTCAAGGCCATGAGATTAAGGACCAGTGTTTTAGTAGGTGAGTAATCCATCTGGGATGCCACGTTACCAGACCAAGGAAGTTAGTGCCACGAGGTTACCACAGTGGTCATGGCCACAAAGCCCCAAACTATGGGCAAGGACTTAGTAGAAAGGGCAGAAGCTGAGACAAGAGTGAATGATCATAAGGGAAAGGCTATGAAGGACAGATCAAGGGGACGATGTCTTAGAGAGAGGGCTGGAGTGGGCAGGGGCTGGCCGTAGGGCAATGATGTGAATGTGGGGCATGGCCTTGGGGCCAGGGGCAAGGGCAAAGACTAAGAAGATGTGGTGTGGGCAGGGCAATATGGGCAAAGCCTAAAAGGGCAGACACAGGGTACCAGGGCTCCAATAAATGAAGAAAAGTGAGCGGGGGGCTCAGGGAAGAGCCACAGGAGGAGGCAATTGAGGTGAGAACAAGGTGGGCTAAGACTTGGGTCAAAGGCAAGGGACAGATGAGGAGAAATGGTCAGGGGCATGAGGGCAATGCCCTACAGGCCAGTCCAAAGGAGCAAGGCATGGAGTACCAGGTAGTAACAAAGTGACAGAATAGTGGCAAGGTCATATTGGCAAAGCCAACAAGATAAAATCATGGGGCAATTTTTTTTGACAGCAATAAAATTTTAGAGGATGGGACAGGAGCAGGGTCATAAGGGTAAGGACATAAAGGCCAGACAAAAAGGTCAAGGCCTTATGGCAAGGACTAGACCTTCCATGAACTTCCTGCTCATTTCCCATCATGCCTGACATGCTATGGGTGTTATTTAAGGCCTTGTCTATTTCGTCCTGCCCTGTATCACATCTCCACTGTCTTTGCACTTGCACTAAAGGCTATGCCCCCATGTCTGGCCTTTATGCCATTGCCCTATGTCCAGCCCCTTGCCCAGTTCTCCTGGTCCTTGCCACAAGACTTCATCCCTTGGTCTTGCCTTTATGGTCCTGCCCTTGTAGCCATTCACTCCTTTATTCCCACTTAAAACCATTTCTACCAAGGCTTGCCCTATGAGTCGGCCTTTATGGGCTTGACCACATCATTTTGCCCAGAAGTCCTCCACAGCCCAAAGCCATCCCCTCTTGTCTAGCCTTTATGGCATTGCCTTAGGGCCCTGGCTCTTGCCCCCACATCTCTGCCTTTGCCTCAAACCCTTACCATTTTGGACTGGCCCTTCCTGCTTTTCCTACATCAACTGTGCTCTGAGCCCATCTCCCCTGCCCATGCCCACAAGGCCTTGTCCCATGTCTGGCCTCCATAACCTTGCCCTCTGGCCCTGACCTATGCTCCCTCTAATGCTCCTTTCCTGTGCCCCCAAGAACTTGCTGCACTGATTGGACATACATGGCCTTGCCCATCTGTCCTTGCCTCTGCCTTATCCTCCATACCCTAGGGCCTTGCCCCTTACCCACCCAATCTCTGCCTTTGCCTCAAGCTGTTGCCATTTTGACCTGGCCATTCCTACCTTGCCCACATCACTCTGCCCTGAGCCCCTTTTCCCCAGCACAATGCCTTGTCCCATGTCTGGCCTTCATGGTCTTGCCCTCATAGCCCTTCCCTAAGCCCTCTGCTCCCTTTCCTTGCATGCCCTTCAAATCCTTGTCCCATTTGTATGACCATTAAATGGTTGTCCTTATGGGCATTCACACATATTCTTGCTTATTTATACCTTTCATTCCAAGGCTTCATCCTATTGGTTTGGTCTTCATGACAAGACCACATTGCCCTGCCTGGAGCCCCAGATTCCATTCCCTTCCAAGCCCCCAGGTCTTGTCCTTTTTGTCTGATCTTCATGGCCTTGCCTTAGGGCAAGTCATCCTTCTCCCTGCCAATGGCCTTTCTCCTAAGGTCTTGCTTCATAGGTCTGTCCATCATGGCCTTGAGCGTACCAACTTGCCCAGAACCTCCTTCTCCATTCACTTCCATGCTCTCAAGGCCTTGCCGCCTTACTTTGGCCTTTGTAGTCTTACCCTGTGGTCTAACATCCCCCTTTTGTCTTGAGGCAAGGGAAAAGGCCAAAAGAGGGGCCATTGGCCAGGACCATCAGGGAAAGTCCATGAAAGTCAGATCAGAGGTCAAGGCACTGGAGACAAAGTAGAAATAAGTGGACAGGGGCAAGTCCATGTGTCCCTTAAGGTCAGACCAATGAGACAAGGGCAAAGCTTGGGAGCATGAATAGAATGGAGAAAGGAGCTTTGGGCAAGAAATTTTGATCAAGGTCATGAAGGCTAAAGCAATGGGGGAAAGGCCTTGGAAGAAAGGGCATGCACAGGAACAAGGGTGAATGGTCATAATGGCCAAGGCATAAAGGCCAGACCAGTGGGGCAGAGAACTGGGGCATGAACCAGAGTGGGAAGAGGGAACATTGTTTAGGACCACAGGGCAAGGCCATGAAGGCCAGAACAGGGGAAAATGTCTTGTAATAAAGGACAAGGGCAAGAAGGAGGTAGCATGTGGCAGGGCCATAGGGGCAAGGTCATAAGGAGCAAACTAATGGGGGCAAGCCCATGCACACACATGAAAGAGATGGACGATGTGGCATGGGGCAGAGTCATAAGGTAAAATCCATTGAATACAGAGGCAAGGACTGGGGGCAGGGCAAGAACTGGAATAGGGACAAAGGTCAGAGACAGAAAGGCAATACCATGAAGCCCTAAAAAATAAGACAAGGCCTTGTGGGCAAGGGAATGGGCAGGGAGGATGGGCAGGGGGCTGGGCCATAAGAGCACAGCCATAAAGGCCAGAGAAAGGAGGTGAGGTTGGGGGTATATAAGGGAAGGAAGCAGAGGGCTTAGGGAAGGACCATGAGGGCAAGGCAATGAAGGCCAGACCAGTGGGGCAAGGTCTTGTGATGAAGGACAAAGGCGGGGAGTGTGGACAGGGCACTGGGCCATAAAGGCAAAGCCATAAAGGCCAGACAAAAGAGGTGAGGAATTTGGAGTATGGAAGGGAAGGGAGGAAGGGGCTCTAGGCAGGGCATTGTGTTCAAGGCCATAAAGGACAGAACAGTGAGGCAAGGCCTCGGGAAAAAGCCATGGGAGAAGAGTGAATAGCCACAGCAGTAAGGCCATAAAGGCCAGACAACGTGGGCAATGTCTTGTGGCATGGGCAAGAGCAGGAAGTAGGTATGTTGATCAGGGGCATAGGAAAAGGCCATGAATTCAGAACAGGGAAGAAGGCATAGCGGACAAGGACAAGGGCAGGGAGGACATAGCATGAGGCAGGACCATAGGGGTAAAACCATAAAGGCCAGTGAAAATGGAAGGCCTTGAAGGCAAGGGCAGAGAGGAAGTTTCAAGGGGCTGGACCATAGAGTAACACCATAAAGGCCAGAGAAAGGGGGCAAGGCCTTCGGGAAAAGGTAAAGAGCAGGGAGGATACAGCATGGGGCAGGGCAAAGTTACAAAGTCCAATCCAATATATCAAGGCCTTAAGGACAAGGGCAAGTACAGAGAGAGGTGGTCAGGGGCAGTACCCTAAAGGCAATGCCATTGAGGCCAGACAAAGGGAGAAAGGTCTTTGGTTTAGTCTATAAGAGGGGCAGAGGGCATGGCCATAGAGGCAAGGCCATGGAGTCCATACCAAGGGGGAAGTATCTTGGGGTCAAGGGCAAGGAACCAGAGAGGGGGCATTGGTCAGGGCTATAACACCAAGGTCATGAAGGTCCCAGGAGGGAACAAGAGGTTGGGAGCATTGGAAGGGCAGGGAGAAGTGGAATGGGGCAGAGTCTATGGACAAGGGGCAGAGCAATAAGGTCAAGGACAAACCAGTGAGGCAGGGCCTTGTGTGCATAGGCAAGGGAGGGGTGGAAGGAGTAGGGGGCCTGGGCAATAGGACAATATCACAAAGGTTAGACTTGGGGTCATGGTCTTTCTGGCAATGGAAAGGTCCATGAGAAGGGAGCATGGGGCAGCATCATAAGGGTAAAATCATAAAGGCTAGACAAAGGACACAAGGCTCTGGGTACAAGGGCAATGTCACAGAATAGGGTGAGAGGACACATACCAAGGGTGCAAGGTCTTGGGAGCAAGGGGAGGAGGGGTCTGGGGAAGGACCAAAAGGGCAAGGCTATGAAGGCCAGACAAGTGGGGCAATACCAGGCTGCAGCATCAGGGGTGAAAAAACAAGCAGCCATCCCAAAAAGGGTTAAACCTGTCCACCACAGGTGTGAGGTCTTGAAGACCTCAGAGGCAAGGATAGGTGGGCAAGACAGGCAGACTGGACATAGGGTTTGGACTGGTTTGGAGGGCAAGTGGATTTGCCAAAGGGTATTTAGACATTATTCCCAATTACAGTAATGAACGAAGTCTGAAGCCGTGGTATTCAAAATACCAGTGTGTGATTAACAGTAGATGGGTAAACCCATCTGGGATGCTGGGTTACTAGACCAAGGAGGTTAAATGCAAGCTGTTACCACAACATGGATACAGCAATGTGGTTCAGGCCAGTTGGGTGTAATGGGAGTGGACCCTTAGTTGGAAGGGCTGAAATAAATTCATAAGGAATTGGGGACAAGGCTGGCGGGTAGCATAAGGAAGAACGCCCAGCATGAAAAGGCATATGGACGTATCCAAAAGTATTGAGAACTGGTGTTACGGGACACAGTGTCCTTTAGGGCAGTGGGCATGGTCAGGTGGGCAAGACCATGTATTGGGGGCTTTCTCATTAGAGAAGGCCACAGCCAATGGTACAAGTAAGAGGTTGAGGGCATAATATGAAGGCTAGGAGTTTAACATTTTAGTCTAGGTGGGTGAGGCCATGTTAGGTGCTAGCTCACAGAACCTCAAAGGATAAAAGTAATAAATTATGACAGGGCCACCAGGTAATGCAAGTGATCTTGATGCAGAGTCGGGCTAGTGCCAAAGTCAGGTGGATAGCATCAGGTGTCAAAGAAAAGGGGACTGAAGTATATAAGAACAATGCCTTGGGGCATGGACAGGAAGAATGGGGAATGAGGTAAGGTTATAAGGCAAGGCCAGAATGGGCAAAGCTGGGGGCAGGGGGCGGGGTCAAGGTCAGAGAACAGCACAAGGGGTGAAAGTACATGTGGGACATAACAAAGAGTTAAAACCACATGACCACAGACAAAGGGTCATGAAGCCATCACAGACAAGGGCAGATGGACAAGGACAGGTGGGCAAGGACAGAAGAACTGGCTATAGGGTTTGGATGAGTTGAAAGTCAAGTAGGTTTGGCTAAGGGCATTTTGACTGTTAAGTATAGCCCAGCATACACAACAAAATATTAGGATATGAGGTTAAGGCCAAGTATGCATTAATAGCAGCAGGGTAATGCATTTGGAATACAATTATACTAGACCAAGGAGATTAAGAACAAGAGGTCACCACACATAGATAAGACAAAGTCCATCAGGACAGTTGAGTATGATGGAAGAGGCCACTGGAGGGAAGGGGCTGAAAGCAATTCTTAATAGAAGACAAAGCAAAGATGTAGAAGGGCAAATAGAGAAACAGCAGATATGAAAAACCATGTAGATATGACTAAAAAGGATTGAAGCCTGGTGACATAGCCTGAGGTCAGGGATCATGGGCGTATTTGTTGGGACAGAAGGCAATGGCCAAAAGAGTATAAGCAGGAGGTTGAGGAAATGACATGAAGGCCAAGACCTTAAGAATTTTAGTCTACATGGGTTAAGGCCATGTGGGATGCCAGGTCACAGGACCTGAGAAGATAAAAACAATTAATAAAATTGGTACAAGAGCACTCCATCAGGTAAGTGGTATAGATGCCTGGTTGGGCTGGTGTGAAAGTCAATTGGATAAAAAAGCCAAGGTGTCAAGGTAAGGGTTATCCAAGGACTCGAGAGCAAAGTTTTTAGGTGAAGGGAAAGAGCAGGAACAGGGAGAAAGGCCATAAGGGTGAGTCAATAGAGGACACACAAAGGGACATGACCAGGTGACCACACTATGGGTGAAAGGACATATGTGTATAACAAAAATGGCTAAACCTAAAAACCAACACCAGGGGTCATGAAGACTCCACAGACAAGTGCTAGGGGGTTTTGACAGGGTGTTAGTGCAATCAGATCTTGCTATGGGGCATTGAACACTGCTGTATATTCAGGTGGTACAATGAGGAAATTGGAGACTTGAGATGATGGCCACAATTTTAATAAGTCTAGGTCAGTAAAGGCATGGGAGATGACCATGTCACTAAGTCCAGCAGAATGAGAACAACAAGTTAACACCTGATGCACAATCTAGTTTGGTCAGGCTAATGTTCTACATACTCAGTGAGTTTGGGGCAAAGGGCCAGTGGATTATGCCTGGAGTAGGGGCAAGTTTAAGCCAGGTTGGTAAAGCTATTAGAGTAAGGTCAGGTGTTTCAACCAGGAGCTCAAGGCCAGGTGGGGTAGGTAACTTCATAAAGTTAAGGTCAGTGGCACAAGGCTTGGCACTTAATGCCAAGTATGTAATTGTCAAGGTCTGAGGGTCAGATGGTTGTTGCTTGAAGTTTATGACCTTAACTAGATTTGGGGTAGTCACAAATCTTCTTTTCAGCAACTGCAAGTATGAGGGTCAATGGTCCTCTCATCTTGAGCTTTCTTGAATTTACATGGGGAAGCTAAGAGTCTCTCAGAGAACATACTATACTAAGGGAAGCTCTTAGCAGAGCAAATTAAATAGCCCCTTCTTCTTTATATACAGAGTTACAAAAAACTGTGCTGTGAATGGATAATTATGATTGTAATGCATTCCACTATTGTCATGTATATAAGAAATTAAAAAATAATAATTAATAAATAAATAATTAAAAATAAAATATATGTAATTGAAAGAAAAAATAAAATAAAATAGCCTCCTCTTGTTATTACCCTTCTGTCATCAGTCCCCTGGGCCAATGGGCCATTTGGAACAAACTCACCACTAACTCCAGGCAAACAAGCAGCTATAGAAAGACAAGCACCCTTGCTTCGTGTCAAGGCCAATGTTGAACCTCATGTTCTCTTTGGTCATCGATGTTCCCAGCTCTTCTGCATCCCCACCATAGAAGGATTGCTCTTTGTGGTTATTTTGTTAATGATTTCCTTGTTTATGGTTCTCTTTACCCCTATACCTAACAAATGAAGAAGCACTATGTAAAATACATAGGTAGGGAATGGAGTTGGAGGCAGAAGCAATTCTTAGAATGTACAGGACACATCACAAGAACAGCATCTACTTACTATCCACTGATGAGTCTGGTCTCCATGGCACTCAGTCAAGTTGGACCCCATCACATAGGGACAATGCATGGGAATACAGAGTGATCAAACACAGCCCACAGGGACAGCAGTGATGCCAACTGGTGTGCTTATATTTATAAGTCGTACTGTGCCCACTCACTGAAGTCACTTTCTCATAGACACCAACACAGGTACTGCAAGAAGAATGCAAACCACTCCTTCCCAGAGGAAACACCTGGCATCCATGTAGGGCTTCAGCCTTTCCTTATCTCCAATGCACAAACTTATGTGGTCCATCTCTGATCTCATCTCAATGCTTATATTTTTATGACCCAGCTATAGCCTCATCAGCACACCTGAACCGTCCAGCTGTGGTCTTTTGCCAACCTAACGCCCAGATCTTCATGGTACAGCTATAGGGCAGGTTGCCTCTGACGTTTCTCACATCCACTCCAATGGTCAGCCCTAGCTGTGATATAAAGAAAGCAATCCCAGGGAAATCCAATCCCAAGAAACTCAAAGTTTCAGAGGTCACATGGCTGCCCCCCATTACTGTAGGAGGGGAGACTTACCTTCTTCACTCAGGGCTTGTCCTCCTGGGACACCCCTAGCTTGGTTTAGAGCATGGTGTCCCCTTTCCTTCCAGGAATTGCTTCTTCCTCCTCATTTCAGCTACAGCTGCTCTCACAGCAGCCAACCAGCAGTGGACTGCCCTGGCCAGAGTTAACTGGCCAGCAGTGGACTGCCCAGAACTTACCTGAAGTATGAGATGGGATGAGGGGCCAGTCTTTCTCTTCCAGCTTTAATTAATGAAATAAACCTCAAGGGCAAGTGGAAGGCACAAGATCCAAGGAATAAAAGAATCTAGTTTGGAATGAGAGAAGAGAACGTTGCAAATCCATTGTACAATGCCAAATTAATACAGAAGTTTTAACATCACTAACAGGGGATAAACAACTCCTGACTTGCGAACTGTCCTTTTGAGATACCCCAGGCTTGTTCTCCAACTGTAGATCTATCAGTTTTCATGCTCTACATAATGATATTTTGATAAAATATGGGCCGCTAAATAATTGTGCTTCTGTGATAGTGGGATTGAACCAGTAATACTGTAGGCTAATGACAAAGCTATCTTAGTTTGTATTCTTATACTCTGTTCTCACAAAGACAAAATCTATCAATGACCTTCTCACAGAACAACAGCAGCTTCAGTCTTCCTGGAACTGTTGCTTGCTGTCTTAAAACACCAAATGCTTCCTGGAAGCTGATCCCAAAGGACAACTGAATAATCTCATAAAGACCTCAATGACTGACACTGATGAACTACAACATGAAGCAATAACTAAGTACAGCAGGATATTATATTAGTTTGCCCTGAGAAAAAACAAAGCACTATGTTGCTGATTCAATTCCAATTTGCAAGTAATTCCAACAGCCCACTCAAGTTCTCTACAACCATAATGAAGTTTCATTAGCCATTCCCCACTCCAGATCCTAGCAATTGTCATTCATTACTCAGGGCTCTTTAAAAAGAACCACTCATTGTCAACATCTGTTCCACTTCATTTCCCAATATGGAATCCAAGCAGGGCAGAAAATATGAAGAGACCCTAGACTCCCCTTCTTGCCCTAAACAGAATGAGAGCCCAGCTTTCCCACAAGAACTAGTCGTGTGTGATCATTTAGGACTCTGTACACCATCCAGATCTTCCCAAGACCAAAAAGGGCTCCTATGATGCAGAACTTCTAAGTCAGGCAGGCTTCAGGCTAGCTGTAAACATGCTAACTGCTGAATAGAGCTATTTAATAAATAACACCATTCAGGATCCATCTGCTAATGCAAGTGTTAGTATAAATATTTACAAGGGTGCACACCAGCCTGCTGAATACAGCATCCCACCTATGGTCCCATTTCCTGTGACAAAATCTTCTCAGCATTCAAACCCCTGCTTTCCCAAACATGGGTCCAAAATGGTGGACACTGCACTCATGTGACCCTGCTGATTTTCATCTCAAATTATTTAGGTGTATGACAATTCCCATAATCCTGTATAAGCTTCATGGGATCTGATGTCCCTTTTCTGTAACACACAGCAACCCCCATGTCCACACATACAACTGTAACCTCCTCCTATCCCGTCTACCCTTTTGTCCTCCCCTATGTGAGCTTAGGTCTCCACTGACGCTTTAGAGATTAAAAGTCCAAGGCCATGTAACAAATTACATCATTAGATGCAATTGTCAGTATAAGACTATAATAAAGCAAATCAAATTAGAGCCTCTCTGATTTTTTCAAGATAAAACCCTTCTTGCAGGTTAGTATTTAGTAAGTACTATAAAACCTTGATCGTACAACCATAAATATTGACTTGAAAATTTTAACAGCTACACCACCTGAAACAGACCATTCACACAATTTTCTTTGCAAATTCTTGCATTTTGTAGCCTGCAGGCTATATATAACCTATAGGAACTTGATGAAAATCATCAAAACACAAATTATTTTTTATTATATTTTTGAAATTCCCATGAACTTTAAGATAAGTGCACTGGACTTATTTTCCAATGAAGTCTTTATACTCAAGAAACAAAGCTGCTTTCCAGTAAGGAGATATCAAGCTGCTAAATATATTAACATATAATCCAATAGCAAATGCACTTCTTGGTCATAACCAAACTTAATTTTTCTTAGGAAAACCACTTGCATTTGTAGTTAATAGAAATCTAAGTTAATTATTCTCTTCTTTTTTATATTAGATAAAACTATACTATTAGAAGAAGCAATAACAGTGAAACACAGGATACAGGTGTACCCCACCTATTACCATAACCCCCCAGAGCTCCACCCACAAGGGCCCCAAGGCACATAGCCCTGTCACATCTCCAGGAATACCCCACTCCCAAGGACTCAGGTCCAGATTGTTCTTCCCCTGAGACTCACAGGTAATGGAGACTGAGGAAAGCAATTTTGCAGCTGAGAAAGTGAAAGCAGGTGTGAAGACAATCCACTTACACTTAAGGGGTCTCCCTGAGGATGAAATGAAGGTAAGTTCATGGGTGGAAGAGTGGCCAGACTGGGGCACAAATGTAAAAGAACCTCAGTGCCACCTGTAAAAACCTCTCCCACTTCTTCTTGCAATATCCTTGCTTGACTGTTTAGACTTTCTGAATGACTGTACCACTTACTAATTTATTTTCTATTGCCTAACTCCCACCACTGGAGATTAAACCCGGTGAAGGCGGGATCTTTGCCTGTAAAGAATAGGGCTGAAGCAAGGCCCTTGTAATCTGGACTGACCAGATTCACAAGCCAGGCCAGAGAGGAGGGTTTGAGAGAAGAATGCTGGAGCCATCCAGTAAGTATTTTAGGCTTGAGGGTCATCTAGTCTATCAGAACCCTTCAACTCCACCACTGGGGAAGAAAGCAGCCAAAGATCATCTGTAAATCAATGATCATGGCTGTGATCCCATAAAACTTTATTTCCCAAAGCAGGTGGTGGGCCAGATTTGGCCAACAGGCAGTGATCTACCAACCAAAATTGAAGTTCAAAAGTAAGAAAATGCCAAGATAGGGGACCAAGTAAAGGGATGGAAGTATAGAAGTTCTAAAAAGTATAATATTGACCTTTTTCTTAAAAAGTTTGACAATAACTGTTGAGAGCCACAGCCCAAGGGGCCCCAGCAAACTTCCAGCTGCCAGCTAATGATTGGCTCACAGTGGCCCCATCAAACTTCTAGCTGCCAACTGATTGGCTCCTCTGCGGGGATGCTCATTGGGCTGTTTCCCCGCCCTTTCAGACCAGGGAGCTGCTCATTGGGGGACTTTTTTTGGCTCCACCCACATGACCCAGCTAATCGGCCTCAAGAGCAGGAGGAGTGGGGGAGGTTGAGAGGCTTGTGGGAAGCCGGTGGTGGCAGTTGGGCTCTGAGGGAATTCCTGAAGAGCTGTGTGGTGCGGTGTGTGTGTGTTCAAAAAATAAAGTTTGTTTCTTTTGACAAGTGGCTCCTGAATTGTGCCCAGCCAGACTGCAGCAAATAACACAAAAAAAGCTGAAAATTATGCCACCAACAAGAAAACTAAAACCAATCTACTTGAGAATATTTACCAGGCACAATGAAAAATCCACAATGGCCAAATAGAGACGAGCCACACATGTAAACAAAGAATTGGCATATTATTACGGACCTAACTGCCTCAGGAAATATTTCATAAAGTCAACATCCACTCTGACTACACAAGGGTCTGCACACCTATATACCTCAACTCCACAATCAACAGCAGGAAGCACTACAGGGACCAAAGGAGTGCCACACTATGTATCTGTGCCTGTGCTAATTAAAGAGGGGAACAAAAAGGCAGATGAGAATTCATTATTTACCCCCTCATGAAATCTTTTAGAAAAACTGTCACCCTACTAATAGCTTCCATTTATATCATATAAAAAACATAAAAATGAAATCTCTTTCACAATAACCATAAAACTTAAAATAACCAGGAACAATTATAATATAAAAAGTAAAAAGAGCCAAGAAGAAAGCTACCTAACACTTCACTGAGGCATATACACATATGATGATTAGAACATACAAATACCATGTTATGGGGTTGAAAACATGAATACTGCAAATCAAATGACATGATAAATGCAACTTTAATCAATATAACAAGTCTTGAGGGTGATCTTAAGGAGTTGAGAAATAATCTGTTTTAATTATTTTTAGTTGTAGATGGACAAAATACCTTTATTTTATTTATTTTTATGTAGTGCTGAGGATCAAACCCAGTGCCTCACACATGGTAGAGAAACACTCTACCACTGAGCCATAACTCCACCCCAGAGAAATAATATATTTCAGAGGCTAGTCCTACAAACAGCAACCTCTATGAATGAGAACCTGGTATAAATGTCTTTGTTCTTCTGAAACCCTCTAAAGCACTCCTGGCAACAGCACTCAGATTCTCCTGCAGAAACTTTCTCTTGCTCCGTCCTTATGGACCCTGGGTGGACTTCCCTCAGAGTCTGCAATTGGACAAGGATATCAAATAATGGGCACCTCTCAAGCAACTTGTCAGGGATGAGACCTGGACCCAGGCAGGTTTAATGACATGCAACAAGACACATAGGCTAATGAATAAAGTATTTCATGGAATTCACCTTACCTATAATTCTCCTGCCCCTGGTCCTATTGAACACTTTAGTGGCTTGAAAA
Source organism: Marmota marmota marmota (assembly GCF_001458135.2). Classification (NCBI taxonomy): domain Eukaryota; kingdom Metazoa; phylum Chordata; class Mammalia; order Rodentia; family Sciuridae; genus Marmota; species Marmota marmota. Next base: position 22,778,377 of record NW_025999982.1, read on the forward strand.
ACAACCCTGCCTACCAACAACCCTGATATAAAGGCCTGGATCAAAGTTACATGGCAGGTACTAAAATCACTGAACGAGGTATAAATCCAATGGCTATACTTCCTTGGAAACATACTACCAGCACCAACAAACATTACTACCCAAAACATTACAGATAATAATAATAAACAGCCTTCATATTTTAAATGAAGGTGTCTTCATTTAAAAACATAACTATTCTACAGATGAAATTAATGTACCTCTGCTAAAAAACAAACAAAAAAAAACTTATTGGGTGGCCAAAGGTAAAAGCACCTTACACCAAATTAAAGACACAGTATGTGTTTATAGATAGATAAAATGAAAGCTACACTCATCTTGAAAATTATTGTAAAATGACCTTGAAGGCAATGACTCCTTTTATCTTTTAAAAAAACCAACACTGGTACATTTGAAGCAATTATAAATTACACCAACAAATATTTTGAACTTGTTTGTAATAACATCAACAAAGTCAGTAAATATATTCAGAATTTTAGATACACAGTTGGCATTAAACAAGTACCAACACTGAGAATCATTGTAACATTTTAAATCCTTTTCTTTTTTTTCAACTTGAATGCACAGTTTGGAGAGAATAAAACAGTACTATCTGCAGAGCAGTTGACTTCCTCTTTTGGCTTCATAGGACCAAATACTCTTCATTGCAACCCTTCCTTTCTATACCAAGGTGAGAAACTTTTCATGTATGGACAGAGTTCTACAAGAAGCTGAGGGAGCCACTCAAACAGAAATTTCTCTGACCCTTCTGGAAGGGTACAAGAAGGATAGGACAATGACATCTAGCCTACCTTAGATGTATTTTTCCCTCTGGGTATAACCAACTTCCAGTGGTGACTACACAGTTACTGGATACTATCCAAAATATCTTTTCTAAAACTTGGTTTCAAAAATAAATGTAGCTTTGGGTACTACTAAGGGTTTACATAAATCTCACTGAGATTTAAGCCCTGATTTGTTAAGTGCCATGCCACACTATCACAAAAAAAGCTCCTTCATTTTATGCAAAATGGGCTTTAAGTTTTCCACAATAAAGTCTGACACTAACTTCCATGCCTTTGTGTCATGCACCAGCTTGAGGTTGTTGCTTTTGCACAATTAGATGCCTAGAAAAAAACTGCTTCTTGTAAAAAAAAAACCGCAATTCCTAAATATTATCCTAAACACATCTACGTAAGGGCACCTAGATGCCTGTTACTCTTGAAAATGAATTATAGTATTAACAACTCATTGCAACTGGTACTAAGGAGGTTAGCACTATTTCTACTACTATCCTATTCCTTCTAACCACTGCTTCATTGCTAAAATGCACAGGAAAATATTCAGTTTTGACTATTGTCCAGGCATGGTTCAATGACATTAATCAGATCCCAGAAAAAAAATCTTAAATCCTGCCATAATGGGGGCAGTTTTTGCTTTATTATACAAAGATCTATACAAGCATCACTTTAACCTTTCCTGCTATAAGATAATGAAACATGTGACTTACAGAAATCTTTCACATACCACTCTGGTGAAATCACACAAGATACTCTAAGAACATTTATACACAACATAATGATGTTACAATCAACAATGACAATGATCCCATAAGATTATGTGGCAGAATGATGTCATAGCCATCTTAGTATGTGAAAATATACTCTATAATGTTCACACAATGATAAAATTGCCTACTGATGCATTTCTCTACATTAACACATGACTGTTTTATAAAAATGAGATTTATGTGCTCACAACCAGCTGATCCAGAAGATTCTTTTGAAGCTATACAACAAGAATTCATTATTAGAAGATGCTCTTTTAATACTTACTAACTGGAAACAAAATGACAATGCTTCTTACTTCCACTGAACCTGATCCTGACTACACAGAGATCATGTGAACTCTACCTTGAACTTTCCTCTAAAGGCATATGCCACTAACTTCATGATTGGCTCACATTAGAACAAAAAACTCAGAAAGCCTTGGTTACACTTCATAAAGCTGTTGGAGAAAATGCTATAAATGTGCACTTACAGATAAACCTCATAGATTAATACATTAATAATAAAAATCATATGCTACAAATTAAGGTTAAATGATGTGTAGACTACCCTTAAATAAGCAGTGATCATAAGAGCATACTGGTATCCAGACCTATCTGATAATCCCATGACATCAAAACTTTTGACTCAGTATATCTTCATGGATTTTGACTCTCTAATGAATTTAAATTAGAATCCTTTCACTTAGGGCTTAGCGTAGCTCACTGATGGAGCATATGCCTAGCAGATATAAAACCTTGGGTTCACTAACTAGCAACAAAACAAAATAATCCTATCATTTAAAGGAAGTGACATTCCCTTGGAAGACCATACCATTCTGCTTTCCCATTTTCAAAAAGGTAAGTGGAATCTGCACACAACTCAGGATCCTGTTTTAATTGATGGATATTACATACCAGCATATCAGTTAATTTCATGGAATCATGACATCTATTTAACCTCAAGACCTACTGAAATTACCAATAGTTCATGTACCTATGACTATGGCACTATTGCCTAGTACTCCTATCATTTACTATGTTGGCAACTGAACAATGATTGCATCCTCAAAATCCTATTAATACCATAAAACTGGAAGAGAAGAATAACCAAGATTTTGAGTTACATGGTTGCATGAAATTTGAATATATTATCAACTTTACCACAGGAGATAACTGATAGTATGAAGATCAATTAAAGATAAAAATTATAAATGAAATATTTCATATTAAAATACCCTATATCAAATGTCAATAAAATACCCTTTAGCAGATGTCAATAAAATCTTAAGCTAGTTAGATAAGGTGGAAATGGTGCATTACAAGTTCAAGGTCAGCCTGGGCAACTTAATGAGACCTTGTCTAAGAATAAAAAATAAAAAGGGGTGGGGATGTAGCTCAGTGATAAAGCACCCTGGATTCATTCCCAGTACCACAGAAAAGAAGACTTCACCCAGGAAACTATCAAATTATGAAAAACTTCACAAACACTGAAAAAGTAATGTGACACAATTTTTCAAACATTATGGCTATTCTAATATTTGTTACTATGGTAATTGAGAATGTTCTGAGTTATGCAAATAAGCACTGTAACCCATGAAATATTATTTATAAACCTGTTTTTAATTGGAAAAGATTTGTCAAGAGAGTCATGAGATTCAAATTTTGGTCTTTACTGATCGTATGGTATCATATCAAGAATAATATGTCATGTGTGTCTGATTAATTTAGTTATATTTCTCACTAAATTGGCTTTAAACAAATATCTAAAAAGTATAACTTAGACTTTAAGCAATTTGAAATCAAAGGAACTGTTTTATGCCTTTTAAATGATTTTAAATACTTGCAACTTTTTGTGTATATCCCCCATATCCCTTTTACCAGATCCCATCTGTGAGAATTTTGATTACACCCCCCACCCTTAGGAACATTTTACATCACATCTAATCAGACTTCATATATGTAACTGACCTCAACTACTTCAAAATATATATGTGTGTGTGTGCGTGTGTCTGTGCCAGGCAAAGTGGCTCATGCCTGTAGTCCTCAGGCTCAGGAGGTTGAGGCAGGAAGATTGCAAGTTCAAAGTCAGTCTCAGCAACTTAGCAAGGCCCTGTCTCAAAAAAAAAAAAAGGACTGAGGATTTGACTCAAGGGGTTAACACCCCTGGGTTCAATCCCTGGTACAAGAAAAAAATTATGTGTGTGTGTGTGTGTGTGCACACATGTGCACAAGAATTTGACAGACACTTTGAGAACACAAGGCCATACCTATTCTCAGAATCCTTGTTGGCCAACACCACCTCTAGCCTCCAGCATTGAGGGGTCTTACCTGTTGACATGGTTTTCCACTGTGGAGATCAAACCAGTTTTTTCCAAGAACCACCCACCTGTAGAAAGACACATGTCAAACTAAGTGTGACCACTTCTCACAGAATCCTATGGAAATTCCAATCTAACTGAGCAACTAGTCTTTCGTAACTTTGATCATTATCTGGTTATCAGACCTCGTCTATTGGGCATATTCCTAATGAGATTTGTTCACATTATTTTCTCCCCTTTCAGTACTGTGAACTTAAACAAAAACCTATATCTGCATTCTAACACCAGAATCTGGCAAAGGTGAGATGAAGTCTAAAGAATCGGTGACTTCTTTCTTGCCATCTCACATTCTCTCCCTGGCTCATGGGAAGCTGCCCACCATGCTGTGAGGGGCCCTATGAAGGAGCCTATGTGGCAAGGAACGTAGGGCAACTGCCTCATCTGCAGCCTGCCAGGAATGGAAACCCACCAGGAACCAGACAAATCAGCTCAAAACTGGGCTCTGTCCAGCCAACAAGGACACACCAGCCAAATGGCCAGATGCCTAATAAACAGAAATTATGAGGTAATAAAGACTGAGGTTCAAGTCACTAAGTTAAGATAGAGGGGTACTGGGTGATTGCCCAGCTGTAGCCTATCTTAGTTATAAACAACAACACAACCCGCACAACAGGGAAAATTTCACCAGCAATAAGATACAGTTGGATAATGCAAAGATCATTACATCTGGAGAACACCTGAGGTATAGCTAAGGTTCATCTCATAAATATACTCCAAGTAGATAAAATAATAAAGAAGAAAAAAAATAAAGCTAGCAATGCCCAATGTGGCAGTGGTACAATAGGGAGCTTCAGATTAACCCTACAGCTAAAAACAATTACAAAATGAATCAGTAAGTATATGTACATTTAAACCTAAGGAAGGAAGAAATAAAGGGCCAAGATACACAGCCATCTTGGTTCAGAAGCAAAGGAGAATGTGCCATGATGACTCTTCCACCTCTAGAGGCCAACAATTACAAACTACCAGCCAAGGGCTGTTAAATTGACAGTAGGAGGGTTAGAAAGATCAAATCTAGAGCTGAGGACCCACTACCACAACACAGTGAAATGGCTATAGAAACCAATCATCTCTGGGTATTGGAGCTACCAAGGGCTATACTTTCAAAAGAGGGGTTTGGACAGTATGAAGAGACAGGTTTCCTACCAAAAACAAAGCCAAGACATGGGGATCTCAGGATTTTCTCATTATCTACAGGCCAACTGCAGGGAAAAACAAAGTCAACCCCCTCTTAAGGAAAGTATCATCTAGGGTCTCAAATTTCTTATATAGCTTTTAATATAAAATATCCAACAAAGGCTGGGGATACAGCTCAGTTGTTAGAGTGCTTGCCTTGTATGCACAAGGCCCTGGGTTTATCCCTAGCACCATAAAATAAATACATAAATATTCAACAAGCAATGAAAACCCAACCATACAAGAAGGCAAGTCAAAAACCAAGACCACATAACAAGACAGGGTACACGATAATAAAGTCTCTGAAGTAAACACTAAAATAACTGACCAGTAGCCTAGGATGGTAGAAGGTCCAAGACACAGCTCTCCAAAGGCTGAAGCAGAAGGATCACTGGATCCAAGGAGTTGGTCAGCATAGCAAACAATGAGATTATTACATCATAGAAAAAAAAAAGAATTTGTCAGGGTATAGCACTTGCCTAGCATATGACAGGACCTGAGATGTTATTCAGAAAGAAAAAATAGTAAGTACTTAAATGAAATTATACTCTTAGGTTCAAGAAATTAAAATTCAAGGTTTTAAAGAAATTAAAATTCAGAGTTTTAAAGCACACTGAATGTCTTGTCCTTGTAAAACCAACTACACCAGAGGCTGAGGCAAGAGGAAGGATTGAGAGGAAAGGTTGAAAGCAACAAATATGGACAAAGAAGAGTCTCCATCTCAAGAAAAAGAAAAAGTAAAAAACTGAGTTAAAGCAAAGAGCCAAAGGAAGCTCTAAAATCATAAATACAATAACAGTACAATAGACCCATCAAAAGCAAGCATTCATTTTGAAGGAGGAAAAAATAATGGAAAATAAAGAATTTAGAGATAAACATATCCAGGTTAAAAGGCTGGGAAAATGTATAATTTGAATCAAGGGAAAGAAGGGAGGGTAGGACAGAAGCAATAGGAAAGAGAAAATAGTCACCATGGATAAAATGCAAACTTCTCTTCAGGACAAGCTGCAATAGCTAGGTGTGGTGGCTCAGCATTGTGATTCCAGTTCTTCAGAAGGCTGAGGCAGGAAGATTGCAATTTCAGGCCAGTCTGTGCGAATCAGCAACACCCTGTCTCAAACCACAAAATGAAAAGGTCTAGGCATATGGCTCAGTGGTACGGTGTCCCTGAGTTCAATCCCAATTATGTTGGAAAGTTTAAAAAGAAAACAAGAAAAAAGGGACCACAAAACCCTGAGAAGCCATAAGCTGGGAGGTGTATCTTAGTGGTAGACTATGTTCCCAGTATGTGTGAGGCCTAGGGTTCATTACCAGAATTGCAAATAAGTAAAAACAATATGAGAGAGAAAGTGAGAATAAGCAGAACAGGCCACAGACAGGGAGGACCCATTCTCAAAACACAGATTTGACCCCAGGAAAGAACCAGAACAAAGAAGCTCTAAAATCACAATTAAAGAACAAACAACCCGATTCCTTCAAGCAGACAAGAGCCTTGAACAGACTTTTGAGGAAAAAGTCATTCTGAAGACCCATGATGAGCAGGAACCCCACCAAGGGCAGCCACCACAGTGCTTACCAACACACCCATGAAGAAAACCATGGCGGCAAGGATGTGGGGGCGATATCCAGCTCAGCAGTGCCACCCCTGTGTAAAACTCAACTGAACACGCACACGTTCAAAGCTGCAATTAACAAAAATGAGAAAGTTTCACTAGTAATGTGCATAAATGGTAGGACAATCAGGAAACAAAGTATCGCCGTGAGCAGCACAGTGACATCTCCTAGGTCTTACCTCGAGGAGGCAAATCATGCCACTGCAGGAAGGCATTGCCCTCTGTGGCCTATATTGTCACCCAAGTGATAGTGGCACAAGTACCTTCTTCCAAATTAAATCATACTGAATTTGGGCACTTCATGTAGTGGCCTGAATTTACCTAAGTACTTGAGTGATGAAATATGACCAAAAGGCACCCTGTTTCTCATAAGTAGCCACTGAGCTGCATGTGCAAGTGATTCACAACCTAACCCAAGTGGTATATGACACCAACAAAGCAGCTGAGTCTCAGCCAATCACAGCAGCCAAATTCTCAGCCAATCCTAGGCTGAAGGTCCGCAGACATCGATCATGCCCCAAAAAAGCAATCACCAATCTGCCCCATCAGATCACCTCATAGGACCCCTTCTTATTTAATCCCACTACAGGTACCACTCACCATCTGGTGAGTGCAAACCAAACATGGGAGTGCAAACCAAACATGGGTGTGCAATTTTAATGGGTTTTAGACCCTATTCTTATTTAAGAAAATCTTCAATTTAAGTGTTTTCTCTTTTTTTATAACAATTGTATATTTTATTCATTGTTCATTTCATGCATCAAATCTTTAAGTCATAATAATGCTACAAAATATGATTATTTTTGAGAAGAATATTGCTAGTCCTAAAAATAAATATATTTTATATATATATATATATATATATACCATACTGAGCATTAAACCCAAATTCTAATTATATATTTTCAAACTATTTAAATTTTCATACAAATTTTCAGTTTTATAAAATAAAGAAAATTCTACCCAATTGGAGACTCAAATCCTAGACTTGTATAAGAACCAAAAATCAGTTAAAAATCAAACACCTGAATTCAGGGCCATATCTCAGTGGTTGAGGCATGAGCATAAAGTCCTCCTTAAACAAGAAAATCTTACATGCCTAATAGCAAAGTCCACAAAAGACATCAAGCAGTCAATCAACATTAAGATATTCTGGCATTATTGATGAAAGAAATGCAAGAAAAATCTCCATCTGATGGTCTGGGAGAGATATGATGATTACTAAACCCTTATTCTGGCCAGAAGCACTCTTGTCTACTCTTCTAGTTCTTTATTCTTAACATGGTAAATTCATTTCCAAGAATGTATCAGAAGGATTCAAAGCTCAATCCAACATGTATATTTGTCATAGATCTATTTAGACAAAGATAACTTATCTCTGCAAATTCAGGTTTTTTCAAGCAAAAAACCCAAAACCTGGTTACCTTACAAACAACAGATTTTTTTCCCTCAAGGTTCTGAATGGTGGGAGTTGGAAATCAGAAGTTGCTTCCTAGTTGCAGAGGCTGGGTCTGCTCAGGTACCTTGCTTGGTGAGTCCTTACAAGCTAGTAAAAGGGTGGCCTAGTCCCATGTCTTCTTTATAAGGACACTAGATCCATCATGACCACCCATTTGAGAAACCTCATCTTAGCCTATCTATCTCCCAAAGCCTTTTCTCCTAGCACCCTCACCAGGGGGCAGGGATTTAATGTCAGGACATGTATTCAAAGAAAATGCCTTGCAGCCACTGAAAAATGATCTAGACTGATGCCAAAGGGGGGGGGGGACTCAATACCTCAATGAGCTAAAATTTCTTAGTTCATGGTCCACCTATGATAAATGTCAATGTCCTATGACTTGCAGTCTACCATATGCAAGCCCAGGGTACTTACAATGCCAGATATAGAAGGCATTTGTACAGACTGGTTACTTTCAGGGTGTCAAAAGCATCAACTTAGCCAAGCGCTATGGAGCATGTCTGTAATCTCAGCTACTCCAGAGAGGATCAGTCGGAGGCCAGTCTAGGCAATAATGCAAGACCCCATCTCAAAAACAAACCAAAAATTCAACTTCTGCATTGATTCCTTATTCATTCCCAAGCCCTGCACTCACATGTGTACATGTACACACATGTGTATACACACACACACATACACACAGAGTAAGGTTTGGTATTCCAACTCCAATAAAAGTCATTTATACGTAGAGGGATTAAGTCCATGAGAGAAAGAGCTCTGCTAATGACAGACCAGGATTTCAATGGTCTCTGGAGTTTCAAACCCCATAAAATTGTTTAATTTAGGGACTCCTCTGCTCTCAAAACTGCCCTTGTATTTTGGGGAGAGGTGGGCCCTCCTGAACACCAAAAAGCAACATTGAAACCAGCCCTGCTGGATTCATAGCCATCTCAACTCTTAGGCTACTGGTTTAGACAATACTGAGGCAAGGATTTGTCTTTAATACTATACATTCTTTCTAATAGAGTGTATAAATTAAAAAGTGACCAACTTCCAAACGTAGCTGTAAAATGATGATAACCTCCAAGATAAATATCCGCATTCATAACTATCTGAGGTTAAGAGTGTAACATAGTGTTGCACTTAACACCCTGGATTCAATCTCCAGCACCACCAAAACAGAAAAAGAAAGAACATCTGGATTAATCTAAAAGCACACCAGACCACACCACAGAAATAAATGACTTTATCACTGATCCCCAAACTGAACCATGAGAAAAAAAAAAGTAGAGGCTGAACTCTTGCCATGAGTACCTCTCTCTTCATCCTTCCCTGAAAAATATGATTTAAGTTCTATTGTTAGAAAAAAAGAGGCATGAGATATTTTAACTCAAACCCTGATTTTTTTGGAAAGGCAAAAGGAACAGCAGTATCTAAAAGTAAGACCCACACAGGCAGTAAAGTTTATTACCACAGTGAAATAAACTTGTATTCAAGAAATAAGAAGACCTGAAGGACTAGCCCTGTGCTATGCCAGAAGCACTGATCCTAGAAATTTCAAGAATATACAAACTACTCTTTTGAATTTGGGCCTTAAAGAATCTTCATGTTCACACTAAGTAAAAACGAGCAAATATATACTAATCAGCCACATGAAGAAAAAATATTTAAACTATCCAAAAATTGTCTATATTTCTTGTTCAAATTCAAGGTATGTTCTCGTAAAGTTTCTATTGAAATGAGTTAATATTGCCAGCTTTTGTCGAATGATAACAGCAAACATAATGTCACTATGTTGTCAGTGAAGAACAAAAGTTTATATCCACAATTTAGAAAGAGTGGATGCAGCTGGGAGTGGTGGCTCATACCTATAATCCCAGCATCTTGGAGGCTGAGGCTGGAGGATCACCAGTTCAAAGCCAGCATCAGCAACATGGTGAGGTCCTCAGCAACTTAGTGAGAATCTGTATCGAAATAAAAAATTAAAAAGGGCTGGGTATATGGCTCAGTGGTAAAGCACCCCTGTGTTCAATCCCCAGTACCCCAAGAAAAGGAAAAAAAGTGGATGAAAATCAGTAGGAAATACAGAAACAACTAAGATAACTGAGGATAAGATAAATTGTTCACCCTTTTGCAAAAAAAAAATATATATATAGTGTTTTATAAGGAAAATGTATATTTCTAAGTTCCAAAACTACCAGTTAACAGAGATACAGCTCAAAATTTCACCTTTTAAACAGAACAAGTTTTGAATACTTATTGAACTCAGTTCTGGAAAAGGAACATTAAAATGAGCACTTTCCTTCCATCTGATGGAAATGAAGATAACCTGGCATTATCATTTTGTAGAGTAATCTGACAATGTCTCAAAGAAATGGCACATGTATGTGCAGGCACATACTTGCATATAAAAGCAAATTCGTACCTCCAGGAATTCATCTTAAGCTTAAGGTTCACCTCGGATTTGTGCAAATTTCAAAAGCTTTAATTACAAACCACCAAAATCCCCAACAACAGAGGACTGAGTAACCTCTGAAGGTACATCTACACAGTGGGAAGACAGATGTTGTCTTAACTCTGCTAGTGGGTTTGACTTTCTCCACTCTCCTATAAAAGGACAGTACCTGACAACCACTTTATCTATGCTCCCCAAAGCTTAAGGGAATGCTGGGCAAGACTCAGCCACTTTCAATGTAAACTCTTTATACCAGTTGTTTCTGTGTATTAAAAGTCTGGAAAAATTGGCATACACTCAAAGTTGCAGTCAGATTAAATGTTTTTACATTCTCCATCCACTTCACAAATATCAAACACAGATTTTCTGAATATGGTTTATGACAGAAACTTAAATCAGTGAACCTGCTCTCCAACAAGATTTTCATTATATAGCAAAGTGATTGGGGAATGGATATGCATTGGTTTGAATTTATAATTTTAAATTTCACCTAAAGTTATACCGAACTGAGACCCTCAAATAACTCTTAGTCCACACATTGCCATTCCAATGAAGCCTTTATTGCTGGCCAGCGGCAGACACTCTACTCTCTAAAAGCCATATGGTCAGAGTGGCGAACCCCCTTCAATTTGGCCTCATATTTAAGCTAAAAAAACACAAAAGGGACATCAAGGGGTTTAGCCAATGCAAGCAAGCCAAGTCACAGAAGTGGGAGATTGCAGTCAGGCGGCAGGAAGCTTAGCCAATCAGAATAAGCTCAGTTACCCCAATTACAGAAACAGAGCCCAGTTAGATAGTTCCATGTTCTTGAGGGTTTCCACAACAAAATGGAAAAACAACTTGCCCCAGTCATGACCTTTCTACTTGGCATGGCTGTTTCACAAAATGTATTTACTAAACAAAATGGAGTCACTATATCAAGACTTCTGTCTCATCACACTATCATTATAGCTTAGATATGAGGTATCTCCTAAAGCTCATGCATGAGATAATGTGAGAATGTTAAAAGGTGAAATGATTATGAGAGTTATAAACTTATCATTGGATTAATCCACTGATTTAAATTAACTGGGTAGTAACTACAGGCAAACAGGGCATGGCTGGAAGAAGTTGGTCACTGGAGGTAAGCCTTTGGGGTTTATACTCAGTTCCTGGAAAACGGAGCTCTCTCTTTGCTTCCTGCTTGCCATGTCCTGAGCTGCTTTCCTCCATCTCACCCTTTTACCATGATGATCTGACTCACCCTAGACTCAGAGTTATGGAATCAGCTGGGAGTGGACTAAACCTCTCTCTGAAACCATGAGCCAAAATAAACTTTTCCTCCTCTAAATTTTTATCAGGTCTTTTGGTCACAGCAATGAAAAAGCTAATTAAAGAAAGTATCTATCAAACAGAACAAGGTGTTATTTGTTTTACTTTATTTTTTTCTTTTTACCCCTGTGCTATGTATGGATCACACTCAGAGCCTTGCCATATACTAGGCAAATGTTCCACCACTGAACTACTCACTGAGCTCCAAAAGGTAATTCTCTATCTTTTTTATTTTTTTAATCATGGTGGGAATTGGATTCAGGGACTTGCACTAGAGAAGTGTTCTACTATAGAGTTACAATTTCAGTCCATTGGGTTCTTAAATTATTATTTGCCGTAGTCCGGCTGGACAAAATAACCGAGAGGTGACAAGCAACTTGAAGGTTCAAGCGGGAACTACTTTATTGCGAGTGAACTCAGTGGGAACTGAGTGAGAACTCAAAGTAGCGGGCACCCAAGGTAGCAGGAGCCGCTTCTCTGCCGGACAGCAAAGGTATATATACTTAACTAATTACACACAGCTTAACTTAATTAACATCATCTAGATACAGCAGTCAACCAATAAGGAATCCTCATCATCTTAATGGCTCCCTGGCGTTGCTTCACAAACCACTCCTCCTGGCAAAGTGCCAGGCGCCATCTTGACTTGATTTGCATCCCCAACAATTATTAAACTCAGTGAATGTTGAAAGTGAATATTGTAATGGGTGTTCTCCTACAATCTGATGGAAGTAGAGATAACCTGGCACAATAGTTTTGGAAAGTTAGCTGATAATATGCCTGAAAGGCATGCTAGTGTATGGGTATATACACAGCCATGCTTATAAACACAACCTATAGGAATAATCCTCTGGCAGGTGATATAGCTCAGGGTAGAGCTCTTGCTTAGCATGCACAAGGCCCTGGCTTTAATTCATAACTCTGACCAAAAAAAATGCTAGATTTTTGAAATTTGGCAAGTTCAACTGTAAAACACAAGAATCCCCAACAACAGAGCACTGGTTAACTATTTAAGTCATATCCCCACAGTGAAAAGGTCAAATGCTCTTTTCCAGTATCATCGATACTCTCCACTCTCCCATGAAACAGTCGTAGCTGACAGAGTTCTATCAGACAACCTGCACATCTGTATTCCTAGACGCTTGAGAGCATGCAGTCCAAGACTTAGTCTCCTTCATTCTAAACTCCTAATATAACAGGGGTCCACTTCATGCTTTGAATATAAACCTTGATGCTTCAACACTGGTGGCTTATTTTTAAAATGACTTATTGTTTTCATTCCTTTTTCTCTCTCTTCCCCTTCCTAACCATGGGGGAAGCAAGACAAGCATTCTTCCTGTTTAAACCAAGTTATCTGTCTTCCACTCACTGCTCACAAGAATAAAGATACTTCTGACCTGGAAACTGAAACAGCAGCTCTTTCAAGGATATAAATTAAACATTAACTGGGGGCTGGGGATACAGCTCAGTTTGTAGAGTGCTTGCCTTGCATGCACAAGGCCCTGGGTTCTAATCCCCAGCAACACACACACACACACACACAATTAATTGGATCTACTGATAATGATACTTAGAAAACAATCTTTGTATCCCCTGTTTTAAAACTGTCTGCTTCCCCTGGTAGTGATACTGGCAGCCTCTGTGGTGGGAATCCATTGCATTTCTCATTTGCTAGCAAATCAATAAAACTTTTTCCTTTTCTCAAAACCTTGCCTGCATTATTGGATCAACATCATTGACAAGGACTAAGCTTTCAGTATCACTATTTATTCCAGTTTTATTTGTTATCAAAATCTTGAAGAAATTTACATACAATCTAGGAGATGTATGATGTGTCTTTGAATATCTTTTCCACTCATCATCTATTTTACCAAAATAAAAACTGATGTTCTGGCTATGTTTTGTTGAAAACTGAAATCATGGCACATGCTTTACAACAAAGGGTTTTTAGTCCATAGCTAAGACTAGGGAATATCAGATATACATTGGTTTGAATTCATAATAAATATCATGAATACTTAGGTATGAATCATTTTTATTATTTCCCACATTAAATGTATTCCTTCAATAATGGTTCCTCTACAGTTCTCCAGCTTTCAAATAAACACAGCTGCTAAAACTATGTTAGGAAAAAAAAACTATCATGGGAAAATATTAAAAATACATGAAAGTGAAAAGGAATATTACAAAATGAATGTTACAGAACAGTCACATAACTGTAAAGAATGCCTGTATTATACATGAGTAAATAGAAATCCAGCAGGAATATACAACAAAAGCCTATCATTTCTCTTGAGATATGTGTAATAGATTATTTTATTTTCTTGCTAGAATTTTCCACAGCTATTATTTTTATAATCAGAAGAAATGTCACATGAAATTTTTAATAACTCAAACTCTTTTCTTGTGGAAAACCTACTAAATAATCAAAAGGGAATTGCAATAGAAAAGACCATTAGTAGAACACCAGAACATGGGAGGCCATTCAGGGAGACAAATGCTCATAGTTTCCACTAAGAATATAATGTGGTCACAGGGAATAAACCTAGTGTTCAATCCCAGGGCTTCCTAAGCCGGCATATCTTTACCAGTCCCAAAGAAAGACTTGGGGAACTCCGGAGAGGGTTGGACATTCTATTACTCATGAGTTTCTTGATGGCAGCAGGCTGGGACAATATGGAGTGCCATGCTACACCTACGTGCAGGGGAGTTGTATTCGAGGTCATTCTGGTTTGATCCCCATCTAAAGACTGAAGATGGGGGACACGGCCAGTGTCCTTCCTCCTTACCCACAATAACATATTCTTTGAAGTCCTTCTTATCCACCACCAAAACAAGAAGCTTCCTAGGCACTTACAAGTGTTAAACCCCAACATTCCACCCCTTCCACGCCTCAGAGGCCCTTTAATGTCCTTCGCATTCTTTTACCACTCCGTCTTCCCACAAAGCCCTTAGCAGGGTTCTGGAGGCACATTACATCCACATTTCACACAGAAGTACAAAGAACAAGAATCTATCATCAGGCATGCTAAAGTAAGTAAGATAGCATAGAAAGTACAGTTCCATGTCAAAGAAAAGGAAGTAAACAATCTAGAGAATGGATCAACAAAGGAACATTAATAGCATTGATGTGTTTATACACTGGGTTAAAGCATGAGTGATACTGTGCTCATTCTGTCCCTAAGTCTGTACATACCCCAACTTGGGCAGACATAAGTATGTATAATGTAGTCCTATTTTGTAAAAAACCACCTTTCTCATTTGAATAGTTTCTTCAGTTAATAGGGTTATGGTATCTTTAGTCTGAGTCTGAGCAATGTGGGAAGCTAAAGCTGAGACCTATGTTTTCCACATCAACCACCACAGCCTGTGGGGAAAGGATCTAGTGGATAGACCTTTACACCATCCCAATTATTAGGTGTGTGCAGTAAAAGATGCAAAACTAGGGCCAGGATATAAAACCATCCCCATGTATGTTGTCCTGGCTAATGGCATGGTAGGCCATCCATAGGGCCCACATATACATAGTGCACCCCACAAGTAGAGAGAAAGTTCCATGAATAACATTGGGTGATGATGGGGAGAGGATATGTATTGAATCGACTTTGTTCTCACACAGAGCATCAGGCATAAAGCCTGCTGCCTTATTATTGTAACCATATGGATGATACAATGGAAAGCCATCTTTTTAACTGTAACCTGAGTTGTTACCTTCCATGAAAGCCCAATCCACAGATAAGCGTACCCTGGCACTTGAGGAATATTCAGTTTCTCTCAAAGGAAAAATCTTTTGTCTTATGATCATTTTGGTGACTGAATGTTTTCCGTTCACTCTTTTTCAGCTGAGTCATTCATCCACCTCATTTGCAGGTTGGACGACCTAGGGACATCCTGTGCTACAGTCACTGGGAATTCTGAGCAGTTGGTCAGCTTTGTCATTGTCTGGAAATTGGAGAAGGCAATGCACAGTCACACTGTGACAATTTTGGTTTGGAAACCTGTTTTCTCCACAGAGGCTGGCCATTAATTATCCATTGCTGTTGCCACTGAGGCAGCCACATTATAAGTCTTCTGAACATGGCCTATTAATGCAGATATTAAATGGCCCATATTCGTGAACCATAACCATCCATACCATATGTAATTCAGTCCTTTGATTTCTGTCCTTATCCTTCATTGATTCACAGTGTCTCAGTCACCAGATGATAGGTTACAGCTCTAACTCTGGGGGGTTTCCTTTTGCTAATCAATGTATCAGTCAGTAACAATCAGTATCAGGCTGACTCCAGTGTTAGAGATGGTGATTTAGTATGGGTCTAATGGCATGTCTTCTGATGTTTCTTCTCTTTCAGTTACATGCAAACTTAAAGAGGCCATTTCAATTTGGGCTGGATTTAGGGATTCCTGTTTTCTGTTCCAATCTTTCTGCCTCCCCTAGGTCTGCTATCACTTTGCTGCTCACTGAATGGACTGCTCTACTAATGTGGATAATAATGACACCAGGGCCCATAGGTAACATTGCATCTCACGTTCTGGCAGTGAAGTTCATCTTGTCCAGTCCTGCCAAAGGCTACACATAAACAGCACGTTTCAGCCCCAGATCCCACAAATAGGCCTGTAATTCTTTTATAGAGGTCCAAATGCATCTGGACATAGAAATATATCCTGAACTTGGCCACATATTGCCAATGGCAATAAGCATCCAGGCTACAGTGAGTCCCACCCTTCCATTAGTAGCACTGGAATAAAGGTGTTGGTGTAAAACAGAGTAGGCAGTTCCCAAAACCATTTTAGATAATTCTATACCCATTTAACATCATCCCATCTGATCCAGTGTCCCACAAGTGAAGCAGCCATGTGGTGTGCTTTCTTTCATTTTCTGCTGGGAATTGGACCCCCGGCTCTACTAGTACCATCATGGTCTCATGGTGGTATCTAAATATCTTTCTGGAGTAGGGAACATATTTTAATCAACCCCTTCAGCCATTCCTATTTGGGTCTTTAACTTTGGGACATTATAAATTTAGCCTCTGTTATAGTTTCATCCAACTCACTTCTGAGACACTGGGACCAATGGATTCCCTGAGTGGGTCCCACATCAGAGACTCCTGGTTTCCACTAGACACCATCACCCTAATCTGGTCTCTAGCCCCACAATCTCCTCTCAGTTTAGCACAATGGCACACCATGACCTGTTGGTGTTTGTGAGTTCTAAGGACTATGACAACATAAACTTGGTATCAACCTGCATTAAATGAGCTTATCTTTCTAGTTTTAACTTGCTGTCCTCTGCAGAACTGAATCTGAATAGCTAACTCCCAGTCTGTGGCAAACTTTAATGCACACAGCAGGGGCCATGTCACTATCGCAGTGGTAACCTTTGTTGAAGTCTTTGTCTTCTTTCACTTTCCCATGGTTTCTTTGGATGCTGTTTCCAACACTTGCAGCAGCTCTTTCTGCATATCTGTGGTGTCTCCTTGTTCATGTGGTGACTCCCACCCCTCCAAAAGAGAAGCCACCTCAAACCACATCCATGTCTGTGGCCAGCCAGGAATTTTCCCTGCTGATTCCATGTCCTTTTCTGGACATGTTTCTCTTTGGAATTCTGCCAACTATGCCAGTTGTCCAACTCTGGGTCTGCAAAACCCCCAGCATATTGTTCACTGATCCCAAAGGAAGAAATTAGAAGATTCAACAGGTAGGCTTGAGACAGTTTGTTACTCACACACACTTTGGCAGTGGCAGGCTGAGACAATATGGAGGACCTTGTATGCCCCTGAGAGGAGGGGAATATATACCCAGGATAGATTGCATGCCTATTGTACATATGGACTTCTTCAGATGTTTTAAAACAGATTTAATTTGGAGGTGCCACCCTTCTGAAATTAGGAATATACAGACACTAGTCACAAAAAGTCCAGATCCTTTGATGTCATAGGAAGACTCATGGAGAGCAAAAACCTGTGAAATTCTGTCATTTGTCCTAATGCATTCCTTCCCCTTCTGAAAACTTTCCTTCCTCTCAGAACTTTTCAGAAACGAAACTTGTGAAATAATTAAGTTTATTCCATCTTCCTTCAAAGCTGGCTTTGAATAAAACCTATTTTCCTCCCAATTTGACTCCAGATATTTTGGGAGCAGTGAGTGCTACGGCCTAATCTCTTCTTCCCCACCTGGGCTCTTGTGCCACACAGTAACAGTTTGGGTGAATCATTTCAGAAGTCAAATCCTGCCCTTGAGCAAGAAAGAACAGCCTGGTAGAGAACTGTGTGCAAGAGAGTGCTCAGGGCTGAGATGCTCTCACAACTAGCCAAACCTGCACTTGTAAGAACATCTGCCCAGAGACATTTAAATCCTGAGGAATATGTCATTTCCCTTCCTGCTACAGTTTCAACTTCCAAAATCACTGCATTGGTGAGGAAAATGTTAACAGAAATGACCTACACCCCCATCGTCCTCCCAGATCTTTAAAGCAAAAGTTCAGGGTTTAAAAATATCAAGAGAATTTAGGTTTGAAAATAAGAATTCATGTGATTCTAAAAACAATGGGGCTTTGGAAATAACAAACACTTGGGAAAGTTTAACAGTGTCTTCAAGGAGGTTCATGAGATCAGGACTCCCTGTATAACCTGCGAGAAAATGAAAGGGTAAGGGCAAGCTGCTGTTTGCTGTTTTTGCTGTTTTCTTCGTCAATTTATGACAGGGTTGGGATTAGGGGGTATACCGGTGGGGAGTGACAGCAGGACATATTCATATACAAGAAGGAATTTATTTGGGAAATTTGCTCACACAATTCTGAAAGTTGATAAGTACCATGACAGGCCACCTGCAAGCTGGAGACCTGGGGGTGTTGGTGGCATGGCTCAATTCAAGTACAGAAGCCTCAGAACCAGGGAAGCCAAAGGAGTAACTCTAATTCTGAGCCAGACCTGGGGGGCAGCTGGAACAAGACCTGGAGTCAAAGGCCAGACAGCTGGAATTCTGAGGTCCAAGAGCAGAGAGAGTGTTCCAGCTCCAGAAGACAAAAAGAAAATCCTCTCTGCTCTGCCTCTCCCCGTCCCCCGGTTTCCTATCCAGATTCACAATTAATTAGGTATGACCTTTCATGTTCATGGCAGGTCTTTCTTACTCATTTCACCCACTTACATGTCAGTCTCTTCTGGAAACACCCTCACAGACACATCCAAAATAATGTCTATTTTTTTTTCTTTTTTTCAGTAGTGGAATTGAATCCAAAGACACTCTACCACTGAGTCACATCTTCAGCCCTTTTTATATATCTTTTGTTTTGAGTCAGAGACTCATTAAGTTTTTGAGGCTGTCCTTAGTCTTTCAATCCCCCTGCCTCAGCCTCCCAAGTCACTAGGATTAAAGGCTTGATTCACTTCACCAGGCCCAAAAGTAATAGCTTACAAGTTCTCTAGTTATTTGGGGGGGCAAGGTGTGGGGTCTACCAGAGATTGAATTCAGGGGCATTCGACCACTGAACCACATACCCAGCCCTATTTTGTATTTTATTTAAAGACAAGGTCTCACTGAGTTGCTTAGCGCCTTGCCATTGCTGAGGCTGACTTTGAATTTGTGATCCTCCTGCCTCAGCCTCCCAAACCGCTGGGATTACAGGTGTGTGCCACCACACCAGCCTCTCTAGTTATTCTTTAACCCACTCAAGTTGATACCTACAATCAATGGTGACAAGCACTTTTTTTTTTTTTTCAGACAGGGCCCTAGGCCAAGTTATCCTCATGCCTAAGCCTTCCAAGGGCTGGGACTATAGGTGTGTGCCGCCCAGCTTCAAGTACGTATTCTGACTCTTTGATTTGGTATGGAGACTAAGATTTTGCACTCCTAAAAAGTACTGAGGTGATGTTAATGCATCCCTAGTCATGGAACCATATTGAGTAACATGTTCTTGTGGGAATTAACCCAGCCTGTGGAAGGCAGATAAGCACAACTGGTACCTGGGTGGTGCTTCCCAAATCTATGTCCAGACAGGATTTCATTAAGCTAAACATTATTCCACCCAGTGAGAGTAACACAATTCAAGTCATGAATTATATGTATTTCCTCTTAAACAAACAATGCTGAAAAGCTATGAAGCATGTGGGCATCAAGGAGAAGGAAGCTAGAATGAAGTATTACAGGAAAAAGGTGGAGATCAACAACATGCTAGAGCATTAATTTTGTTACTGTTTCTAATGTAATGGCAATTTGTTCTCAATTTATCTGTTTTTTTTTTGATATGCATAAATAGTAGCTGTGTTGGCCACATTGAAATCAATTATTTTTGCTTGAATTAGTGTTAAGAAAAGTTGGGATGACAAATAAAAAGATGGAGTTGTTTATGGTATGCCCTCACTCAACTATTTCTGGAGACCCTTGCAACAAGCAAGGTACCGTGCTGAGTTTTGGAGATACAGAAGCCATGGCTGTCTCACAGGTATTTGGGGGATACTGATGCAAAACAGTTTTCAAAGTGAATTAAAATTGTGATCTCTGAGGAAGAGATGTGACTCAGTGATAGAACATTTGCCTAGTATACACAAAGCCCTGGCTTCTATCCCCAGTACAGAAAAAAAAAAAGTAAATAAAATAATTGCAATCTCTTAAGGAGAAAAGGGAGCAAACTTTGAGAACATTTAAACTGAGAGATTTGACTTGATAAGGATGAGTAGGAAGGCCTCTCTGAGGAAGTGATGTTTGAGGTAAGATCTGTGTTGTAATTAACTATGTGAAGGGACTAAACTGGTTAGAAGGCACTGCAAATGGGAAGGAGCTGGCCCTCACCTGGTGAGGTCATTCGGGTGTTCAATACACAGCCTCACCTGATTTTAAGTGTGAGGCAATGAGCTTTGGTATTATTGGTGCTGATGCCAAGACCTCCTGGGATTTCGCACATCTCCAGCCTGGTTTCATCCATGGTAACATACCTACCTGACGTGGTCCACATGTGACTAGAACGTACTGGCTTGCTCAGCCATGCCTTTACTTCCACATTCCTTTAGCCTTATCCTTAAGCTATAATCTATAAGACACACCTGCTTTTAAAATTTCTTTTTCTTATAAATAATATGTTATATAATTGCTTTGTGATGATAAAGCAATACTTTAAAACACATTCTTTTTTTTTTAGTTTTTTATTGTTGGTTGTTCAAAACATTACATAGTTCTTGATATATCGTATTTCACACTTTGATTCAAGTGGGTTATGAGCTCCCATTTTTACCCCATATACAGATTGCAGAATCACATCAGTTACACATCCATTGATTTACATATTGCCATACTAGTGTCTGTTGTGTTCTGCTGCCTTTCCTATCCTCTACTATCCCCCCTCCCCTCCCCTCCCCTCCCCTCTTCTCTCTCTGATAAAACACATTCTTTTATGTTTACAAAGTGAGCTGTACCATTTTTCAGACTCATGATCAGGTTTGGGAAGCTCTCCTGAATATTGAGTGGGCAGGATTTTGAAGAATGGACCCTCTTAAGGCTCCGTGATCCTGGACAGAGACTTTGGTCATTAACACATTTGGTGTTCAAAATCCTTCTGTAGGGTAGGCAGTGATGGCCAAGGCTCAGAGAAATGATCTTGCCCAATGTTAAGGTAATGAGTAATTAATGACAAAGCTAACCCTGAGTACTCATTTTTCTAGGTGTTTATATGTAGTCTCTCATTATCTCAAGAGTTCTTAGCTTTGCTCTCTCAGAAGCTCCTCCAGGCCTTTGTCTTTTAATCTTCCTTTACAACAAGCTTGTGGACTCAGGGACCATTTTCATGCTTAATGGAATTATGATCCTCATCCCCAGGACTCAGTCTCTTTAGAGACTTTAGAATAAACAGAGGGCTAGAGATGGCTTGGTAGTAGCGTGTTTGCCTAGCAAGCACAGGCTCTAGGTTCCATTGCCCAGCAAAAATAAATAAGCAAATACTTACTATAAATAAGTAATAAATTACTTATTATAGGGGAAAATGGCTAGGGAGAATACATGTGCATTTGAGAACTCTTGGGTCACAGAGAAGCCAGGTAGCTTTCTTCTCTTCGTCCTTCTTCATTGCATTTTTATGGCCCCATCCAGCTTGAAAACCTTAAATGCAGAAATCTGCCTGGTGTGAGTAATCTGACCACAAGGGAGCAGCATGGGACCATAGCTCTGTCTGAAAATGAGCAGGTTGTTATCAGCTCTCTCCCAGGTGAAACGTGGATCTCAGGTGCTCACGACCTTTTACAAAATTGTAGGTGGGTGGGCCTCATCAAGTCAATTGTATTTTCTATTATCAGGAATGGGGCACAGGAAACACTCTTGTTTAAATTTTCTCAGGTGATTTTGGTATAAAAAGAGATTAGAGGACACTAATGGAAAATATTGAAACTCTGAAACTTGTAAAGGCTTCCTGAAATCGCCTAGCCAAACCCATCTGCTCCCATTTCACTGCCTCAGGAATAGATGCTTGGAGATAGAAATATTAGGTTTGGTGTCACTGAAGGCAGTGCCAAGACCCACTTCTCCTTGCTCCACAGCACAGGACCCCCATGAACCAGCAGATCATGATGAAAAGTAGACATTGTTGGGGCCACATGAGGCCTAAAGAGCAGAGGAGGTTAACACTAGATAAACAGGACAGGGCACAGCACATAGGTATAGACTTTGATATCTATACCAAGGAACAGAGGCCTTGATAGAATGTTCTAGATTCCAGCCCACATGAAGTAAAGAAGCATTGAAGGTGTTTAAGTCTGGGAGGGGTACAGGAGAACTGGACCTTAGGGCTCCTGGGGGCTGGGGTTGTAGCTCAATAGAACACCTGCCTAGCTCATGAGGCTCTGAGTTCAATCCTCAGCACCAAAAAAAGAAGAAAGAAGAAAGGAAAGAAGAAGAGGGAGAAGGAAAAGGAGGAGGAAGAATTGCTCCTGGGAGTGAGATTGACTGAAGGCCCAGAATGGAGACAGCATCCAGCAGGCTCCCCTAGGATCCCCCCTTTTCAGGATCCCCAGAACATAGAAAAGTTGCAAATCTTGGAAGGTGTCCTAGAAATATTGGTGGAATAGAATGGAATGTTTGTGTAGAAGAATGTCCTCAATGGTGGGCTGTGGCTGAGAAGATATGGAATAAATAGAGACTAGTTTGGAGAGTAGCAGGGACTCTGTGGGCTCTTCTAGGTCTGACAGTCTATGGGACTGTCAGAACCCTGGGGAGCAACCACGGTGTTCAAAATGAACACCTTCTCCTTCTCCTTGTCTTCTGGTCAGGATATCCTTTGGGAACCCCAGAAAGCCCATCCCATGAAACCTCCAGAAGCACAATATTCAGACAACGCTTTAGAGCTTTTTAATGTGCTGTCTGTGATGGGTCCAGGTCACTTCTGCCCAGCCTCACTGCCTGTCTGTGAGATGCTGGGATCTGAGAGACTGTGTTAACTTGACGTCCTCTCCACTTACAGGCTTTCCCCCAGCAAACCTATTCTGTATTTTTACCACATGACATTGGTGGTGTGTGCCCAGTCCTTCTTCTGTGACTTCTGGCCACCACACAGATACGCACTCTATTTTTTTCCAAAGCTGGGTGTTTTGAGAAAAGGACTTGTACAACCAGGCCTCCCCATGGATGGGTAATATTTTGCTTCTGAACATGTGGCGGGTCGGATTTTATAAGGTAGGGTAGGGAGAAAAGAGAGGAGTCAATTAATACTATCCTCTACCAGAAAGGCAATTGAACTTTTCAAAACATGGGTGTGTGCTCTTTCATTTTTTTCATCAGAACTGTCTGAAGTAAGGAGGCAACTGATATCAGGGATGAACCCATCCCACTCTCTCCGACCAATCCAACCGAGGAGAGGGAGCAAGAGCAGAAGTATAAAGACATGGATCATCAGAACTGTCAAATATGAGGGAGTTATTCCTGTAAAGAGTGAAATTTGTTTTGTTTTGTTTTGTTTCAATGCTGGAAATTGAACCCAGGGTCTTGTGTATGGTAGGGATATGCTCTACCACCAAGTCATGCTCCCAGCCCCAAAGAGCAAATTTTAGAACAGTTATGCAAGTTGAAGCCTTTACTGACACCAACCATCTTCATGTTCTTTGAAATGCTATAAATAGTCAACAGATGCATTCAGAGATTCTAGATATTTCCCTTTAATATGTACCCTCCTGTTAATTAGGGTGATTTGGCAGCTCTTGGAAACTCTGCCTTGTCAAGTTAGCATCATTCCTTTCTGTCTCCTTAGGGATGATATGGTGCTTTGGTCTTCCAGATCACACCTGCAGGACCCAGTACTGACACCTTTGTAGAAATGGGTTCAGGTGTCCAATTGAACTAGACTAGTAATTGAGGTTAGTCTCAGTAGTTTTCTATTTATCTTGTAGTAGTTACAAGTCTGCTTTTATCTTCTAATTTCCACATGCGAAGGCTGATTTCCACTTAGACAAGGATTTATTAAACTGGGATCAATAGAATCAAGATATTCATATGGTCTCCAAGGATATCAACCCACAGATGTTTATACAGATGTGTGTGTGTGTGTGTATATACATACTTGTTTTTTAGGGAAAAAACTTAAGCAACTATGGAATAATTCTCAGGAAAGGTTGGCTTTTGTTCTTTTTCAGTCACCACGGGTACAAGGTGAGCTTTGGCCTTCTTTGGTGATTCACATTCAGATTACTCCCCCCCTCCGTCCATATCTTTTATCTTCAACTTCCACCAAATTGTAGACCTATTTGTAATGAGTCTCTCAATGCATGTTTACATATATTTATAACATATATCACACTCATATAAACACACAGATGCATCATAGCCAAGTGGAATTATTTCTAGAAATGAAAGGTTTGTTCAATATTCAAAAACATCAGTTTAGTATAATTTTAGTATAATTCAACATATTTTTAAGAAGGAAAACCATATAAACATTGAAGGCTAGAAATATAAAACTCAGTAGTATAGTGCTTTCCTAGCTTGTGCAAGGCCCTGGGTTCAATCCCCTGGGCTAAAAATAATACACACATATATATAATAAATTAATTATTTGAGATATTTGTGTGTATGTGTGTGTGTGTGTGTGTGTGTGTGTATATATATATATATATATATATATATATATATATATATATGAAAGCACTTGATGAAATTCAATGACTATTAATAGCAAAAACTCTTAGGAAACTTGGTATTTAAGGGAACTTCTTTAGCCTTGTCTTTATGAGGGGTATAGATGTAAAAAACTATAACAAGCATCATACTTAGTGGTGAACAACAAAGGGAAGCTGTTTGGTCTCACTAGGTGTATTGGGGGAGGTGTGGGGTGTGCTGGGGATGGAACCCAGGGCCATGTGCATGCTAAGCCCATGCTGTACTACTGAGCTACACCTCCAGCCTCTGGTCTCTCTAGTTTTATTTAATGTTGCTTTAGTCAGCTTTTTCACTGCTATAACTTAACCAACAAGAACAATTATCTTAAATGATATAAATTAAAATGAATTCGCAGAAGCCAGGTACTTTGGTGCACATCTGTAGTCCCACCACTTGGGAGGCTGAGGCAAAGGATCACTTGAGCCCAGGAATACGAGGCCAGCCTGGGCAACAAAGCAGGACCCTATCTCTAATAAAATAAAATAAAATTTAAATCTCCCAGAGGACTCCTTAAAACAGAATGCTGGGCCAGGAGTGTAGCTCAGTGATATAATGCTTGCCTATCATATTTGAGGCCTGGCTTTAATTCCCAGTACCACAAAAACAAACAAACGAACAAAAACAGACTGCTGTGCCCTGCCCCAGGGACCCTGATTCAGTCCATGGGGAAGGAGGCAGAGAATTTGCATTCTAACAGGTCCCTAGTTGAGGCTGATGTGCTTTGAGAACTCTGGGGACATTCATTGAATTAATTTGTGTAACTAAAGTGCTTCTCAGAGGACCGGCACAAGGCAAGTGTTCAGTAAATGTTAGCTGTCATTGTCCTTGTCCATAGCTTTCCTCATTGATGGTGGTTGTCCCTTTAGTCATCTTCACCATCATCATCATACGTAATGCAATAGCTCAGTAACTCGAAACATTTCCCAAACCCTCACGGTTAAAATAATGACATTAATACAAATGGAGATTCTTGTAGCATTCCTGAGCAATTCCCATGGAAAGAACTGAACCCAGTATCCATGGCAGGTCTGCCTGTGGGCAGCCTAGCCCGGTTTATCCCTATAGTTGTGGAAATAAATGAAGACCAATCAAATGAGAACAGCAAAGTTCATTTATTCTGAACTTGCTACAGTAAGGGAGCTGGCTGTTGTCACTTGCTTGGGCAGAGATTCAAAGGCAGGCAGAGAAGTGAGGAAGCTTTATAGTAAATAAAAGGGACAGCTTCAGTAGCCCTGATTGGAGACTGTTGGGGTGGGGAAACTGCAGAAGGGCTGACTAGAAGTAGGGCATCCAGTGTGGTTGGTTAGGAGTAAGTATCTTGCTTTCTCTGGCTGCTCCGATTTAGGAGGTGGAGATAAACACTAGAGAAGCTCCTAGTTTTTAAATCAAATCTTAGCCATTTGAGGATGATTGTTACAGGAGTTGTTTAGGTTGCCTGGTTGTCCCTAGAGACAGTGATCTGGCTTCCTACAAGCCTGACTTACACCAGGCTGGCTTCCTGGCTGGCTTATTATAGGTAAGGTTTTGGTTTATGGGCAAGTTGCATAAGTTATTAATCAAGGTACAATCCTCATGTGGTCTGGCCTTTGTCCATGTGTGTATTCAGTCTCTCAGAGTGCAGAGACAGCCTGAGGGAGAGGAAGTCCTGCTGCACTGACCAGCCCTCCACCTACATGATACATATGGCCCTTGTTACAACTCAGACAGCCTCACTTCCGTATCATCTAGTGCGAGCCAAGGAAAGGACCTGTTCTTGGCACATGAGCAGGTCCAGACTCAGGTTACCAAAACCACGGAACAGATCCTAAAATTTACTGAATTACAAGCTAATGCCATGTGACAAGCTTCTTATCGGCATGAACAATCCTTCCATGAGCAAAGGCCCAAATTCATTGTAGTTTACTTTTTTAATATGCATATGCCGCAGTCTGGCTGGGCAAAATAACCGGGGGGTGACAAGCAACTTGTGAAGGTTGAAACAGTGGGAGCCGCTTTATTACGGGACAGCAGAGGTATATATGCTTAACTAATTACACACAGCTTAACTTAATTAACATCATCTAGATACAGCAGTCAGTCATTAAGGAATCCTCATCATCTTAATGACTTGCTGGCGTTACTTCACAAACCACTCCTCCTGGCAAAGTGCCAGGTGCCATCTTGACTTGGTTGTGGTCCTCAACATGCATACCCATGTTTATAGCAGCATGATTCAACAACCAAACTATAGAATCAGCCTAGGTGTATACACAATGAAGTTCTATTCAGCCATTTAAAAAAAAAAATCATGTCATTTGCAGGAGAAGGGATGAAACTCGAGAACATTATGAGAATAAGCCAAACTCAGAAGGTCAAGGGTCTTATGTTTTACCTCACATGTAGATTCTAAAGAGGAAAAAAGAAAAGAAGGTGGGAAGAGAAATCTCATGAAAATTGAAATAAGATCAGTAGAGTAGCAGAAAGGGGCCATGGGTCAGTAGAAGAGGAGGGAATGGAGAAATAGTGGGGAATGATATTGGCCAAATTACATTGTTATATTGTGGGCATGTACAATTAAGTAAGAGTCTTACCATGATGTACAACTATGATGTACCAATAAAAATGTATCTATATGGGGAAAAAAGAAGAAAAAAAATAGCTGGGACATGGCCAGGCAGCTCTCCTCATAGGCAGGTGTGGTGGTCTTGTTTGCATGGCACTGGCTTCCCTGAGAGCAAACATTCCAGGAGACCCAGGTGGAAGGGACAGGCCTTGCTTGGATCCACCTTGAAAGTTACACAATGAGAGAGGGCCTCGGACAAGAGAAGATACAGAACCCAGACAGAGGATTTAGCTTTAGACTGCAAGAGAAAAATCTCTTGTTATATCAGAAAAGGATGGGGATAGGTGGAGCAAATGTGGATGAAGAGTGGCACGTGGAGGTGGGTCCAAAGGTTGGAGGAAGTTGAAGGATCTCCTGTGTTTATGTCCCTGTGTCTATTTTTGTTGTTGTTGTTCTGTTAAGTTTTACACAATAGTAGAGTATATTTTGACATATTTAAACAAACATGGGGTACATCTTATTCTAATTAGGATCCCAGTCCTGTGGTTGTCCCTGATGTGGAGATTCATTGTGTCATATTCAGATTCATGCCACTGTCTTTCCTATTCCTGTTTCCACTCCCTTTCCTTCATTCCCCTTTGTCCAATCCAATGAACTTCCATTCTTCCATACCCTCTCCTTATTGTGTGTTAGCATCCACATATCAGACAGAACCTTCAACTTTTGTTTTCTTGTGTGGGGGATAGGCTTATTTCACCTAGCATGATTATCTCCAGATCTATACATTTACTGGCAAATGCCATAAGTTTTTTCTTCTTTAAGGCTGAGGAATACTCCATTGTGTAGATATAACACATTTTCTTTATTCATTCATCTGTTGAAGGGCACCTAAGTTGGTTTCTTAGAATATATATACACAATGGACTATTACTCAGCCTTAAAGAAGAATAGAATTATGACATTTGCCAGTAAATGGGTGGAACTGGAGGACGTCAAGCTAAGTGAAATAAACCAGACCCAAAAACCAAAGGTCAAAGGTTCTTTCTGATACATGGATAAGTGGATGCTAACACACAATGAGGTGGGGAGGTGGGAAGAATAGAAGTTCATTGGATTACACAAAGGGAAATGAAGGAAAGGAAGTAGGGACAGGAATAGGAAAGACAGTAGAATGGATTGAACATAACTTTCCTATGTTAAAAATTTAAAAAATTTTCCCAGAGCCCTGAGGAAGGAAGAATATAAACCAGCCTCAGGGATTATATTCATTTCCCTCAAAACCCACAGAAGAATATTTTTCCCAGTAACCATTTTCCCTCAAGCTATGTAACAGTGAATTACTGAAGAACACAAATTTTTAGTCTCAACCCAATGAGATCATTTTCATGAAAAAAAAAATTTTTTAAGGAGTTGCACATATTCAAGTTACTGCTATTATTGTTAGCTAGGACCAATAGAAGGGTCTGTAAAATGATCTCCTAGCACCTCTCCCCACCCTGTGATTTAGGTTGTGTCCCCTCAGTGCCAACATTATGGAAAAGAAATCTGTCAAGCCAGTGATTTCATACTGTCTAGCCCAAAACAATAGGTGGATCATTTTTCACCCAGCTATTTTGGCAAAACCAAAACATAGTCTCAGTTCTTTGTTTTGACTAAGTAAATAGCTCTATCTTCTTTTCCACATTTAAATCTTCATGAATCCTACCTACCACCCTAAACTTTTCATGGAGCTGTTCTTAGTTCTTAGCTCAGACCTCAGCTTACTGTGCTAACAGGTTTTCCTCTTTCATTTTCTCTTTCAAATTGATCCCCAAACTCATGTTTCCTGATCTACTAAGACAATAACCATAAGTGGACATGCAGTATTGGACAATCCCCAGTTGTTTGTTTTTGTTTGGTTTTGATTTGAGACAGGCTCTCCCTGTGTTGCCCGTGTGGGGCTTGAACTCGAGCCATGCTTCTACCTCAGCACTCTGGAGTGTTGGAACTACAGGCACACACCACCAGGCCTGGCCCGATTTTTTAAAATTCCTTTCTTTCTTTATTTTTCTTTATTTTATTTTATTTTATTTTATTTTTTTTGGATGGGAAAGTTGGTGCTAGGGATGAACCTAGGACATCACTCATGCTATACAAGTGCCCCACCACTGAGCTGAGTCCCATTTGTTGAACATCCCTAGTTTATAAAATTTCCTGGATAATAAACTTGTTTTTAGAATGGGTTTTGTAAGGGCTCTAGTACATAATCATAAAAATAACAAATGCAATAACAACTACTAACATTTATTGAAAGCCTGCAGTGTTTCAAGACCTCCTGCAAAACTTCTGAAGGATGCAAGGATACATTACTCTGATAATTGACTTATATGAAAGTATTATACCACATTAAGAATTAGGAAGGCTAATGGGTGGGGATATGGCTCAGTGCTAGAGTGCTTCCCTAGCGTGTGCAAGACCCTAGTACTGAAAAAAAAATCAATCCCCAGTATTGAAAAAAAAAAAAAAGGAATTTATGCAGGCCAGAAAGAGTGGTACATGCCTATAATCCCAGCTATTCCAGAGGCTGAGGCAGGAGGATCACAAGTTTAAGGCCAGACAGGCAACTTAGTGAGATGCTATCTCAAAATTAAAAAGAAAAAAAATTCTTTGGATGATGCTTAGTGGTAAAATAACCCTGGGTTCAAACCTAAAACTAAAAATGGAGGAGGAAGCAGGGGAAGGAGGAGAAGAAGAAGTGGGGAAGGAAGAAGAGGAGGAGGAGAAAATATTATTATTTTTAGTAGTAGTAGTAGTATCATCATCACCATCATCATCATCATCTTCATCATCATCATCATCATGGCTGGGATGGAGCACTTGCCAAGCATTCATGAAGTCCCAGGAACCACCAATCTTAGTTTCAGGTTAAGGCCTCAGATCTGGAGCCATACATCCCAATCCCTTGGGCCTCTCTTGGAGACTTCATTTTTTATTTTATTTTATTTATTTTTTGTTGTTTTCGGCCATTTATTTATTTTTATTTACAGTTTGTGTTCAATGCAAATCAATTCCATAACATGAGCAGTTACTATGAATCAAAGCATAAATGCACAAACACAATATACAATCCAAATAGATATACGGCATTCAGGTATGAAGCAAAGAGACGTGTACAATCACACACATAGTAGCTTTAGATCTATTTGATATGGCTGTTTCCATGTAGGTTTCGAAAGATGAGAAAAAATGATTTGGGTCATCAAGACTACTGTGCCACAATAGATACCAGAACATGTAAGCATCAGTGTGTGACCATGCCAACAAAAGATTTCAGGGAATTTTTATTTTTTTAAAGTTTTCTGTGTATCAAAGTAGTTGTAAAAGATTTATAGGATCAAGACTACTTTTAGGCTTAGGATCAGGTTCTAATGCCCTAAAATTATTGAC
The DNA here is from genome assembly GCF_001458135.2 of Marmota marmota marmota. NCBI lineage: Eukaryota > Metazoa > Chordata > Mammalia > Rodentia > Sciuridae > Marmota > Marmota marmota. The sequence continues at coordinate 22,809,411 of NW_025999982.1, forward strand.
TGATAAGAGAAAGTGTTCCAAATGTGGCTATTCAGATCCATAGTTTTTTAAAAAAAGCATTTACAGAAAAAGGATAAAAGTTTTTGTGAATTTAATATGCCAGCTAGCTTCCAGTCTTCACTTCCCAAATGCTTGATTTATAAATTTGGCTTCTTCACATAGTTGCCTTTTTAATTTCAAGATTTGGCATTTTACCTTCAACGCTGACTATTTTCTTTCTTTCTTTTTTAATACTTTTATTTTATTTATTTATTTTTATACGGTGCTGAGGACTGAACCCAGGACCTCTCACGTGCTAGGTGAGCACTCTACACAACCCCAGCACCCCCACCACCGAAGCTGACCATTTTCAATTGTGAAAAGTATTCAATAAATGCAGAAACAAAAAGCAGCATTTTGAAATTAGTTGAGGTCAATTCAATTCTACTCTTTGGAATCAGCTTTGATAAAGGAATCTGTTACTCTTGTTGAATGAAAACAGGACATGGGAGATGCCTATCATTTGATTTTGAGAGGATAAGTAAGATTTACTCATGATGCCTGGATCCGGGGTGGATTCCAATCTATCATTGCCCTGGCCCATGTCAATTACCACATAAAAGTTCAAAAAGAGCTGGGGTTTTGGAGCTGGGGTTTTGGATCAGCGGTAGAGCGCTCGTCTGGCATGTTCGAGGCCCTGGGTTAGATCCTCAGCACCACATAAAAATAAATATATAAATAAAATAAAGGTATTGTGTCCAACTACACCTAAAAAATAAATATTTTTTTTAAAAAGTTCAAACATAATGTCAAATCCAAAAACCACAGAGGAAAAAGTTCAGTTTCCAAGGGAATCAAAGTAGCTTAACAATGTGAAACATTATCTAGAATATATCAGCATTAAAGTACTGATGAAACAATACATTGGGGATTTACAGTAATATCCAGAAGTTCCTTCCAATGTACATATAAATAGAATCATGGAAGCTTCTTATATTACCTGTTTTATGGCCTTATAGATTTCAGGAACCAACTGAAATCTCCATTTCACATTCCATCCTTTATCTCTAGATAAAATCTATTCTTGTTTTCAAGGTAGATTTTTAAATGTTCATATTTCTTATGTTTCATTCGAGGAAATCATGTCTCAATTTTGGATGTTATCTCTTTTTATCTTGTATGTGAAACTCCAGCAGATTTAATAATATTGGTATTCATCACCTGTGAAACCCTCCACATGTCCTTCAAACCAATCAATTTGAAAGTCCCAATGTTTTCTGTGCCAATAAAATCACATGTGGAATTGGTAGATTTGATGCAGACCTGATTCTTCCTTGACACACTGGATTTCTAGTCGCCATTCAGTTTGGGTTTAGAAGATGGGGAAGTAGAGACGCTTCTTGGCCTCAGCCTGTAACAGAAGAGATGTAGAAGAGAGAGCGAGATCACAAGGAAGCTGGCTGTTGACTACAGGGCACTGCCACCTGTGTTGGGTGTAGCATTAGTTGAATTGGGAGCAGCAAATGCACTCTGTGAGGAGTTACTTGAAAGTGTCACAACAGCTGTTTGGTTTAAATAAATCTGCGTGGGTAGGAGCAGTGCCAGATGCAGCAACCCCAGCCCCAGCCTGGCCACCATCGCTCTGCTCGTGTCTGCTCCTTCGGTGTGCCATGTGTCTCGCTGGATGCTAGATGCGAGGAGATAGGATGGCTCCCGGAGGGTGCAGGCAAGATCGGTCTTCCATTTTAACATGTGTGAAATGGGGGGAACATCCAGCTTACAGAGACCTAGTGAGGGTAGAAGGAGATGTTGCATGTGTGACGAGATTTTCGAATACATCAGAATTTAACTGCATTTTGGAGAAATCCCATTGGTTTTGAGTCATTTTCAGGTATTCAAACATAAGTCTCATCTATTCCAGACCAACTTAAAACCACAGTCTCAACGGTCCCTATCATGCTCATTTCTCCCTTTGGCTTGTGCCACTTGAATGGGGATAGTGTAGGGGGTCATTTCTTGGGCCGCTGCCTTTCCTTTCCCATCCCCCGCTTTGGAGCAGAGGCACTTCTCTCTTACCTGGCTGGTGCTGCTGCTCTCTCAACTGATGTTTTTCTAGATCTGCTGTCTGTCACACTCTCTGAAAAGCAGCACACTTTCTGGTGACATTGGAGCCTCCCTCTACGTAGTTCTCTGATAATGGAGACAGGTTCCAGCTTGACTTCTTCTGATCCCTTCCTGCAGTCCACTCCTCGGCATCTTGCTTTGGGAGTGGGGCATCTGCAAGATAGTTCAAATCCAGGCAGCTTCAACGATGTGCAATGGACCATGGAAACTCATTTACCTTTGCTGGTCAAGCTACCTCCCTCCCTCTCTCTCCTCCCCTTGATCAGAGGACAGATGTCCACCCTGATGCATAAACAGATGTATAACAGGAGAAAGTAGGTATTCATCATACGAGCTCCTCCCACTGCAATGAAATAATCTGTTGGATAGCCCTCTTGGTTGTAGGAAGAGACACACATTCAAAGGAAAGGAGAGATTAATGACTCACCATAGAGACACAATTCTCTATAATTCCTTCCTTGAATGAGGACCTGGATCTTCTTGTCTCCTGTTTATACAGGCCTTGAGGTGGCAGAGCCAGCTTGCATGCTTCTTGATGAGTCTAAAGAGCAAATCTAGCAGTTCTTTTGGGGCAACTTTCTTTATAATAGGGGAGTGTTTCTTGTCTCTTTGACTCCTTAGGTGCTAGTAGCCATTTCTCAACTCAAATGTAAGAAGCACAGCACATTACATGTTGGCCATCATCATTGTCACCTTGGATGTGAAAACTGGGCTTGGAAAACTCATATCCCTTCCCACAGGAGCCACAGTTATCAAGTGGCAGGTTTGATTTGAACTCAGGCTTGTCTCCAAAGCACACTCCCTTCATCAGCTTGCTCCCCCTAACTACTGCTGGAGCCTGTCTGGTAGTCTAAAGACCTAGCTTAGTTCACAGGCTGGTATCATACTATAGTAAAGATTTATTAGGTGGCAAGGTCTATGTTTTATCATCCAACATAAATTTTTATTATTCCATTTAGTTAAAACTTCATAAAGTATTTATCTGAAAGTGGGACTAGTCTTACTCTTGTAGTGTGATCTGTTAGGGTGATTTTGTATCTGTGGTTCTTGTGAGAAGAATTGGTTCTTGTGAGAGGATTTGTGTGGTCTTTTGGACCTGAAATATATTTAAAGCAAGAGTTTGGAATCACTGATCTTGAGCATCAATTTCTGTTGTTGCTGGTCAGTAGGATTGAATGTTTAGTTGTCCATCTTTTTTCCAAGAAAAATCACAAGGAAGCACACACTTCATCAGAGGGACCCAGTTCATTTTGAAAGCCACCTCTCTTGAACTTTATAGTAGGTTTCCAGTCACTCATATCATCAGCATTCAGATGAAGTGGGAACCAAAGTCTGAGCAGAATCTACACCAGCCAGTTTCACGTGGTTACATCCAGAGGCATAAAAATAATATTCCCCTTTACTCGGCTGAGTGAATATTCTCTTAAGTCAAGTTGCAAAATCATTCTATAATGTTTTATAATGGGCAAGTTTATAATACCAGAATAAAATTAATATAAAATTGCAGCCAGCCAGTCAGAAATGAAAAACCTCCAAAAGAAAATAGGCTGCAGTCAGTATCCTATTTTGGGGGGAAAAAATTGATATTCCTCATGCTAGTAGTCTGAATGAGGAAGTCAGAACTAGGGACTCAATTTCCCATCACTAGATAGTAACCTAGAGGGGAAAAAAACACCAGCTCGGAATCACACTCACCAAAAACACGTCTGAATTAAGGAAATCTTTGTTTAAAGATACACTGTTTGCCCTCTCTCATGTGATCTAGGTGATATTTCCCAAGCCCCATCTCACCCCTCCTGCCTTAGTGCCCTTTCCTGAGTCACCTGACAGCAACTCCAAACTTCCTCAGTCCCATTCTCAGCAGAGGCCTGTGACAGAGACAGGAGGACAGTGGCAGGGGCAGAGATCTGAGGAGATGCACAGGGAAGAGGAAGCCAGAAGGGAAACTGATGTTGGAGGGCTCTGACACAGGGCATGCAGCCAGAGAAGGACAGCAGATTTTCCAGGCAGCTGAGTGCTCACTCCACTTCTCCTGGTTGGTGGAGGAGGAGAACCAGCAAGGTCTAAGCACTAGAATATTTAGGAGACAGCTATTTGGAAATACATTTGTGTATATGATAGATGTTCTACCCGATGTTTAAATTCAGAGGTTCTGTTTGCTGTTTATATTCCAATGACAATTTGGATTTCCACAATATTGATATAATATTGAACACCCTTCTGAAGTGAATAGTTTTTTGCTGTCTTCCTCACATTGGAGTCATTTGAAAATTACAATGAATTAGTTAATATCCACAAATGACTTTAGATTGGGTTGAAGTTGAGTCTGAAATTACCTCCATATTTATCACAAAGACGTGTTAGCCCAGTGGTAAGTAACCCATATCCCCTGGCAGCCTGAAGTGCTGATGAGGTGCTGTTCCTTCTCTTTAATGTTTTATTTTGTGCCAGGGATTGAACCCAGGGGTTTTCAACCAATAAGCCAAATCCCCAGCCCATTTTTAAATTTTGAGACAGGATGTCGCTAAGTTGCTTAGGACCTTGCTAAATTGCTGAGGACCTTGATAAGTTGTGAGACTGGCTTTGAATTTGTGATCCTCCTGCCTCAGCCTCCCAAGCCACTGGGATTAGAGGCATGCGCCACTGTGCGCAGCTTCTTTCTTCCTGTTTTGAAATGGAGTCTTGCTGTATTGACCAGGCTGGCCTCAAACTCCCAATTCTCTTGCCTCAGCCTCCTGAGGAATAGCTGAGATTACAGGCACATGCCCCATTTTTAAAAATTCTTTCTTGTTCTCTTTTCTTTTCTCTTTTCCAATCTGGGAATGGAACCCAGGGCCTCATGCATGCTAGGCAAACACTTTATTGAGCCAACCTCACCCACCCATCCACCCATCCCTGGCTCCATTTTGCTATTTTCACTCTCCTCCTCCTCCTCCTCCTCCCCCTCCCCCTCCCCCTCCNTGCAGGTCAAGCATCAATGGGGTGCCTCAGTTTTCAATAAATGAAATATATCTTCTCCTTCTTCTTCTTCCTCCTCTCCTTCTCCTTCTCCTTCTCCTTCTCCTTCTCCTTCTCCTTCTCCTTCTCCTTCTCCTTCTTCTTCTTCTTCTTCTTCTTCTTCTTCTTCTTCTCCTTCTTCTCTCTCTCCCTTTTACTATTTTAACACATCTTTAATATGTATAGTTCAATGAAATTAAGTTCATTTATACGTGGGTATGGTTATATACCAACAAAATTATGTTTCTGTACACTGCGCTATATTCCCAGCCCTGGTTTACTACCAGTTCTTAAGGTATGCATATGATCCTTTTTATATGGTTCACAGCTATTCCATTTTGTTACAGAAAACATTATCTTAATGTCTAATATCTATTTATTTAACAAACTAAGTTGACATTAAGGAACTTGACCTTCTAATTTGACACTAAAATGCTCAGGGTTTTCAATGTATGTTATAGTCTTTTTTGGAACTTAAGATTTTTTTTCCTTTTTTATTAATATTTTATTTGTTTTAATTAGACATGACACTAAAATGCATTTATGCATTTTGATATATTATACATAGATGAGATATAATTTCTCATTGTTCTGAGTATACATGTAGAATGAAACAGACATTTTGCTATTTTCAACACAAAACTCGGCATTGCTATCTCCTTACATTTACAATCCTACAGTCTCTGGACATCTCTGTAACAAGGGAACCATACTTCCCAGGAATGACAGAGTCATAATATTTGTGGACCAGAAGCTACTATAATGGCTGCTACTTCAAAACTCATTTCCAAGGGGCCTAAACTTCTCCATTTTTCAGACAAAACACAAAGGCCCAACATCAGTCTCCCATATTCCAGAACAGAAGAGGGAAAAAGGAATTTCAGAATAAGGAATTTAAAGCTAAATGAATGAGAAGAATATCAATTTACCAGAATAATTAAAAAATTATGACAATAAATTCGTGGGAATCCAAAGAAAATGCAAAAAAAAAATTTCAGCACATTTGAAAACTTTTGATAGGATATGAAAGAACTTATCTTCATATATTATGAATATACTCAGTAATTTAGGGATGTATAAAAATTACATTTGTTGTGTTACATCAACACAATGGAATATTACTCAGCAATAAAATATTTTTATACCATCAAGTCATGAAAATATTTGAAGAAAACTTAAGTTCATATTACTAAGTGAAAGAAACCAGACTGTTTGATGACAAACTGTCTGGTTCCAACTATATTATAGTGGCACCCCCTCCTCCGCAGAAAATCTTAACTAAGCTTCTCCAGAAATCTTCACCATAATAGATTTTAGGACTATCAGCAAAAGAGTCTCTACAAAAGAGTTCGATATAGGTAAACTTTCTATTTTCCTGTTGCTCTATTTTACTTGGCCACTGGTCTGGAAGAAATTAGCACTCCAGGTGCTGAATGCCCCTTTAGTAGTTTTTCACAAACATTTATCAAGTATAGTAGTTTGTAGAAGTGTGTTTGCAAATGCAAAATGTGATAATAAAAATACGAATCCTTTAACAAGACCTTTGGCCTCGAGCTGGAGCTTCACAGAGATGTCTACATTTCTAAGATAAGAGGTTACTAATTGGGAAGTTACTAATTGGACTCCCTGGTAACAGCTGGCAGAGGGAGGAAAGAAAGGGGAGAAGAAGCTCTCCCCTTTTCAGAAGCTGTCCTTGAAGGGTTAACTTGCCCAGAACAGTGAAAGAATGCTTTTATGTGAACTTCTGCAGGCTGTGAGCTTCTGAGCAGCCTCCCCTTACATGCTGGGTATAAAGTTCTGAGACTACCTGAACTCAGGGTTCAGGGGATTTGACTACAGTAAAAGCTGTGCCCTCTGAATGTGGCTACAGCCAAATAAAACTGTTTCCTGCCTCATCTGTCCCCTACAACAATGTGACACTCTAGAAATGGCAAAACCATGGAGACAATAAAAAGATCAGCAGTTGCCAGGGGTAGTAAGGAGAAAGGGATCAATAGGTGGAACATTGGGAATTTTTAGGGCAGTAGAACTATTCTATGTGATGCTATAATGGTAGATATGTGTCATACATTTATCTAAAGCCATAGAATATATACCACCAAGAGTGTCAAACCTAAAATATGGACTTTGGAGAGTTGCATGCAGTAGTCCATACCTATAATCCCAACTACTCAGGAGGCTGAGGCAGGCAGGTCATTAGTTCAAGGCCAGCCTAGACAATTTAACAATAAATAAATACATAAAAAGGACTTTGAGGAACAACGACACATTACTGTAGGCTCATCAGATGTACTATTCTGATGGGAAATGTCAATGCGTATGTCTGAAGGCAGGGAGCATATGGAAAAAATATTTGTACCTACTGCTCGATTTTGCTTTGACTCTAAAATAGTATATGTTAACAAATCTAAGGAAGAAATAAAGAAATAAGAAATAAAGATATTTTTGGACTAAATTAATTGTATTTGTTAAAAGTGATACTGTAATGTCACTCTCAGTGGCTTTTAAAATGGTCATTTTTTTCTCTCCTATTCCTAATAGCATATGACTGAATTCAACGCTAAACAAAGTTATATTGGACACTGGTTTTGAATTTCTGAATATACATTCTAATTTTTGGTTTTAGTTTTCATAAATGACATTTTTTAAAAAGGAGACTGGGGATGTAGCTTGGTGGTAGAGTGCTTGCCTAGCATGTATAAGGCCCTGGGTTCAAATGGACAAAAAAATTAAGAAAGGAGTAATTGCTCCTTCTGCTCTGCCTTAAGGGAGGGCAGGATAAGTCAGAAGCAGCCAAAGTTCTGGAAAAAATAGAAGTTTGATTCTGGACTTGTATACACTTGGTCTGTAATATAACACTTCTCTCATTGTCCTGGATTATTACTACTATATAGTTAATTGGGCTCCTTACAGACCACCTTAGTATTTGTTATTTTTGTTGTGACTCATCCTAACTCCATGATTATTTGTTTTTGCATGAATCCCATTGACCTGAGGATGAAATCCTATCATCTGCACCTCTGTTCCCTGCTCTCTAGGCATGATCAAAGGGATTCCCACAGAAAAAGACAGCTGGCTTGCCTATGTGCTCACCATCTTGATGCTACACTTAAAAGATAAAAAAATCAGTGCATGTGCTTGCCTCATGAAACATTCTCACACTTGTTAGAATTCTACCATCTGCTACATATACCATATCACCTTCCATTTTACAGATGGGAAAACATTCATATGTGATTTGTCCCATAGGTGTTGAGAGCCACAGCCGAAGGGGCCCCAGCAAACTTCCAGCTGCCAGCAAACTTCCAGCTGCCGGCTGATGATTGGCTCACAGCGGCCCCAGCAACATCTAGCTGATTGGCTCCTCGGCCCCAGCAACATCTAGCTGATTGGCTCCTCTGCGGTGATGCTCATTGGGCTGTTTCCCTGCCCTTTCAGACCACGGAGCAGCTCATTGGGGGACTTTTTTGGCTCCGCCCACGTGACCCAGCCAATCGGCCTCAAGAGCAGGAGGATTGTGGGAGGTGGAGAGAAGCTTGTGTGGGAGAGAGAGGCTTGTGGAAAGCCGGTGGTGGCAGTTGAGGCTCTGAGGGTTTTTCCTGAGAGGCTGTTTTGTTTGGCGTGTGTGGTTCTAAAAATAAAGTTAGTTTCTTTTGACAAGTGGCTCCTGATTGTGCCCAGCAAGACTGCGGCAATAAATACTTAAGACAGTAAATACTTAAGTTGGAAAACAAAACTTCAGAATTAGCATTGTTATCTAAAGAGGAGGCGAAAATGGAGACACAGGTACATCATAAAGTTCAACTGAGAGTTGTACTTTGCCTTCTGTTTTAAGGAGCAGCGGTTTAAACTGTGCAGATTGAGGCTGGCGAGTCTAGTCTCACTGCCTGATAAGTTATCCCTGTCCTTCCTAGCCTGTCCTTGCAGGTTCTTCCAGAACCTCTGGTATAATTAATGCCAAATTTAAAAAAATAAAACTGCAAGCTTCTCACATATAAAAGCAATAACAATCAACCTCCATCCCAATTTGAATGCTGAATCTCTATCTTTGACCACATGTTGCTCTTTCTTGCTGGGAGAATGGTTATCTATGTTTTTGCCGGTGGCTCTTTGCTCATTTGCTGGGATGCAGCTGGGGGTTACTTCAGCCTGTTTCAGATGCCTCCCTCTGCTTTAGGAGCAAAGCCACCTTCACAATAGTAACTGACTAACTGCCAGCCAGTGGGCAGTTGAGAGAGCAGCAAGTAATCGTATTTGACTATTTCTATTCCAATTGCAGAATTCAAAATTTGCCTTCAAGTTTTTCCTAAATTCTACTCAGAATACTGAGGCAGGAGGATTACAAGTTCAAAGTCAGCCTGGGCAATTTAGCTAGACCCTAAGCAACTTAGAGAAACTGTCTTAAAATTTAAAAATACAAAGGACTGCAGATGTGGCCCAGTGGTTAAGTGCCCCTGGATTCAATCTCTGGTACAAAAAAAAAAAAAAATCATAAATTCTTGACTCTCATTGTCTATGACAGATAATAAATGACTATTATTGTTTTAAACCACTAAGTTTGGGAGAATTTGTTATACAGCAAGAGATAACAAATACCCAGACTTAGAGCTGCCAACCACTCCTCCAAGGTAGGCGGGCCTGCGACCCACCGGCAGAACAGGAGCAGCGGCCTGCTGAGAGGCAGAGCCGCCCCCTCCCCCCGCGCCGGCAAGGTAGACGGAACTGTGACCACC
>NW_025999982.1:22823282-22851017 GCF_001458135.2 Marmota marmota marmota
TTATACAAAAGTACATACAAGAGGAAGTGAGGGGAAAGGGAAAAATAATACAAGGGGGACAAATGAATGACAGTAGATGGGGCAGAGAGAAAAGAGGGGAGGGGAGGGGAGGGGAGGGGGGATAGTAGAGGATAGGAAAGGCAGCAGAACACAACAGACACTAGTATGGCAATATGTAAATCAATGGATGTGTAACTGATGTGATTCTGCAATCTGTATATGGGGTAAAAATAGGAGCTCATAACCCACTTGAATCAAAGTGTGAAATATGATATATCAAGAATGTAATGTTTTGAACAACCAACAATAAAAAATTAAAAAAAAAATACCCAGACTTAATATCAACCAAAATCTTTTCAATCCACAGCCACAACATCTTTTCCCATGAAATATCTGTTGGAATATGCTCTTCCTAACCTCAGAAAGTGTTCTCTGGAAGTTAATAAGGAACTGATCTGATAAACTGATAGAAGCTACTGTTACCGTAATATGTTAACCATATATCTTCTTTCTACTAAAACATGTGTATTCTTAAAAACTCTTCAAGCTAAAAGACAATAGGTGCTTACCTACATAAATTACTGGGCCAGACTTCTGTGAGAGGCACAGGTGGGCAAAAAAGGGACTCTTGCTTTAAGACCTTCCAAAATAACAAGGGAGACAAGAGGCATAACATCCTGATGATGTTATAACCTCACATCTTAACAAAAATCAATATGGATTACTTCTAGGAGAAGAGAAGACAAAACAGCCTTTGAGTTATGAGAAGCAATAACAGAATTCCAAAAGAAGGAAATGGTGGAAACTAAGGTCTATGACTCATGAAGCTCTGTTTGAGGAGGTGGCCTTCTGCAGTCCTATATGAACAATAATAATAAGTACCCACTTGTTGAGAGTTTATCATGCCAGGCACATATACATGACATAGTTGAATCTCCGTAGCATTATCTGTGCTGGAATTGCTAATATCTCCTTTTTACAGATGAAGAAATAAATGTTCTCTAAGAAGCTTGCCCAGTATCATTCAGGTAGCAAATAGAGAAGTCAGGGGCTACACTCAGATCTTCAGATGTCAAAACCAATGCTCTTTCTACTACACCATGATGAAAAGAAACAACTTTCCCAAGACTCAGAACATACACATGCATGATCCCTGCATCTTCCAACGCCAATTACATTACCAATCTTTCCTTCAAAAAAAAAAATGCCATTAGGATGTGTTGACAGCTTAGTTTTTATCTTAAAGGAGCCAGTATGTCTTTAGACAAAATCAATTCCAGGAGGAGAGTTTTTAAAAAATGTTGCGGTAACTCAATGGCATCATCCAAGGGAGACAAAAAAGTTGTCACAGGAGGCCCAGGGGCTTCTGTGGTAAAAACACATTTTCCTTCTTGCTCATGTCTAAACCTTGTGTGTTCTCACTCCACTGTTCAGGGCCTGACTGAGTCAACCTCTATGAATTCAAGCACCACACGCATTTTTATCTGGCCCCATTAACTTTTCAACATTTGGCTTTACAATCTGTCAATTGAACCCAAGTCTTTTGGGTGAAAAATGAGTAGTATTATTCTTTTTATCCTATCTTTTTCTTTCAGTATTTTTTAAAGTATAATTTACCTTACCCGGCTCTTAAGGAGATAGCTCAATGACAAATCACATGTACATCTGTCTGCATGACCCTATCCAGATGAAGATGGAGGTAGAATTTACCACTCTCATGCTCTTCTCATTAGCAACACCCAGCAGCACCACAATGCACAATGACCAGAATTCTGACTTTTATTAACATAGTTTGTTTTACCTATTCCTCAAATACATGGTCATGGATTGATGCAGCATGCACCCTTCTGGGTCTGGCTTCTTCTGTTAATTGTTTCTGCATTCCATCCACACTGTATGTATCAGCAATTTTTGTTTTATTACTGAGTTCCATTCCATTGTACTGAAAGCCACTTTATACAAAATAGCTCTGAGAAATTACTTAGATATACTTAGACATACTGGGCACAGTGGCACACACCTATAACTGCAGCTGCTCTGGAGACTGGGGCAGGAGGATTGCAAGTTCAAGGCCCGCCTGGGCAACTTAGCAAGACCCTGACTCAAAATAAAATTAAAAGGAATAGGGATATAGGTCAGTGGTAGAGCACATGTTTAGCAAGTGCAAGATCCTGAATTCAATCCCCTGCATCACACATGCTAGCATGTGCATGCATGTGTGCGCGCACACACACATATATACTTAGTCAGAATTTGAACTCATCCTTTATATTTTTTGCATCATGTCAAAAATTTGCATACCAAACCTCTGACACAAGAGACATGGCTTTCCTTATTATTTATAACTGGGTTTTTATCTTGTCCTCTTGTTCCTGCTTTCATTGAAAACAGAAGAAAAACACAGAGGTTGAAAATAATTCAGTATCTTTTCACGTAAAACAGTGTGTATCCACCTAAATGGTTCTGGAATAAATATTAATTCCATTCACAGTCCCAATCCCAATTAGGGCCACTTCGCTCTTCTCAGGTGTTCCTCATTCAAAATAGCAGAAGGTAGAGTTTCAGACAAAAGTTCCCTCCAGGATTTTGCTGGTCTCCAGTGAATGTGTGGCTGCCCACTGAGAAAGTCTGGTTCCTCCTCGTCTCTTGTGTATCATGACACCACTCTCTGTGGTACTTGGCAGTCCCTGCCAGAGCCTCCTGTGGGAGATCCCTGCACTCCACCCTCTTCCCATTTCAACTCCAGGCTATCCACTCAACCAGTCCTTGGGTCCCAGGAACTCTCAGCTGCCTGTATACCAAACTGAAGGATGGGGATCCTCTGTAGGGTTGCCTTCTGGCCCACCCTCTTAGTCATATTCCTCAGACACTCCTAAAACTTCACTGGTGCAGCCCCGTGTTCAGCGCCATGTCAAATGCTTGGCCTCCCTATGTGGGTTGGGATTCTCCAGTGAAACACCTAGGAGGCCATGACTAAGCCACACAGCAGGAACCCCAACTTTTTTGAGTGTTCCCATTGCCCCTTCCTGGCTTTGCTGGGAAGGTTCAGCCCTGAGGGAGTCAAATCATTCCCATCTGACTCTATGTCCTGCTCTTTCACCTCTCCTTGTCCCATGTGACAAAAGTCATATTATCCAGCCTTTAAACACAGTAGTTTACCACAGTGTTCTTAAGTTTGACTACACCTTAGAATCACCTGGGAAACATTTATTCTTTAAACAGTGGTATTTGAACTTGATCTCAGATTTAATAATACAATCAGTCTCTAGAAGTAAGTTTTAGGCTTTAATACTTTTTTAAGCCTTCCCACATGATTTGACATGCTTCCAGGATTGGAACCCACTGCATGTAATCAACGAAACTTTTTCCCCCCGTGGTGCCAGGGATTGAACCCAGTCCTTGAGTATGCTAGGCCCTATATCCCCAAGCCTAACTAAACTGTTCTTATTAAGGCTTAACCCTTAATAAGTAAAGGGAAATTTGGGGATTTAGAACATTTTACTCTGACAATAAGACAATGTAGTGCTAAAGACACAAGATTGAATAACAAATAAATTGTCCTCCTTTGTGAAGACAGGGATGGGGTGTATCTTTTCCAATTCTAATATCCCTTTAATTTGTAGCAGATGGAGCAAGGTAGGGAATAAAAATTCAGTGTGAAAGTTCAGGCTGGTTGAGTCAGGAGAGAAAGATGCTAAGCCTCGATCGATCACTTAGGAAGGGGACATAGACTGTCTCTTTATGGAGTGTTCCTAAAGAGAGGAAATGTCCTTAATGTAGAGAAAAGAGCAAGGAACCACTTCTGAAGAAGAAAAGTAAAGTTCTCTCTCATCCTTGCCTAGGACACTAGGGAAATGAGTGTTAAACATGATCCATTGCACTGAGAACACAAACTTAGAAGCAGAAACTTTATAGTTGGGCACCTTCAAACTGAACACCCCCCCCCCCCGAGACAGAATGAATAAAGGTAAGAAATAGAACTACAGTTACTTTAATCTCATGATGTTTTCAAGAGGAAGTTTAGCTAATCTATGAAGACTCCTCCCCCAAAAGTTAACCACAGAGACTGAGAATTTGAGTCATCATAAATCAAAATAACCTTTGAAAAACAAACTCAGAGTGCAAAGCCATAATTATCTCAAGTTGCTTTCTTGCCAGCAAGCAGTTTTTGACCAAAGAAACTTGAGATACTAAACAATATCACCAAATTGTCGATTAAATATTTCTACGTAAGTAAATTATTTTAAAAACGTCAATAAGAAATAAAGTAATTAAAACTTTCAGGACACTTATCTTTAATTTTTAATTTCAGAAATGTAGGAAGGAGAATCATAGCAATAACTTAGAAAAGGCATAAAAAGGGCTGGGATGTAGCTGAGCAGCAGAGCGCCCGCCTAGCATGCAAAACCCTGCATTCAATCCCAGCAGAGCAAAAAGCAAAACAAACAAATGAAAAGACCCAGAAAGAGTATAAAAATAAATATTCCTGTATTTTTAATTAGCCAGTCAAAAACACTTGCTATTTCTTCTTTTATATTATTGTTCCTACTGAAGTTGTGGCTATATTTCTTTTTGCGTTTGTTCTGTTTTGATTTTTTTTTTCTTTTTTCACCTCTTGCTGTAGGGTTGGAGATCAAACCCAGGTCCTCATACATGCTAGACAAATGGTCTATCACCTAGCTACATCCCCAGGCTCTTGTTTGCTTTCTTTTAACAATAGGATGCTGCTTGATTAAAATGGCAAAACAGGGCTACATGCAGCTCACGTGTGAGGCTTTGGGTTGATCCCTAGAACCAGGAATCTGAAAATCTCATGGATTTCACAGGCAGGAATATGGCCAGCCTCCTAGGGGCTGGGATACCATTAGGAAGCTGGCAGAATTGTCTTTCCAGCTGTTTTGGACTCTGCTCAGATTTTCTCTCTATTGCTCTCCTTTTCTTTCTATAGTATATAGTCCAGTATATTTCCCCTTACTAACCAGTTACCAACCCCAGCCCAACTCTGTTCAAGATGAAGAGGGCCCATCAGCTGTAAGCTTCACAAAGTCAGAACTTGGTCCCAATTCAACATTATCCGATGGGATATAACTGGCCTGCTAGGATCAAAAGGCAAATCTGGTCCACTCAAACTTGGGGATAGGGGAAGGGGTGCTGTGCGTCACTTAGTCTGTCACTAACTTTAGCAAGGATAAGACCTCCTGAGACGATAGCATGGGCACGTGAAAAGGGCAATAGGAAGGAATGACAGAGGTGACAGAGGAAGAATTGGCAACCTCCAACTAGGGTTTACAGGTTTTGATCTCCAGGAAATTTTAGCTGGAGTAGGAGGTGAAAAAAATGACCATAGCTTTTTCAATAGGTCCTTCCTTTTTTAGCCTTTGAAGAGCATTACATGCTGGCTTTCACAAAATAGGCATTAAGCGATATGTACCAAATGAATAAACAAAAGGTGAACTGAAATAGATTTCTGGTAAATAATATCCAATAAGAACATGCTGTTTTTTTTTCATTGAGATTGTTTTCTGGACCTGTGTCAAAGTTCTATAGCTCTCCTCCTTATGGCCTAATTAGTAGTCATCTAGAAGAAAATATACTGCTCAAAATATACCAAAATAGTATTCTGAGACTCTTCACTAGCTAGGTCTACTTTCTAGGATTTAGTGAACAGGAGCCTTGAACTAGACAGGAACAAAACAGAATGAGGTGAGGTGACAGCATTATTACCCAATTCCATACCCAGCCAATTCTTGCAGCAACCCAGTCACTAGAGTTCCAGTTTCTGTTGTGAAAAATAGAGATACTTGCATAATGTAAAATTCATTCATTCATGATTTTTTAAGCCTTGGAAAGGTAATTTTCTATAGTCAGGATTTACATGGATATGGTGCTGAAATCTATTGCTTGAACATTTAACAAATTTATTTAGTGCTTGCTCTGTGCCCAATCCTCTGCCTCACATTAGACACATAATTACTATGGGATAAACATGTCTCACAACCTACCAGAGACTCTGGATTCTATTTTTTTATGTTTTTAACTTTTATTTAAAGAGATGGGAGTCTTCGCATGTTGCCCAGACTAGGCTCAAACTCCTGGGCTCAAACTGATCCTCCTGACTTAGCCCCAAGTTCCTGGTACTACAGATATGTTCCACCATGCCTAGCTTAGATTCTAAACAAATGCATGGCTGTGTACGTTGATGCAAAGAACTTACACTCTATAGGACTTAGACACTTCTGCTAAACTCTTATTGAATTCTTCATTGTATTCCCACTGCAAAAGAACATATAGGCTTAAATAATTATGAAGTGTCATGACTGATGCTAAGAGGCATACAGGAGAAGGGATGGCTATTATGGAAAGAATATGGGGCATGCCCAGTATTTCTTCCCTTATCTAATCTCACCCAGCTTCTCTTCAGGGCAGGCCCTGTCACTCATAACTGCACAACAGCATGGGATAAGGCTGGTTAAAACCCAATCTTTCGGGACAAGAGAATAAGTAAACAGGGATCTGGGAGTTGGAGAGCATGGCTGAGATGTCAAGAGGACCTGAAAAAGGGTATGCCCTAATGCCGTATAGAAACCCCCCAGCTGCAGGTGTAACACACCCCAAGATACAGAGCAAAGCCATTGAGAACTGAACTACGTGAATCTCGGCACCAGTCAGAAAACCTGGGTGGCCAGGAGAGACCTCAGAGCATGGCAAGGCTTTGAAGTCTGTCTGCACTAACCCTGGAGCAACCAGTAATGAAGACAGAGCACACAGTCTGATCCTAACCAGGCTAATTGCCTGATAAAACAAAATCAAACAAACAAAAGTTCAACAATCTCCAGATGATTTTAACAGGACAGAGAGTTCTTTTAACTATCCAAAATGTCAGGGCTAGGACTTGCATGAGGTGAATGAACTAGTTGCTTCGGGCACAAACTTCAAAAGGAGTGGGGGAAAAAAACTCAGTAATCAAGGTCCATAGTATTCACAGTGCAGTATTTTAAAAAAATCAAAATTAATGCAAAAAATCCATAATAAAAAAATAATTAAAATGTTAATAAAGGCAGGATCGGTATTACTGATTTTTCCTGTTGCCTCAGGTTCCAATGAGATTCAGCCCAACACCGTTCCTTAGCCCAAAAACCAGAACATCAGGGAGCACCATAGAGTCATCCATATCCAACATTCCAAGACCCAGAGCAGGTGGAGAAGAATGGAGAGTAAATGCTGCCGGGAGGCAAATGGAATACACCCAGCATTTCTAGAAAGACTCAGAACTTGTTGTCTCCATGACTCACTGCAGGAAGCCACCAATGAATTACTTGAGGGTCTTCTCTCAGTACGGCAGCCAGGGAGATTTTAGGTTTAACCTTGGGAACTATCTGTGGCTCTCCCACACAATACATTGCCCAGTTGCAGATGACCCTTATCTCCTCTCTACAAGGAAGACCCCTCATAGTGGCTCTGGAGATGGGCGTACCCATTGGGAACTGGACAACCCACCTTCAACCTTTTATGATAAAGAACATTCTATGGAAGGCCTTTGATGTCTCCCATATCAATAAAGTAGGCACGGGCTCCATTTGACCAGTAGTATAGAAACTGAATCCATATAATCGGCTAGTCTGTTCAGCCCCCGCTTTCTGAAAATATTTTCTGTGTCCTGTGGGGGGGGTTGTCATTTTATTTTTCTTAGCTTTTATTTCTCAGCCAGCTCATTCCACCAAGGAGAACCCCATTCCCATCACCTGCACTGGATGCGGGCAAGAATTCACAAAGGCAAGTCGGGTTTGGTGGTGCCTGTGGCCCCAGCTACTCAAGAGGCTGAGGCAGGAGGATCTCTTGACCAAGAAGTTCCACCTCAAAACAATAATGACAACAAAAAGACAAACAGGTAAAGTACTGAAAACGAGGATCTGTTGGAAGAACTGGCATGGAGTGGTTGAAATCCCTGGCTCCACCCAGCTAAAGAACATATGTCCCAGGGATTTGAAAAATGAATTAAGCTATTCCTTCATAAATAGTGTGTTTTTCTGTATATATATATTATGTTTAAATGGAAAGAGTATTTTTTTGTACAATTACAGGAGAAAAATTCATGCATATATTGGTAGGTAAAACGAAGGACAAAAAAACAGTGTCCAGTTTAAGAATGAAATCATTTAGCCATCAAAATTAAAAACACAAAAGACTCAGGGGCTGACTTGAACACATTCTTACTGTCACAGAGGAAACAGAACTTGAGCATTAAGAATAATAAAAAGAAGAAACACTATGGAATAAAACACATCTTACCTGTTTAAATTCATGAATAATAAAACACAATCTCAGTGGTCATCACTGGGTGATAAGAGGAAGCCCATTCATTATTTTGAATAAAGTATCAGCCCTCTATCTGCCTTTCCTGTATCCCAACTTCAGAGGAACTTAAGAGTTAACAGTGAGTCTCTCTTATATATCATGTCAGGTAATCAATTAAGGAGTGGAAAAATTAGAATAGCAGGATTTTGCAGTTTCTAATGGTTACTAAGCTCTCAAAAAGAGAGGCAGGCAGAGAGTCAGATCCTTGTAAAGGAAGCACTGACCACTTGTGGAATCCTGATGTTAATGGGATTGAACCTACATCTGATCAAACTTTTAAACATAACTGCCAATTTCTAGGAACAGGAAGCCACCTGCAGCTCATTAAACAATACCAATGCAATCAGTAAGAATCCGGGTGCAACATAAGGAGATATTACAGCATAAATAACCAGTTTTTCAATGAAGAAATTGTAAGGAAAAGAAAGAGAAAAAGAGAGGGCATCTGTAGATCAAAAGAGACATAACAACCAGTTGTAATATATGGACCATATTTAGATTCTGATTCCAAAAAGCTAAAATATAAATGAATGAGTGAATTTATAAATGAATAAACAAATGAATGAATAAAATCAAAGAAATGTAAGCACTGCTGGAAATTTGATATTTCTAAGGAATTACTACCCATTTTTAAAGTGTGTTCATGGTGGTGTGAATTTTTTAAAGAGTTCTTTTCTTTCAGAGGTACACAGGAAGTCTTGTTTTATTTTGTTTTTGTTGTTGCGGTACTATGGATTGAACCTATGGACTCTCTACCACTGAACTACATTCCCAGCACTTTTTATGTCTTATTTTGAGAAAGGTCTCAAGGCTGGCCTCAAACTTGTGATCCTCCTGCCTCAGCCTTCTGAGTAGCTCGGATTACAGGTACATGCCCCTGTGTCTGCACATATGAGGTTTTTATAGCTAAAATTAACTTTAGGGGACTTGGAAAGAATCGGGAACTTGGATGGCAATATGAATGATGCTGAGTAAACACTGAGTTGATGGTTGTTGGGACAGAGTGATAGCTCCAAAGGGATTGTTATTCTTTGTCTAGTCTTATTGTAATTTTCTATAATAACATAAAGGACTCTTCTCATCTCATGTATTATAATTATGAAAGAAAAATAACAAGTTAAGCTCTTAAATACACAAACCCTCACTTAAGGCTCTGGCTGGCATCAAACTTAAACTCCCCAAAGAGTAAAAGGGTAGAGATACAGAAGCTGAAGGAGGAAAAGGATTCAGAGGGTCCTGTATGTGATGAGGGAATTTGAAAAATGAATTAAGCTGTTCCTTCATAAATAGTGTGCTTAGATGAGGGCATTTAAGCTCTACCTCCTCCTAGTCTGTTTGCATCAGGTATCAACCTGGAAAAATTGTGCCAAAGCCAAGGCTAAATGGAAATTAATTGTGGTAGACTAAGTATTAGTAACTAATATGTCTATAAGTTTATTGTTATTATTTCTGTTTAATGAGTGGTCTTTCTTTTCATTTTAGTAATAACCTCAGGGTTCAGATTCTTTCTTCAAGGTCATTTGAATGCTAAGTGGTAGAGGATGCAATGACTATGAGAGCTGCGTTTTCCTCTGTTATGCTTCCTTGTCTCCACCCTGACTCACTATGACTACTGGTGGACTGTCACTCCATACCCAGTCTACCAGCACACGAGTGGTCATGAGATGGAGGTGCACCAATTACAAGTCCCCAGGCTTCCAACCACAATAACTGGATCAATGTTGGGCCCTAACCCAAGAAAAGTCAATTCAAATCTTTCCAGATGTTGACACATGAGACAGTTCTCTCTTTCCAGGTGAAACTGGGAGTGTGTGGGTCTAGGGCTTCCCGGATCATCCTCAGTGATGTATGAACGGGGTGTGGCAACAGAATTGGGCCAAAAAAGACAGTTTACAGTTCAACCTGTTGTTCGACTTCAGTTATATGAGCCAAAAGTTTCCTGTTACAGTTAAACTAATTTTAGTAGGGTTTTAGCCTTTGTTTTTTTTTTTTGTTTGTTTGTTTGTTTGTTTGTTTTAAGTTAAAACCAACTGCTATAAGGCTTCCTTCACACAAAGTCTTCCCAAGCAACTCTGCCACCCAGAAATTGCATTTCCCATTAAAAGTGGAGGCCCCTGGAGGTTATTCTCAGTAACCTGGCACATGTTACATTCCTCTAGGATTCTCAATATTCAATCACTGAACAAATGGTCACTAAGGGTCTACCATACTAGAGGGCAGTAACCTCTTGTGCTGTGTCTGCCCAGTACTTCCCTTTCCTGGAGTGTGTCTTGTTCTTAGAATTATCTGTAGTCTAATACCTCAGAGTGGACACCTGACCCAAGGTAGCTAATGAAGAGCCTTTCTTCAGAATTTCTACAGGCCCGAAAATGGGCCTCTTCCTCTTCAGAAAAGGCATCTATGAGACTGAAAACTCAGGAACTGTCAAGGGCCATGTTCTTCCGTGTGGACAACTAAAAGTCACATAGGGAAAAAAGCAGAGACGAGATGTAGAGAGAGCCTTGCCAGCTTTTGTTGGCTCCACTGGCTCTCAGACACCAGCAATATACCTGATCTTGCTGGAGTTGGGTTTTCAGATATTTTCTGGGATTCTTTAATTTGCTTGAGAGTTCTAATTGCATTTCTGTCATTCCTTAGTGATGAATTTAATGTATTCCCTTACAATGCCAGTTTTTGAGGACATTTAAGCTCTCAAGGACTTTAAAGGAGAGTTTGACAGCAGGTAAGAAAAGATAGTTGGTTGTTTATTGGGTTCTGAGTTCTGAGAAGGCAGTGGGCACAAGTCAAGGTGTCTCAGTCTCAACACTACTGACTTTTAGGCCTGATAACTCTTTGTTTTTATGGGATGTTGTCCTGTAAAGTATAGGCTCTTAGACAGCATCCCTGGTCTCTACCTTCTAAATGCCAGTAGTACCTGCCTCCCTACCACCAACACAACCACTGGTCATTCAAATAAAAAAAAAATGTGCACAGACGCTGTCAAACGACCCCTTGAGGTGGAGGCAAAAAAGATACTTCCACTCAATGTCTTCATATTAGCAGAGGGGTGTGTTGCCTAAAATGTGGTCACCATAAAATAATGACTGCCTTATAGAAGAAAAACATGATTTGCTCAGAAAAGTATCCTTTGTGGCCAGATGTTGACAGTTTGCAAGCAGCCTAAATTCCCCAGCAGTTCCTTGGCACGTGCCTCAGAAAGTTTGTAGACACTTTGTTGTTCCAATAAGATGAATCCCTCAGCCACCAATTCCGGCTCTGAGTCACTTCCTTCTGAAGAGACTTTTGTATTTTTGATGAAAGATGATTAAAATTTTTTTCCATCAGAGAAGCTCTGTTACCCATGAAGAACAACATCAATAGTCCATTCTCCAGAAGCCTGAAGCAGTCATGGCAACTCCATGGTATGGAATGCAGTGAAGACATATTATGCAATTCATCTTTGTTTTTCAGAAATCAAAACCAGAGGCCACTTAGATTATATCAGTGCTTTTGTAACTTCTGCAGTATCTTGTGAATTTTTATGGGTCCTCTGAATGGGACACATATGATAAATTTCCTTTTCTGTAAATAAGGTACTTGACATCAGCTACAGTGAACTGCTACAACCTCTCTTCATTTTTTCTAGGTGCTTAAGAAGAGATGTTTGAAGGCAAACATTCAACTTGCAAAGTTAGTTCTATGTGTTCTCTTTTATTTCTTTTGTTCTTTTTTTTGGGGGGGGGGGTTTCTAGAGCCTCGTGCCTGCTAAGCACATGTATCACTGAGCTACTCCCCTAGTCCAGCTCTCTGTAGTCATCTTCCCTCATAGCTAAAGTTTCATGAAATGATCTGTAAATCAAAGACAGCAATACCTACCTCACAGTGTTATAATGTAGATTAAATTAAAGGATAAAACATTATATTTCACTAATTTTGAAAAAAAATATGCCCCCTACCATTTCTGAGCATCTTCAGAATGGGAATCTACAGCATCTTACAATCACCATCAGTGATGATCACAATCTAGCTGTCATCACCTGCCCATGGACCCTGGTGGTATGACTGACAGCTCAGCAAGTTTCAGTGAGCAGGCCATTTCAGAACCATTTTGCAAGGAAGGAGTGTGGATCCTGGTGTTCATGAAAACCTTCTGCTGATTCCTTCAGAGAGACCAGAACAAAACTTGCAGAATACGAGGAAGAGGCATGGGAGGAAATCCCAGAGGTAATAAGAGAGCATGTTATGCGAAATGCTATCTAATCCACTGTCTTCAAGGTACAGAGGAAAACATCTGTTAGACAAACGACAACCTCAACAATTCTAAGTCATAGAGTGATTCAGAAAAGAGACACTCGGATGCAAAATAAACTTTCAGTAATTCCATAATTTGTGTTTACCTTTCTCTGTATACACAAGAGTGATATATGATGAAGAAGCAATGCCCAACTAAGTCTAAAAGAGCTCTTTCACTAGGTAGACCACAAAATTCTATATGACAATGAAGTATTTAATTTTTTTTTTCAGTGCTAGGGATTGAACCTAGGGCCTTACCATGCCAACCAAGTGCTCCACCCTGAGTCCCAGCCCCAACATTTACTAATAGTTTAATTGCATATTTTTTTCACAGGGACAAAATGATGGTGTACTTCACACTTCTTGTTGTTTTAGATTTAAGGGAATACAATACAGAAAAGGCCAAGGATAGTAGCATACCATATCCATTCTCAACAAACTGTGTGTGTTGTTGTTATTGTTTTTAGGACTTTATAGTTGTAAAATCTGTTTGAATCAAGAGGCAACATTTGAATAAATCTGAAAATTTAATATGGGCTTAGTGTCATATATTCTAAAGCTTCCAGAACCCTTCAAAATGAGCTAAGCCACGTTTGTGTTGCTGAGATGATGAGCCACCAGAGGGCAGCAAAGCACCTCAATACCTTTTCCTCAGCTTCACTGAGATGATTCAAGTAGGTGGGGGTTGTTTGGTTGGTGTTGATTTTTGTTTTGTCTTGGTTTTTGTTTATATTTTGGAAGACTTTATTATATTAGTGAAATTACATTTCTTCAAAGCTGAAAACATGAGATATTAGAACATTCACTGCTGATTATTCTAAAGGAAATATTTTTGAGCATATTCCCAAATTTCTGAGTTTCCATCTGTTACTCATGCTTAAGATTCATATATTAATGAAGAATGGAAGATAAAAACTTTCATTTTAACCGAGTAACCAATTAAATTAATCTCGATGGTTTTGGCAGAGGAATCCTTCGCAAGATTGATGTTCTATTATAGGAGTCTGGAAAGCAAGACCAAGTAGAATTGCCGGAGCCTCTGAAGTCCTCTGAGTTCTACATTAAAGAAAATGAAACATATTTCTTAATCTAATTTGTGGCCCTCTTTAAGTATAGTCATTAAAAACAGAGCAACAATAAACTAGGGAGATGTGATGTTCTCAGGGCACCACTAAATAATAATTTCATTTGTACTGCAAATAAATAATCATAAATGAAAAAACTTCTACTGATTGTCATAAAAAGAATGACAGAGAGTGGTATTGTAGCTGATTCCTTTTCATGGGATTTTGAATCATTCTTTCTGGAATTGGAAATCCTTATAGATACAATGGTGATGAGAGAGCAGACGGCAGAAACTCATAAAAGCCACAAGGGAGGGACAGGAGAGCATTATTCTATCTACCACATAATGGGCTGAGCACAAAAAGGGAATGAAGCCCACTGCATTGTGTCACAGCATCTGCTTCAACTTCACACTGGTGTGGTGATCTGGACCACTCTGAAGGTAACAATAGTCAGATTCAAAATTACAAAGTCAAAGAGAACAGATGCTGCAGACTCTGGGATGTGCCTGATAGCGAGATTACCGCAA
Organism: Marmota marmota marmota; assembly: GCF_001458135.2. Classification (NCBI taxonomy): domain Eukaryota; kingdom Metazoa; phylum Chordata; class Mammalia; order Rodentia; family Sciuridae; genus Marmota; species Marmota marmota. Next base: position 22,837,504 of record NW_025999982.1, read on the forward strand.
ACTTGATGAAAGACACCAGCAGGCCCTTTTATTAAATACAAAAAAAATAGTCTTTGCCACCATAAGTGTCGTGAACCTGAGGACTCACAGCGATGATGGGATAACAAGAGTTCCCAGAAACAAAACCTAAAATGGCAGGAGGTGGGACAACACAGCAGCAACAGGTACAATGTCTCTGCAAAGAGTCAGCAGCAGAGATTTCAAAGGTTTTAAATAAAAATGGTATAGGTTGATGATAACAAATACACATGGTGTCTCTACAAATCACCATTTTTTAAATAAATGAAAGTATAATTTGAACAGTAAAAATATGTTTCTATTAGCACCAGATAGCTGGAATTATTGGCAGCAACCTCCATCTTTTTCTTTACTTATTTATATTTTTTAATTAACTCTCCTCTCTCTCCCTCCCGCCCCCCGTCTTTGTTATTATTGCTGTTGAGGTGGTGGTGGTTATGGTGGGCATCAAACCCACAGCCTCATACATGCTAGGCAGGCAAGCACTCTATCACTAAGCTACATCCCCCTGTCCTTTTTTTTTTTTTAATCTAAAAATATGGGGTTTAAATATTAACCAGGTAAAGGGTACAAGATAAGAAATCAGAGGCCTGTGGTTTTATTTGCTTGTTATATGTTTGGGAAAGGTAGTTTAGCTTTGTTGACTCTCAATTTCCTACAGGAATGTGAGATTAAAACTATGTGTTTCAACAAGAGCCTATGGGCTGTCCATCTCTTGAGTTCCTTCCAGTTCATGCTCTGTCTCAGAAATGAATAACCATGCTATTTCTTAATTATGATTTTGCTTGCAGTTTACACAAATATTTGCTTAATTTTATTTTTAACACAATAAACATCATTTGAAAATAAACCTAAAATTGAGAATATCCTAAATTCTCAATGACATGGAATTTTAAAAATTATCATAATTCATTGGGTGACTATTAGGTACCATTTGAAATGAAGTACAAGATTATCTAGTGACTAGGAGAAAATTCTAGGTTGCTACAGGGAGAAAAACAAGCTGTAAAACAGAATGACCACACTTTTGTTTTTAAAACTAAAGACACCAAAATGTTAGCAATATTTCTCTCAGGTTGGTAGGGTTTTTCTAAATAAAGAACAGAAGATTTGCTGGCCACCGTGGCGCACACTTGGAATCCCAGCTACTAAGGAGGTTGAGGCAGGTGGATCACTTGAACCTAGGAATTTGAAGCAGCTGGGCTACACAGCCAGACACTAAGACAGAAGGGGGCGAGATTCAAGCATAAAAACAAAAAGTCAATGAAGTTATGAAGTCTGATTTATGGGATTTTGAGTGGTGTATGTATTGCTTTTCTAAAACATGAACAACTCAAGGACAACCAACATAGTTTTTAAAGACTTCGTAAGTCCCTTTACTACCAAATTCTGTGCCAGGAAGCACAGCTCAAAGTGCCCATGGCTCACCCACGAGGTTATTGAGCATTGTTTTCAAGCAGACCTGACCTTTTCCTTTGGCTCCCTGGCCTGATTGGCTTCTGGTCAAGAACAGTCACCTTCCTGGTCACTGAGAGGATGTGAATCAGGTCTCCAGGTTAACTACACAATGAGCACTTGCCTGGATGCCCGGGCCCTGCCGACCCCTGGCCTGCCCACTACCTCATCCTACCCAGAGCCCCTCTGAATTCACCAGATGACAAACCACTGCCAAGTGGCAAGTTCAGCCAAACTAGAAAGATACTAACAATAGTATCTTTAACAGTAGTAAAATCATATGAAGCATGTTTTTTAAATATATAATAATTATTATCATTATCTGAAGGAAATGCACCAAAATGTTACTCATGGTTAATTCTACTTGTAGTGGAACTATGAAATTTTCTTATTTTTGCTTATCTGCTTTCTAAATTTTCTACAATAAATGTGTTATTTTGTATTTTTTAATAAAATGGATAAGGGTTGTCAATGCAATCAAGCCAGTAGTTCAGGAGTTCAGGACTCCTTATGCATAAATGGAGCAGTATGGATAAAAGACTGAATGGCTTAAAATACCAATATTTTTACTATTTTTGTTCAAATACACTTTACTAAATTTACTCTAAGTGGCAGTACCCCACACATCATGGAGACTGGATTTGCCCCCACCTCATTTCATCCAGGGTTCATGCACCTCCTCCGATTGTCCCACCAATAAGACCTTTTCTACTTTCCACATGAGGAACAATCCCCTTCCATTCTGCTGACTTTTATGCACAATCTGCAAAGATCGCCCCTCCCCATTCCTACTGCCCCAGCTACCTGGGCCCCTCTGAGAGGGAGCCCTGTAGCCTTCCCTGGTTGCTAGGCAAGTCCCTAGTTGTTTGTATGCTTGTACAAAGATCCCAGATCAGTGCATGTTCAAAGGCTTTGTAATTCTTCCACTTGGCAGAACACCCTTGAAAAGCACCCTGTCCCACATAGCCCCTGGAATTCTTAGTGCTTAGATAGTTAGGCCTTTCTCCCAACTTCTTTGAAAGTTTCTCTACCCTGAATTTCTTATCAGGGCAGCAAACTGCGGGGCCAAAAAAGATGATCAGTGCCTTGTAATTTCTTTGGAGCATTCTTTCTAGAAAAACGAATGTCTGACATTTCTTAATTTGCAGTCGAAAACATGTCCTCCATGCCCATTAAACAAGAGAGATATTGTCATCCCTAAACTAATAAATGACTGCATGGATTTAGATATGAATTCCTTGACCTCCTAGCACCAGGACTAAGTGTCTGACTTTTTCCTCAGTGTCCCAGACAGCAGAAGCAGCAGGCCGGATGCACACCATAGGTGTCAAGTGTCCAGAGCTTTCTTATTTTCAAAGTGATGCCATACTGATATCTATTTTAGTGCTCACTACCATGTGAGGTAGGTTTTTAATGCCCTCTTTTTTTCTGTTATGAGGCTTACAGAGGATAAATCAATTAACAGAGATTGTACCTTTGAAGTGAGACTTGAATCCATGTCTTTTGACTCACGTGGGTGACCTCTGCTATGCCACAGTTCATTGTGGGAGTCATTCTGAAGTCAGTGACCCTGTGGCATGACCAGCTGATTGTGTGTCTCAGGATATTTGCTTCATTTGGGGATAAGTGAAATTCCTCCAGGGGCCAATCAATTGAGAGTTGAATATCTGACAATATTCTCCAGTTTGGATTTGGATTTACCTTAGATGACAACATTATTTCTTTTTCTTTTTCCTTTTTTTTTTTTTTAGTCTGACTTAACATTTTTCAGGAGTTTTAGCATCCCTCATCCTTGTCTACTAAAATCTGACTGCAACAACCCAAAATTCTCCCACACATTTCCAAACCTCTCAGAAGGACTATACCTTCCTGAGATGAGAACCACTCCGGGAACCTGAGACTTCTGATTTAAAATCAAGAATATTTTCATTGCTAATAGGTGACAAGTCAGAAAACAAGGATCAGATCAATACACAGGCAATTACTGGGACAGGACAGAAAATCTGAACTAGACTGACCTGGAATAACTCAGAATTTGCACTGGACAGCAGACTTGATGGTTGATGTAAACAGCAAGCATTAAATAGGTTGGCTGCCAAGATAAATGCATTATGAGCATAATGAGTGTTGTGTGATTTCATTAGGATGGAAAAAGCAAATATCTGCCTCTTTGAGAAGTATATTTCTTTCCCAGTTGTCTCTTGAGTTGGTGGTGATGGGTTCTTTAGTGTCCCAGACCCTCATTAATGTTAAATTCTTTCTAATTGGCAGAGGGAGCCATCGAGACGGTCCTAATGGGTTCTGGCACAAGTGGCAGTGTCAGGTGCTATAAATGAAAAAAACCTAGGCAGCGACCTTTCAGAAAAGAGGCAGACAAGAATCAGCATCCTCAATGGTCCCTCCACCTCCATGGAAACAAATAGTTTCTTTTACTAGCGCACAATGCTTTTTCATGGATATCATCTTCAAGGGCCATTTTCTCCTGGATGTTGTTAACAGATTGAATGAGGTTTCCTGTTTGACTAGGAGAGGCGATTGTGTGCTAGACCCTTTGGGGAGACCCCTCCCATAAATCCAACTTATCCCCATCCTTCGCAAGCCATCTGAGCCGCCTGGGCAGCTGTGAAAGGGGCTTTGTCCTGCACTGCTTTTCCCATCAGGAGCCCTGACTGGTTCTCAGGCAGCTGAACTTGGTGACTGCCATCTTCTCTTGGCTGGTTTTAGGGCTGCAATCTGCTTTTCCCTGAGTAAAGACTGCATAGCAAGAGCAGCTCTCATCTTATTCGACCCAATTTGTTAGATGATATCCTTCTCTTTAAAAAGCCCAGAAAGAAAAGATTCAGAAACATAAGCAGTCTGTTCTTTCATGCAAAAGACAGTCTCTTTTATCAGAGCTATTATGGGGCACATTTTCAGGTTTATACAAGAGCGATTATGAGTTTTCAGGAAAGTATTTTGATTAGTTTCCTTTCTGTGTCTCTGGTGAACTGAACACTCTAGAAGCCCTAAGAGGACGTGTAAAGTCCTGTCCAACAGAGGACATCGGGGTGCTTATGGCTCCCTTAGAACTGTACTTCATATTTCCTGAGGTTTCTAAAATACAACTAGCTACCTCCTGTAATCTCAGGAATCCTAAGTCATCAGAAATCAAATTTATCAGAAAAAAACAACTACAGCGCACCACAAATCTCTCCCCAACCTTCTCAAGTCTCAGATAGTCTCCAACAGCTATCTAGACCTGAGCCAAATGATTCACCAGGAAGGAGATCATCTTAGCTTCTGTATTGTTCAATTTTTTTCCATATAAAAACCTACATGACAGACTTCCTTCCTGAATTAACTGCTAGGATTTCTTTTCTTTTCTAATGGACTCTTTATTCTAAGGTCAGCACTAAGGTTTATGCTCTGAAGAATAGTTTAATATAAATAGTTTTCTGCATAAAACTACTCTTACCCTATAACTTCTTTTTTCTTTAATCTTTTTTTTTTCCTTGTTTTTGTGGTTTTGCTATGTTATCACTTGGAATGTTTTCATGTAAACTGCCTCCTCTTTGCTTTGGTAAGTAGGACATAAATATGAGAGCTAAGATTTTTTAAAACATTTTTATCTCAAATATATTCCCAATAATCCAGTCTGCTCAAGTCAGAACGTCACTTCAGGTTTTAAAACTGTGGGTTCCAATTGTGAATGTTAAAATGTGCCCATACTTATACATTAATTCCCTAAAAACAGAGAGGTGGTGGGCTGGTTGGATTTTGAGATGTTCATTGATCTGATGGGTTTGACTCTGCACATTGGCATCATCTTTAACTCTTTCTTCTTCCAAACCTGCTTTCATTTCACTCTTTATTTTAGAATAGAGAGCCACCTCAGCATATGGAAGGATCTGAGGATCTTAGAAAGAATTCCAATCACCAGAAAAGGAATGCTTTCCAATGGCTTTCAGTGAATACCGAAATGTCACAATTAGATTTGCATCCTTTGAGAGATTTGTCTAATTTGAAAACTCAAGGGAAGAATTAATGCAGATGTGTCTCTAACCTTATGGCATTTACCTTTGTATGCTACTGAGTTCGTTGGATTCTTTGCTGAGCTCACATTTTGATAAGGAAAGGGATAAAATGGATGCAGATAGGAAAGCCATGGCAGGAGGGAACATGGAAGAGCAAAAGAGGACTCCAAGGTGAGACAATCTGGCTCAACATGCAAAAGTGTGATTACAACACAGCCTTGCCAAGGCTGAGGCTGTGGGGGGCTGGCATTCGGCCATGACGTCCCTCCCTGTGAGTTGGAGAGACCACAGGATCTATATCGGGACTAACTTTTAGCTCCAAAGGCCAAATCCTACAACAGGAAAATCTGAAGAGCGTCTAGTTGGGACTGTGTCAATTCTCAGAGGCTGAGATGGGCTGCTCCCATTTGAAAATAAATATGTTTTTAAAATGCAGAAACATCCCAATGTACAACCAAGTAGTGCCAAAAAAGCAATAATCTGGGAGGAGGATGTCATGTTAAGTCATATTTCTCTCTTCCCTTGCAAGCAATATATCTTGTGGAGCTCTGCCCCCTGTCAGATTGCAAACAAAGGGAGAATTCTTCACTCCTGAGGCCATGTGGCAGGAGCAATTAGGTTGATGGGATTTGGTTTGAACTCCAGGCCAATACCTCTTGAAACAGCAAATATGGGTTTCTTCCAGATGTGTTTCCACAGCTCCACGAGTGGAAAATTGTTTCATGGCAAGATAAAGAACCCAGCATGCTTAGCAACTGTTGAAGCAATAGCTTATAGGATGGTTTCATTCCCACTGGGCCAATTTGTCTGCTTAGCAGGAGAACTAGCCAACCATACAAGAACAATGGCATTTTTAAGGTTTTGGGGTGTCCCTTATACTATTAAAAAATACCTATACAAAATTTACCTTAATTTACTTAACAAAAATATAATCTCTTCAAAGGTATGCTTGGATTCAAAGTCTAAAATTTCAAGATTATGTAAGGACTGTGATCTTACAAAGAAATATAGATTTTAATGGCACCTCAGAAACATTTAAATGTAATCGCCTTTTCATTTGGGAGATTTTGATTGTTTTCGAGATAGGATTGGGGTCTTGCCAAACTGATTGAAAATGCCATTATTCTTTGGTTATTGTACATCGATGATAAATGGGAAAACACTGTCAAATGCCTTTATTGTTTATGTTAACAGCCTCCCCCTTCTTCCTTGCTGGTAGAATTCTAATGTAGTTTTCAGGTTCACACCTTCCCCATGAGACTCAGAGAGCAAACCCTGATTGGTCTAAACTCACCAAGTTCATTTTATTTCCCTTATTAGTTTAGGAGCAGGCAGATGGTCCAGGTCTGGCCAATGTGATGTGAAAGAAAGTCTTACAGGGACCTCTAGAAAAAATTTCCTGCTCATGAGAAGAGAAATAAAGGAAAACTCATAATTCTGTGCCTGCAAGAGATGCTTTGAGATAATGAAGGAAGATGACCAATCCCTTCCCGCCAATGAATTAATCAGCTTGAAACTCCTGCCTCTGAACCATGTGTTAAACATTGAGGATAGTTAATATTCCTTGTTTAAGTTCATTCATCCAGAGTTTCCTATTAACTTGGAACTGAGATAATTCTTAAGGGTATGTTGTAAGCACCCATGCATATTTGAGTACAATTGCTTAAATTAAACAACTATGCAATGACATTAAGCATTTCTAATTTGTGCTAATCTCAACACCCTAATCAGGAATTGCTCAACAATCTCTCCTTTGACTCAAAAAGAGGGAGATGGCATTTGCTGAATATTTGTAATTTTGCATTTTAAAATTTAAGATAAGCAAATAATTCTAGTAGAACCTTATCCTTTTAAATCATTCCTGGTTTCTCAATCTATCATGTATGATTCATGGTCTGGAAAAAAATAAGAATTTAAATCTCCATATCTGTACACATCAAAGGTTTGTTCTTAAATCAAGAAAAATCAAAATGACACTTTTAAATAGTAATTTTAGATGAATGATGAAATACACAGGTTTATGCAGTACAGTGGGAAAAAAAATCAAGCTAACTGGCTTGATTTATATGTAGTTAAAAGAAAAGTGTGGTGAGGAGTAGAGTGGTGGATATTCAGGGCAGCGACTGCTTTGCTGTTTGATTACAATTCCAGTCGGTTATGGTTGGAACCAGGTCCTTATTCCACATTCTCTTCTCCTCTCTCCCATTAAAATTCATTTATGTTTCTCTTTGTTTCAGAATTATCTGTCTTCAGCTGCCAGGGAAAGTTGTTTATATTTCTTGGGGACTGAGCTTCAAGGTCATTTCCTACCATTAATTCCCTGTCAGCAAGTGTCACTGAGGGCATATCCTGTTCCTATTCTCAATAGTGCTGAGGAAGAGAAATTCTCAATGGTCTCTGATTTTTAATCCTCAGAAGTCTTCAAATATGTGCTGGTATTTTAACTGTGACTCTTTCGGCAGAAAAATGTCAACATGATTTCTCCAGTTTCTTCTACTATTCCCTATGACACTATCTGTAAAATGGGCAGCACGATATTCTCTTCCATCTTTGGAAAAAAGCTAGGTTAAATGAGGACTTCTTAGTAATCAAAGTACCAGGTATGAATCCAGCATACCAGTTAACTGAATGTCAAGAAACAATTGTTTTGGTCATCTTTATTAATTAAAATCAACTCAAACATATCTATTGAAACTATTTAATTAAGTAAAAAATTAATCATTGATGATTTTGTAAAGAAAGAATAATCCATTAATATATTGATTGTTTTTACTTTCTGCTTGAATATGCTAGGATCAAAGGGTGAATGGTTATTGATATTTTTCAGTAAATACATATTAAATTATAGAGACCTTTCAGTATCTGATCATGTTTGACCTGTGTGATAAAAAGAAAAATCTTTGAAAACGCCTAACTTGATATTATTCAGATAAAAATAATTCTGCTTTTCCTAATAAGTGCTCAGAATATTTCAAGAGTGCATAAGTGAACTGTGGAATGAGAAATTATTCACTGATATTTTACTTCAATCTAAAGCTGATTTTTTTTCAACACTAAGTTAAGCTATCTTTTCCCACAGACTACTATGTAAAGACTTACATGAGGAAAATTACAAAACAACAAAACGTCAAGGAGGAATGTAAGACTGTTTGACAAATGGAGACAAGTATTATGTTGCCGAAGGGGAAATTTGACAAGATGATTTTTAAATTTGTCAGAATAACTAAACTGGCATAAATAGCTAAAGCAAATTCTTAACAATAGTAAAAAGAGGTCGGACTTACCCTAAAAGACACAGAAGGCCAAATATAAAGTTAGAATAGTTCAACAGTCTGGGAACAGTGTAGGAAAAGATGTGTCAATTCCCACAGAAACAAGTACTCCATAAATGCTGGAACAGTCAAAAACCATCCTGCATGTCACTCACCCAAAGAAACTCAGGATATGAGAGGGACTAAGGTAATACTGAGCCCAGAAAAGAGGAGGACAACAGGGGTGAAAAGTATCTGTTGTTGGGACCCAGAGGCTTTTTCAGGCAAAAAAAGCAGAAGCTAGCATAAAGGGGAAAAAATCTGCATAGGAATATAGGTCTTCCTTATTTAAAAAAGAAAAAAAAAATCCTGAACAAAATATGAAGGCAAACAACTGTAAAACCTTATTCCAAGATATGATAGACAAAGCTAATATGTTTAACAGGGACAGATCTTTCAAACCACTCAGAATGAATTCCCTGTCCCCCTCATCATAGAAATAGGCAAGTCACCAAGGAAGAGTTACATAAATGGCCATAAGTGTGAAGAAAAACTGCTCAACCTCAATGATATCCAAACAAACACTAATTAAAACAACCACAATATATATTTATACAAATCCATCTGCTATTCTGAGTAAGCATACTGCTGTTAAATGTAATCATATCCAGTCACTCAAACTTGTTTCTTGAATTAAAAGCAAGGGAAAATGCTAAAGATATATAAAACAGTTTCTGTAGAATGTTTATGATTCCTCAAACATATATGCTTATGTGTAAAAACATGCATAGAAAAAAGACTTAAAGGCTTATGAGAGTTCAATCAGGTGGTCAAGTATTAGGTTATTTTAAATTCCTGGTCTGTTTCCCCATCTTTTACTTTATTAATCAAAAAATAAAAACAATCATCACCCTGTGTGGAGTCTGCTTTCTAACTCACTCTCCCAGGGGCAGTGGCCACTTGAGGACACCTCAGCTTCTGGTTTCCATGATTCAAGCCTAGATCTGAAAAAAAACTGGGTCTCAGTTCCCAGCCTTCTCACAGGGTTCAACTTCCACCGGCTTCATATCCCTTCCCGAGCACACACACTGAGAATTAATCAGAGGCTTTCTGTAAAATGTGAGATTTGTCAAATATACGAAAACTAAGCAGTAAAATTTGACACACCAGCTAAATATAAGTGTTGCTAACATCCCGCTTAAAATAACTTTGGTCCCTGGGCTGAGGGCACTGCACATGATTAACACAGAACTTTCCCCAGTGGCTAGTGTTGTCCCTGCATTTTTCAAATGCTTTTCCTTGGACCTTTTCAAAATAAACCATACAATTGGGCTCTATGTGCTTATATGGCAAAGCTGCTCCCTGTGATACCGTCACAAGGCTAAAGCATAAAATCTAGTTAAGGGTTCTTGCCAAAACATGAATCAGTTGCAGCGTAATATTCTGAACTCTGTTCTTTTTTTCCATTCTCTAATATTTCTTCACATCACAGCCCAAACAATTACTCATAATTAAACTGAGTAGAGGAGCAGGCCCTGGCAGGAAATGTACTTGGCAAAAATCCAAAAGCTCTTCATTGTCTTCCACACAGAACAATTACATCAGTTCCTTCCATTTCCAGAGAAAGGAAAGGTTTTGCAGAGCAAGGGATGAAAATAAGAGAAAAGAAGCCCTTTATTTACGTATTTCTAACCGGGTGAATATATAGTCTTTTTTTTTTTAATGGGAAAAGAAAAAGCCTTGAGGAATTGAGTGGTCATTTTAAAAACCTGCTTTCACTTCCCCTGGGATCTAACCACAACCTCCACTCACCAGTTACTCATGCCTCCTGAAAAACCTCCAGGATCAAATGGAGATCCAAATATGCTCCAGAGTCTGGAAGCTCCAAGAGAAGTTAAATGCCATCCATGTTGCTGTTTGAAAAGTTAAAGATGTATCATCACTCACTTCTTTAGCTTTTGCTATTTACTCAGTAGATTCATTCCGAATCCTAACACAGAAAGAGGATTTAGAGTCTAAATTTGTACAGTGACACTGGGTAAGATAAGAGATGTCTTCTGAGTTGTTTGGCCTTGGATCATCTGAAAGACAAATGACAGGAAGCAAATCTACAGCATCCTGATGACCAATGCTCTTCCAACTTAAAGTCAGGCCTGGGGAGGTCAGGTGCTCAGCTCACCTCAAGGGCTATCAGGTAAAGAGAGGTCAGCCTCCAAACCAGGTTCTCCCCAATCACCTGACCATCCAGGGCCTTCATCTTCTACCTGTTTACCAGCTCTTGGAAGCTTAGAACATACCAGGATTCCCTGGGGAAAGACAGTTTGGGTAAAGGGGCCATTTTCACAAACCCAGGAAGTACCAGAGGCTTGAAGAATCTACAGTCCAGCCTCCCAGTGACATTGAACAAGAGAAACATTGTCCTCACAGGAGAGTGTCTTAGCCATTCGGGAGGAATGGATACCTTTTTGGAAGATAATAGACTTCCCATTTATCCAATGCTTGGGATTCCTTGACCTCTCACTCACTCACTCTTCAGGGCTAAAACCCCAAAGGCCTCAGATCCCTGGGCCATCAGAGAAAGGAAGACAATCAGACAGCAGGAGTGCCCTGAGCTTATTCCCAGGTCCCTGCTACACATACCTGGGGTGACTTACCTTGAGACTGGGATGAACCCATCAAACAGGGAAGCAGAGATGGTTGGGTGAAGAGAGACAAGTCAAGGGTGTTCAGCCCTAAGAAATGAGGGGAAATCTCAAAGATTTTCATTCCACCAGAGAATAAGTCCTTAGGATGTGTCCTACACCAGAAAACTATTCCCACTGGGGCTGGAGATATGCCTGGAGAGATTTCTGGAGGGGAAGCATTCAGTCCCTACTCACATGCTTACAAATAGCCCCCCATTCAAATTCACACATTTTAGAGACCAAGGGGATACTTTGACCCTGCAATCAGCACAGAACATGGCCCTAACACTCTCTTTCCATTGAGAATAACATCCTTCGAAATTATGAGGAAATCTGCAGAAAATCCAGGGACTTTGACCTAAGGGAGCATTTACACAGGCCAAGGCAAAAGTTGGCTACCCTGTAAGGTTAGCTGATGGGCACCGTGGTTCTCCCTCCCCACCCAGGTCTGCGGATGTGCCAATATGCCAAGAGTACTCATAAAGGACTAACAGAGGAAAAACTCAGGGAAAATGCCCCAATAAAGAAGCAAGAATATGATTTCAACCCTAATAGTGAAAGCAGCACCATATAAGGCAGGAGTCTCTTGTTTACAAGTGACAGACACTCAGCTCAAAAGGGAGTTTGTAACTTAAGCTGAAAGGGGAATTTATCAGCTTACATAAATAGGTCAGGTTTTTGTTTTGTTTTGCTTTTGTTTGTTTGTTTTTAAGACTCAGGCACACATAGATTCAGAGACGTCCATGACATCATCTGGGCTACTTCTTGGCAGCTCTTTTGTCTCTGTGTCAGCTCAATTCTGAAGACCAGTTCTCCCACGGACAGGAGAGTTGACCACTGAAATGGTTCTGGTCATTCTTTTGTTCTGTAGCATCTGGAACTCCTCTCTAGGTCTAGGGAATTTCCCACCTCATAAGTCTTGGTAGGGCATGTGCCCTCCCAGGATAGAAGCTGAAAATATCATATGCTTGATTTCCCAAACTCCAGGAGCTGGGGCTCAGGCATATAACCCAGACACAGCCTTCCTAAATTTGGGATTAGAAAGAAAGAAAGAAAAAAAAAAAGCAAATGCAGAAATCAACCTTCTCCCTGGTGAACTCACATTCTTGGGGTGGTAGCAGCAGCAACAACAAATGCTAAGGTAATGCCTCACATCCTGTGCTCAGCCTCAGGTCAGTGGGCTGGAGAGCCTGGTGCTCAGCCAAGGATGAGGATCGCAAAGCATCCTCAGTGGACCATCCTCAAGCATAATCTGGGGCCATATTTCCAGTTATTAAACACAGTTCCTGATTCTCTGGTGGTCCCAGGGATTCTGCTATTCGATACCTTTTTTTTTCCAATTCATTACATATGACAGCAGAATGCATTACAATTCATATTACACATATAAAGCACAATTTTTCATATCTCTGGTTGTACACAAAGTAGAGCCACATTATTTGTGTCTTCTTAGGGTAATAATGTCCATCTCATTCCACTGTCTTTCCTACTCCCATGCCCCCTCCCTTTCCCTCTCTCCCCTTTGCCCTATCTAGAGTTCATCTAATTCTCCCATGCCCCCCCACATTATGAATCATTCTCTAGCGATTAGAGAAATGAAAATCAATACTACTCTTAAGATTTCATCTTGAGATGCTCAGGGGATTAGGAAGATGGCGGCGAGGGGAGTGCATTGCCCCCGTGTGCTGCTTCACTGTGTGGGAGTATGACAAGTCAGGACGGCTAAAGGCTATCTTGTTAGGAGTTTCCAGCAATAGTGGGGTGCTCCGGAACCTGGAGGAAGGATTTCCATCGCACGAGGATCGGCTACGGGGACTCAAACGCGAGAGGTTTCTCGCACGGAGGGTAACACTGCTTATTCAGCAAATCGCCCCGCGGCTAGAGTCTGCAGCAAGCGCTGGGAAACGAGGAGATAGCGACGCAGGAATACAGCGCTGCAGTTTCTGCCAGCCCTGCAAGCACCGTACTCAGGGCTGAATTCTGGGTTCGAGACGGGGGAAGGAAGTGGTCCATCTCGGTTCTCTACACCGGTCAGACCACAGAGGAGGCCAGCGGCCACCATGTTGGAAAGCTGACGTCACCATCCCTGTTTT
>NW_025999982.1:22854321-22917804 GCF_001458135.2 Marmota marmota marmota
TGGAGGATGGGAAAGGCAGCGGAGCACAACAGACACTAGTATGGCAATATGTAAATCAATGGATGTGTAACTGATGTGATTCTGCAATCTGTGTATGGGGTGAAGGTGGGAGTTCATAACCCACTTGAATCAAAGTGTGGAATATGATATGTCAAGAAATTTGTAATGTTTTGAACAACCAACAATAAAAAATTAAAAAAAAAAAAGAAAAAAAAAGATTTCATCTCATTCCAGTCAGAATGGTAGCTATTAAGAATACAAACAATAATAAGTATTGGCAAGGATGTGGGGGGAAAGGCACACTTGTACACTGCTGGTGGGTGTGCAAATTGGTGCAGCCAATATGGAAAGCAGTTTGGAGATTTCTTGGAAAACTGGGAATAGAACCACCATTTGACCCAGTTATCCCACTCTTCCATCTATACCCAAAGGACGTAAAAACAGCATGCTACAGAGACACAGCCACATCAATTTTTTATATCATTTTTTATTTATATATGACAGCAGAATGCATTACAATTCTTATTACACATATATAGCACAATTTTTCATATCTCTGGTTGTATACAAGTATATTCACACCAATTCGTGTCTTTATACATGTACTTTGGATAATAATGTCCTTTACATTCCACCATAATTTCTAACCCCATGCCCCCTCCCTTCCCTTCCCACCCCTCTGCTCTATCTAGAGTTCGTCTATTCCTCCCACTCTCCCCTTTCCTACCCTTCCCAACTATTAATCAGCCTCCTTATATTAGAGAAAACATTTGGCATTTGGTTTTTTGGGATTGGCTAACTTCACTTAGCATTATCTTCTCTAACTCCATCCATTTACCTGCAAATGCCATGATTTTATTCCCTTTTATTGCTGAATAATGTTCCATTGAGTCTATATATGCCACATTTTTAATCCATTCATCCACCGAAGAGCATCGAGGTTGGCTCCACAGTTTAGCTATTGTGAATTGTGCTGCTATAAACATTGATGTGGCTGTGTCCCTGTAGTATGCTGTTTTTACGTCCTTTGGGTATAAACCGAGAAGAGGGATAGCTGGGTCAAATGGTGGTTCCATTCCCAATTTTCCAAGAAATCTTCATACAGCTTTCCATATTGGCTGCACCAATTTGCAGTCCCACCAGCAGTGTATGAGTGTACCTTTTCCCCCACATCCTCCCCAACACTTATTGTCATTTGTCTTCATAATATTTGCCATTCTGACTGGAGTGAAATGAAATAGAGTAGTTTTGATTTGCATTTCTCTAATTGCTAGAGATGCAGAACATTTTTTTCATATATTTGTTGATTGATTGTATGTCATCTTCTGAGAAGTGTCTGTTTAGGTCCTTGGCCCATTTATTGATTGGGTTATTTGTTTTTTTGTTTTGGTGCTTAGCTTTTTGGTTCTTTATATACCCTAGTGATTGTGCTCTATCTTATGTGTGAGGGATAAAGATTTGCTCCCAAGATTGTTTCTTCTGCTGAGAAGAAACCTTTTGTTTATAGCAGCACAATTCACAATAGCTAAACTGTGGAACCAACCTAGATGCCCTTTAGTAGATGAATAAATAAAGAAAATGTGGTATATATACAAAATGGAATATTATTCAGCATTAAAAGAGAATAAAATCATGGCATTTGCAGGTAAAAGGATGGACTAGGTGAATATAATGCTAAGTGAAGTTAGCCAGTCCCCCCCAAAAAAACAAATGATGAATGTTTTCTCTGATTTAAGATGCTGATTCAATACTTTTAATACATTTCTTTTCTGCTTAAATCAACCAGAATTGGTTTCAACAGCTTGCAAATAAGAACCTGACTACACACAGCTGCCCTAAGTCACAGTACCCCAGCTTGTCAATTCAGTTGACAAGGAACTTCTCTCTTCTGCTGTGCACATCAATCCAGGCAAAGATTCTTATTGATCTTTTGGGGGGTTACATACTCACTCCTACTCTCAAAATGTGGTGCTAGAGGATTAAGACTTTAATTTTGGCCCAACCTATGTGAAACATCCATTTCTGTGGCCAAAGACTGTGGAATTCACAAAAGATAATCTCAAAAAGACCTTCTTATGGATTGGAGGAGGTGGTCTTTCCTAAAGAAAATGATGGCCATGATAAGCACTTTCTTTTAAATAGAATTTTCCCTAATTCTCTACCAGTATTTGTTTGTTTTGAGACAGAGTCTCTCCATATTGCCCAGGTTGGCCTCAAACTTGTCATCCTCCTGCCTGAATCTCCCAAGTACAGGCACACACCACTGTCTTTCTATCTGCCTGCCTTTTGAAACCCACAATTGCCAAGTTGCAAATAGTTGAAAGAACAATCCTTGTTTGTTTGTTCCACCTCTCCAGTAGAAAAAAAGTAGGACACCTTAAAGCAAGGAATCCAAGAAATATGATTAATAGAAGGGATCATGCATGGGAAATTTTTAAAGATAATATGTTTTCTTCTCTCCAAACCTTGGGAAGTTTGTAGAAAAGATTGTCAGTAATAGGGAGGCATTATTAATACACCACAGCTTCTAAACAAAATCCCACTCCACTCTCTCTTAGTTATTCACCCATTTCTGGAGAACTTGGTGATATTCTTCTAAATCCTTTGAGAAGATAATTCTCCTGTTGGAAGTTGGCCAGAAACCCTATCTCTGTTGAGGGAAATAAACAGTGTCAACCATTACCCAATGTCACTGTGCCCTCGAGAGCAAGAAGCCTACCACAGGCCCAAGTCATCTTACACGATGCCAAAAGTCTTGGGACATGTGGGCTAAGCCAGAGGCAAAAAGCCAATTTAAAAGAAAAGTGGGAGGAAGCCAGAGCCACAGGGAACAAGATAGAAAGAATCCTAGAGACTGAGAAAGGGATCATGTATGAAATTGTATCAAGGTCAGCAAACCCTCATAAACAGCAACAGCTGTGTGCAATGAGTGCCTGCAAAAGGAATCTGTCTTGGATGTTTTCCGTTTGGCCCTCCAGATCTGCTGGCCATGCTTCCCCAGCCTGCTCTGTCACAGTGTGGACTGCATCAGTCAGCTCCTGTCCTCTGGCTTCCCACTGAGTTCAGCCAGTGGGGAGCAGCATTGGAAGACAGAAGGGTAGGAACAAAGCGAGTCTGAATTTTAACTTCTCTGCTTCCCTCCTGGTCAGATGACAGCTCTCATCAAGCCATCTTCTCTACACAGCCACTCTCTCCAGGTTTTGCTCACTGCCCTCTTCTCCTTGCTCTTTAAAGGTTGGTGGACCATCTCTGTTCTAGACCCAGAGCATGGTGCCATTCTTTCCTGGTTGCTCTAAACCTTGCCCACACCTTGTAATTAGTCCCTTTACATTGTGGTTTTTATGCTCTTTAGTCATATCATTGGGTTCCTGCTGGGACCGTGACAAATGCAAGAATCAAAATATTCTCTAAAATTCTGAATGATTGACTACGTGGAACTTAGGGCAAATATGGACGAAAGCGAATTAATAACTTCAAAAGCAAGATGAAAGCAAGCAGAATGGAGTGAGTTCAGAGACCTGCTGCCTTCAGTTCAAACATATCCCCATGCTGCTTCCAAGTGGTGACTTCAAATATGTTCATGGGGTGGAGGGTTTACTTCAGAGATGGAAGATATGGACTCATTCACATGAAGGAAGAAAGCAAGACCATTATGTGGGATTGTTCAGGAAAGAGTGGGGGAAGAACAGGTGGAGACAGCTGATGGATTCTCCAGAACATTAGTGTTCCCTGGGCAAGAGGAAGAAAGGCGACTGACAAGTAGTCAAGGAGTGGGAATAAAACAAGGGGAGCAATGGTGGAGAGGGAAGAAGAGGCAGGTTAACAGTGAGAATCAGGACCAGGTCTCCTAAGTGAAACTTACTCACTGGCTACACTTGGGAGGAGACCATTTAAACTTTGCCAGAGCAGTTTCCAAGGAGTGGCACTGAAGACACCAGCTCGTCAGGAGTCCCACACAAGGGAGGAGCTATAGGCAGGGTATAGAGGCAAGCTTTCAGGCATTTTGGTTGAGAAAAGAACAAGTGAGGCATGACAGTAACGAGAGGGTTAAGAGGAGAAAGGGAGGATGGTTTTAAATGAAAGAAATGTGAGCATCTTTCTATACATAAGGAAGTAAACTCATAGAGAGACTAAATTTCAATCTACAGGAGGACAAAGAGACAGGCTCCAGCAAACTGGACTGGGATAGAAGGGAACTCCTCCTTCATCTATAAAGGCTAAGTGGATATGTGAATGAATCTTCAGGATAAGGAAACTGTCAAGATATTTTATACTTTATGGCCTCAATTTTCTCAAAAGATTAAAAGACCCTGACTTTTTTTTTTCTTCTTGTAGTTCTGAGGTTTGAACTCAGGACCTCACAAGTACCAGGCAGGCCATTCTACACTGAGCCACATCCCCAGCCTGGGACACTGGTATATGATGTGAGGAGTGGAAACAGGATTTGGATCTTGAGATTTTACATAGTTACAGAATAAAAAAAGGAGGAACAGCTGAAAGTACTCTGAGGCTGGTCTGGAGTACTTTCCAAGATTTTTATAATTAAAAACTAGGGGCAGGAGTGTGTGGTGCCCAGCATCAGGAAGAAAGAATTCAATAGAAAAGATATATAGGTGAGTAGGCCAGGGCAAGATAAAGCATACTCAAACACTCCTACTTTTCTCCCCATTCTCACCTCCTGCCCAGAAATATATATTCATGAAAGTTAAAAACTATAGGTTTAGTTAGAGGAGGGATGAGTAGGGGTGAGTGGACTGCTATTCCCAAGTACCCAGATGTGATCATGTAATATTATATAAAAACCCAACTAAAATAATATAAGCTGGAAGTCAGGAGAATACGAAACTTCATATACCATTTCAATTGTAAACATACACATTTATGCACAGGGTGTCCATCATACTGTGTACTTTCTTCTTTTTCCTTTTTAATTATTTATTTATTGGTGTTGGTGAGAGAACATGGGCCTCACATATGCCAGGTGAGCAATCTATTACTCAGCTATATCACCAGACCTGCATACTTTTAAAATTCAATATATCTCAGTGAGATTTATCATTCTTTAGGCCATGTAATAAACCACGATCTTAATATGCCATCATTTTTAAAACAGATTTTTTTTAGTATTATAGTTTTTTATTTTTTTTAAGAGAGACAGAGAGAGAGAGAGAATTTTTTAATATTTATTTTTTTAGTTTTCGGCGGACACAACATCTTTGTATGTGGTGCTGAAGATCGAACCCAGGGCACACGCATGCCAGGAGAGCGCGCTACCGCTTGAGCCACATCCCCAGCCCCAGATTTTGATTTTGATTAGATCCTTTTACTTATATAAAACAGTAGGATTCATTGTGATATAATTGTAATAGTATGAAATATAATTTGCTCTAATTTTGTCCCTCTCCTTGTCATTTTCCCTTCCACTGTTCTCTTTACTATACTGATCTTTCTACTATTTACTTATAGCTTTAAAAAAAAAACCTGTTCCTTGTGAATATCCATGATGGGGAGATTCACTGTGGTATATTCATGTATGTACATAGGAAAGTGAGGTCAGGTTTGTTCCACTGTTCTTCCCTTATCCTGTCTCTCCTCCCTCTCCCTCATTCCCTTCCTCTCCTCCACTAATCTTTCTTCTATTTTGATAGAATCCCTTGCCCCTTTTCTTTTCTTTTTTCCCCTTATTTTGAATTAGCTTCTGTATATCAGAGAAAATATTTGATCTTTGATTTTTTGGGTCTGGCTTATTTAACTTAGCATGATGACCTCCAGTTCCATCCATTTACTGGCAAATGCCATAATTTCATTCTTCTTTATGACTGGGTAATATTTCATTATGTATACACACCACACTTTATCCAAGTATCTGTTGTTGATGGGAACCTAGGTTAGTTCCATAGCTTGGCTATAATGAATTGTGGTGCTATAAACATTGTTGTTGTTGTTGTTGTTGTTTTGGGGGTTGTGTGTGGGGTTTTTGTTGTTTTTTTTTTTTTTGTGTGTGTGTGTGTGTGTGTATGTGTACCAGGGATTGAACCCAGGAGCATTTAACCATCGATGTGGCTACATCCCTATAGTTTGTTGATTTTAGATATATACCAAGGAGTGGGATAGCTGTGTCATAGGTACTTCCCACCCACAGTTTTTTGAGGAATCTCCCTACTGCTTTCCAGAGTGGTTGCACTAATTTGCAGTCCCACTAACAGTGTATGAGTGTACCTTTTTACCCAAATCCTTGCCAATACTTACTATTAATTATATTCTTGATAATTGCCATTCTAACTAAAGTGAGATGAAATCTCAATGTAGTTTTGATTTGTGTTTCCCTTGATGAACATTTATTATATTGTTATCAATACTTTTTCCTTTTTATGTTATTCCATGTGGCATAAAAAGGGAAAAATATTGATAACAATCTAATATATATATAGATATAGATATATAGATATATATATATAAATAGATATAGATAAAATGACATATATGTATGTCATTTTGCATGGAAAAATATATCTATAGGACAAAATTCCTGAAAGTAGAGTGCTAAGAGGAAAGTACATATGCTTTAGTATTGATACTGTACCATTTTCCTCCCCAGGGAAAGCAGAGGAGGTCTGCTTTCCCTGACAATAAAACCATATTTTAATCTTTGCGTATCTGATGGGTTTAAAAAGGCGTTGGAATAAATATTAACTTAGTTTTTATTTTTATAGGAGATTGAGCATCTCTTTTTATAATTAGGAGTCATTTATCTTTCCTATTTTGAGATCTATCTGTTCATTGTATTTGCCTATTTTTATATTGAGCAGTGTGTCTTTTCTGTTGTTTTTTATGAATTATAACTATATTCATTCAATCCTCATTATTCACGAATTCCATTTTTGTGAATTCATCTACTCACTAAAAGTTATTTGTCATCCTCAAATCAAAACTCTCAGGGACTCTGTCATTCAAAGACTTGCACAGAGCAATAAAAACTTTGAATCACTCCATAAACATATTCCCATGAAGAGGCCATGCTCTGCCTTCTTATATCAGCCCTGACACCAAACAAGTGTCCTTTCCATTGTCTACTTAGTTCCACATTTTCCATATTTTGTGTTTTATATGGATGATTTCTGCTTAAAATATTCCTTAACCTTGGTGCTGAATTGCTAGTTAGTATTCCTAGAAGAAAGAAGGATATAATGTGCCATATGTAAAAAATCTTCAGGCATAAATTGTAGGGCTGTTGGCTATGAATATATTAAATAAGGTGCTTTAAACATAAATACACACACACACACACACACACACAAAAAACAATGTTATATATTGACAGGTTGTGGCCAAAAGCTTTTACAAGAAACTAACCCTTTATTTTCCCTAGCCACAGTATTCAGTATTTGTTAATTTAGTGACTTTATGGGCCATGAATAATGAAATCAACTATATTGGGGCATTTAGCTCTTTATCATAAGAGTGACAATTATTTTGTTCAACTTTTCCATTTGTCTTTTAATTTTGTTTATTGGGGGACAAGAATATATATATTCTTTTATACATATAATTTTATGTGATAAAGTTTATGAAGCTATTTTTATACCTCTGGTTATAGTGATTTAGTTTAAAAGAGATTAGTTAAAAAGTGAAACTGTAGTTTAAATGAATGACTGGAATTAACACTTGAATCCAGGTGTTACCTGCCATCTGGTCTATGGCCTTCTACCCAAGCAGAAACAAGCTCTTTCCATCTACTCAAATAAAACCCACCAGGTAAAGAGGAAGAGAGATCATATGACTCTTACTTTAAAGAGGAGCAATTAGACTCTCAGGGATACTGTTTCACTCTATCTTTGAAATATTTATTCGAGGATGACATGAGCCCATGGTCTCAATTGCAAAAAAAATGCCTGAAATCTTTTACTGTTATTTCTATAGAATTTACAGTAGGAATATCATTAGATTTTTGGTGTCACATTGAACTTCACCCACGTAGACTATAAGAGTTGTTTTGGGCAATTATGATAAAACATTCCCTTTAATCAGGCTTGGCTTGGGATCAACCCCAAATGAAGGAGGACCCACTAGTTCAATGAAGAGCATTTTGTTGATCTTCAACTAAGATAGTTCACAAGTCGTATTTTAAGGAATCTGAAAGTGACAAACTAACTCCAAATTGGAAGTCACACTTTCAGCACCTCAGCCTGTCAAAGTTCAGGCAGTGGCTGAACTTCAGACCCTGACAGCAGCAACACCCTTATGCAATGGATTGCCCACAGTTCTTTTCACCAGGAATTTGACTCCAGCAACCGATATCTATCTGTGACCTACATGCAAATTATTCCTGATGACATGGATACTGGACTGTAAAAAGGAGACTAACAAAAGCATCCTGTTTCACAAGCATTCAATTTTACCACCACTGGAGCAGTAATCAGGTCACACCTGTCAGGGCTGGTTAGCCTTATTATGTATCACCTGCATAATGGTATCTTTGAATTTTAAGTGTGTTGGTGATTAATCCCACATTTGTGAGTTTTAGTGCTTGAGAACTACATTTGGAATGCTAAAGTCCTCCCTTCTATTTTTGTCATTGACTATGTCAAAACACTTGTCTTCCATGAGAAACAAAAGTGCTATATTATCTCTAAGCTCCCACAATTCTATTAGAAAAATTAAGTGGATCTGTTGTTCTTAAAGAGGACAGACAGCCTTGTGAAGAAGTGGATACAGCTAATGTAAAGTTGGAAAATAGATTCTCTGATCTTTCCACCAACCCTCCTCTCTCTGCCAGATAAGAATTGTGCCCCCACCTCTGAATTGTGCCCCCACCTCTCCAATTTCACATGCTGAAGCGCAAATCCCCAATGTGACTATAGTCAGAGATAAGGCTTCCAGGAGGCAATTAAGGTGACATGAGGTCATAGGGTGGTGCCCTAATCTGATAGGATAGGATGGGTGACCTTATAAGAAAAGAAGAGCTCTCCCTTTTTTGTCTCCCTCTCTCCTCCTCCATTTTCCCTTTCTCTAAGTGCATATACCAAAGACAGTCCATGTGAGGACACAGTAAAAGGGCACTGTCTACAAGCCAAAAGAGGGTTTTCCCCAGAACCTGACCATGCTGGCACCCTGACCTTGAACTTCCAGCCTCCAGAAATGTTGCTCAAATCACCCATCTATGATATTTTGTTAGAATCATACAAGCTAAGCATTGCTTCTCCTTAATTTAGGGGTCTGATGCTTTGACCATATTGGTTCCAAAATGTTTCCTGTGCAGCCACACATTTCCTTACACCATGGTACCCACTGTCCTAACCTTTTCTGGTCACTTCTTATGCCTCCAGTTATCATCAAAATCCCTCCCTTCTGACCATTGCTCCTTTAGAGAACTGTCTTAGTTAGGGCTGCTATAACAGATTAGCATAGACTAGGAGGCTTAACCGACATGCATTTACTTTCTCACTGTTCTGGAAGTTGGAAGTCTGGCATCAGAGTGCCAGCATGGTTGGGTTCTAGTGAGGGCCTTCTTCCAAGTTTCACCTTGTCCTGGGATTTCCACATGGGGAAAAGAGAGGAGCATCTTCTTAAAAAGGAACTAAATCACATTCGTGATCAGTCCACACTCTTGATCTAATTACCTCAGAGAGGTCCACCTCTAACTACCCTCACATTAGGCTTTCAACATTTGAATGTAGGGAGGGGACACAAACATTCCGTCATTACAGGCATAGTTTTCCTGACTGAGTGATCTGAGGAAGGATTCCATGCTGCAGTGTTGAAGTCTGGTGATGACTGATGTGTCACATTCATTTCTCTCCCAACTCCTAACTCAGGTACCTAGAGACAAAGCAGGTCTCCTAAAACTTGTCCAAGTTCCTCTCACAGATTTTGATAGGGACAGGAAAGGCCTGATTACACTGAGTTCATTCTGGAGCTGGGCAGAGGAAGCAGCAGAGGAAGCACCATACAGAGGGTCAACATCAAAGGCAAAGGTCCTCCTTCACAATTTTGTACAAAGCTTTTGGTAATGGCTTCATACTCAACAGTCCTTCCATCATACACTACTGCCTCTTTCAGTGACTTTATTACAAGGATCGTTTTTTAAAATCTAAAATGTGATTATCTCAGATGCTGAGGTAGGTTGCTAGAAGAGATATTTGAAGGTAGGGTAATCATTTAGATCAACCCCCCCTTATTTTTTCATAGAAGCTTTTATTCATTTATTGGTATTTAAGAGAGTATAAGTCTTAGTCTACAAATTCAAAGATGCAAGAAATAAAGATTTATATTTTTTCCTCACATTAAATACAACTCCTAACCCCTTTCCTGTTGTGGGGCACCCATCCCTCCAAAGGTCAGCAGGGAAACCAGAATCCAAGAGGCTAGGGAATTGGTGAACATTGAGGGAAAGACCCTTAGTAGTCAGTTTCTGCCTGTGCCTCTGGCCCTCATGTTGCTGAGGAGGCATCTCTGCTTCTGGGCCACAAGTGAGATATCAATTGATGAAAGGGCAACTCACTCACCCACTTCTCTCCCTCAGGTCTTTCCACTTGTAGAGACCTTGACCATGGGATTGGGCATGGGATCTCCTTCTCTCCCTTGACCTACTCCAGATACACATACACCTCTGACCTTATATTTTGAAAAGAAAAATCTCTCCCCCTCTGACTGTCCTTATAAGAGCTTAGCAATAAATGTGTCATTACTGAAGCTTTAGGAAAACATAAGGCAGGAAGAGAAATCTCTTACTGACAAGTTCTGCTTTGGATCTAATTACACGTGCTACCTCCAAAAGAACACCAAAGGGTTTGGTTATTCTTGTGGAACTGTGAAAGGGAAAATAAAGGAATAAAAAAAAATTCTTAAATTATTCTGATCCACAGACAACAGGTCCTGAATAGAAATATCTGATACAATTACAGATCAAGTTTTCTTCCCTTGGCAGCTGTTGAGAGAACCAGGCTGGAATGAAGACTCATGCTTAGTTCTGCTAATAATGCCTTAGGAGCTGCTCCACCTCTCTGAACTAAATTTTATCCAAGTGGATTCTACAAGTCCTCAAAAGTCTTACTCCCTGCAGGAATTTGGGGGCAATTTGATCTAGACCTTGGGGCCTCAAAGATATGTCCTAACCTAAAGGAACACGTAATCACCACTTACATTACAGGTTGCAAATGCACACAAAGAAAATCATCCAAGATGCTGTGGGATTCCTGAAGGGGGGAATTTAACAAGGCCAGGAGTGATCAATCTGGACTGCATCTTGCAGGTGTAGACAGTAAGTCTGCCAAGGGCACCAGAAGGGCAGCACTGGAAGAGGTGGCTCTGGTAATCAGTGTGACATAGGAGGTACCTGGAGAGATTGATAGGGACCAAATCAAATCCCACTGTGGCTTACCCTGTAGTGAAGCACTCATATTATGCCATAGCAATGGGGTGTCTTGGAATAGCTCTGGGAGAGGAGGTCATGTGCTGAAATTTTTGTTTTTGTTTTTGTTTTTCATTTTGAGGCACTGGGGATTGAACCCAGGGGTGCTCTGCATTGTGCTATACCCCCAGCCCTTGCCATTTATTTATTTATTTATTTATTTATTTATTTATTTATTTATTTATTTATTTTTCATTTTGAGACAGGGTCTTGCTAAGTTGCTTAGGTTGGGCTCCAACTTGTGATTCTCCTGCCTCAGCCTCCCAAATTGCTGGGATTACTGGCAAGTACAACCTCAAATTTACATGTTTTTTATTTTGTTTTAGCAGCTTAAATACACAAGTTTATTATCTGACAATTCTGTAGGTCAGAAGCCTGACAGGTTTCACAGGGCTGATATCAAAGTGTCACCAGGGTTACATTCCTTCTGGAGGCTCTTGGGGAGAATCGATTTCCTTGCTGTTCCACCTTCTAGAGGCTGGCCACAATCCTTAGCTCAAGGTCCCTTCCCCTGTCCTCAAAGCCTGCCATAGCAAGTTCAGTCCTCCTCACAAGCACCATGCTGACCTTCCTTCATTCACTTTTTGGGGACTTTTTTTCATTGAAGTGAAATTCACATAACATAAAAATTAATCATTTTTAAAGTCTCCAATTCAATGGTCTGTAGTACATTCGTAATGTTGGGCAAACATCATCTGTTTCAAGATCAAAAAAGAAGAGAAAGCCCCCATATCAATTAAGAAATCATTCTTTGCTCAGTCTGCTTTCTGTCACTATGAATATACCAATTCTGGATATTTCATATAAGGTAGTCATATAATCTGTGATCTTTAGTGCCTGACTTTTTTCACTTAAAATAATGCTTTTAAAGTTTACCCATGTGGTTACATCTACCAGTACCTCGTTCCTTTGTATAACTGAATAATATTCAGTTGTATAGATATGCCACATTATGTTTATCCATTCACTTGTTATTTGTTGATGAACATTTGTGGGGTTTTTTGGTTTTTTTTAAGTGCTGGAGCTTGAATCCCGGGCCTCACATATGCTAAGCAAATGCTCTACTGTTGAGCCACACCCCAAGCTCCTGATGGACATATATATTGTTTCCACCTTTTGGCTAATGCAGATAGTACAACTATAGATGTTTGCGTACAAGGGTTTTTGGGTTTTCTGTTTTATTATTCTGGAGATAGAACCCAGAGCCTCAGACTTGCTTGGCAAGTACTCTACCACTGAGCTACCTCAAAGTGGAATTGCCAGTTTCTATTTTAAACATTTTTAAGAAATCAGCAAACTGTTTTCCACAGCTGCTTTGCCATTTTTACATTCCCACCAATGAAATATGAAGTTTCCAATTTCTTCAGATCTTTGACAATACTTATTTACTTTTAAAAAATCATATTATAACTAGCCTAGTGTGTTGGAGGTAGTAGTTTTTTGAGGTAGCATTTTGTTATGGTTTTGATTTTATTTCTCTAATGACTAAACATGTTGAGCATCTGTTTTAGTCAGTTTTTTCGCCCTGTGACCAAAAGACCTGACCAGAACAATTTTAAGAAGGAAAAGTTTACTTTGGGGGCTTGCAGTTTCAGAGGTCTTAGTTCATAGATGGCTTACTTCATTCTTTGGGGCCCAAGATGAGGCAGAATACCATGGCAGAAGAGTGTGTCAAAGGAAAGCAGGTGGGACCCACCTCCTGCAGCCACATCCTACCCATCTACAGTTACCACCTATCAGCAGATTCATGCACTGATTAGGCTAAGGCTCACATAACCCAATTATTTCACTCTAAGCTTTCTTGCATTGTCTCACACATAGGCTTTTGGGGGATACCTCTTTCTAAACCATAACAACATCTTTTCTTGTATTTGCCTTTTAGATAACTGAACTGAGGTTGTAAGAAAGATTGGTTAAATGCAAGTTAAAAGAAGGTAAGAAAACTATTTTCCTAGATTAAATCTGAAGATACCATGAAGGTTCCTATCTTAAGATAGGATGCTTCTTCACTCCTGTAGATTGGATCAGAAACTGGGCGGGCTTCAACGTGAGCACGGCCCTTCACAGTAAAGATGTCATGAATAGCAAGAGTAGGGAAAGAGAAGAGGTAAAGTGGAGAAATATTTACAAGGTAAAAGTATAGGAATTTGGGACACATTAAATTTAAGGCTTGAAGGAAAGGGAGAAGTGAAAGCCCTCCCACTATCCGCATCTGAAAGAAATGCAAGGAATGGGCCAGATGACCTGGAGTGGCTCCCAGAGCCAACATTCATTTCTCAGTGACCTCACCTCGCAAATATCAAAGAGGTTTATCAGGTGAAATTTACTCAAGAGCTCCTTACCCATGGACATTAGTTGCTTCTAAGTATATCATTTTAGGGAAAACTAAGACAGAACAAAATTTATATCAAAACAATTTATTTTAAAGCTATTAATTTTTAATAAATTTTAAAAAACAATAATAAAAATAAAAACTACTAATTAATTTCATTAACTATTTTAAACTCGTATAGGCTCTAAATATTAGTCATTCTGTTTTGCATGGCATTTCACAAGTCAAGTGCCAAAGATTTGTCATCCTGATTGAGGCTATTGCCCTATCAAAATGGAAATATGAATTCTGATCAGAATTATTTTTTAAAGTCTATGCAGTGGAATCTATCAGTGTTCCAATTCCCAAATAATGGCATAGAGGTTTCATTTTTAAAAAGCATAATTCCTTCATAAGAATAGCTAAGGTTACATTAGATATTAAAAGATTTCTACAATATGTAATTTCTTTATTTGGATCTGTCTTTCTCCATTCTTACAGAAAAATGCCAAAGTTGACCCATTTCAAAATTTAGCTTAAATCTCATCTGAAAGAGACAAAGCTATTTCAAAGCTCTGTCTGTGTCAACAAAAATTGTCCATTATACAATCATCATTAAAATTTAGGAATCAATTCAGTTCATAGAACAAATTTAAGTGGTATGATCCTAACAACTAAGATTACTGCACCTACTTAAAAAAATAAATAAAAGGCATAGGGACTGGGATGTAGCTTAATGGTAGAGCGCTTATCTAGTATGTACAAGGCGCAAGGTTCAAGGTTCAATCCCCAGCACTGTGAAAAAGATTTTAAAAGTGATAATTGTATCACGTATATTAATGCTAAACAAAATTTAATAGTGTTATGGTGACATGTGATCACATGCTAAAACTCAATCACTATAAAACTCCTGTACTTTTGGAAAGACTGATGAATTGTTTGGTTTTATTATCATTAGGTCATTAAAATGGCAAAAGAATTGAAGTATCTAGTTTTTGTTGTTATTTTTGTTTGTTTGTTTGTTTGTTGCAGTACCCAGGACCCTGTACAACTGAGCTATAGTCAGCCCGTTCTACTTTTTATTTTGAGACATGGTCTCACTAAATTGCCCAGCCTGGCCTCCAGCTTGCCATCCCTCTGGTTGTAGCTGGGTATGTACCACAAGGCCTGACTTTTTCCTCTAATAGGCCCTCAGGTTGAAGAATGCCTCAATGCCTAAACCCATCCTACAGAAGTTAGCAAGCATCTTAACTTCAGATAGGAACTTCCTTTTCTTCCCAGCTGACAATTCCTCTCTGCAGGACATTAGAAAAAAAAATGTAAAATGTCCCTCTTAGTCTCTAGCAACTAGTTTTTTGTCTTAAAGTCTATTTTGTTTCATCTTAGCATAGGCACTCCAGCTCTCTTTGGTTGTTATTTGCATGGAATATCTTTTACATCTGCGGTATAATAAAAAATAAACACTTGCTCTTTTTTCCCTGGATCCTGGCACAGAGCTCCTAAGACCCTTGACATTTACTGTCTTCTCTAAGCTTAAGAGATGACTCATGATGGAGGGTGGGGGAATCAAGATACTTCAGGATGGGAACCAGTCAGCTGATTAGAGTCAGCCTCACTCCCTGTCTTTCAGGGAAAGGAGAGGGGAATCGAGATTAAATTCAATCACCAGGGCCAATTATTTCTTAGTCATGCCTATGCAATAAAATGTAAACAATGGAGTTCGGTGGGTTTGTAGTTAGTGAACACATCTACTTACTACAAGGATGGTGCCCCTTGACTCTATGGGACAGATGCTCTTGTGCTGGGGACCCCTTTAGAATCTGCCTCTTGATCTGGTGGCTCATTCATATCCTTTATAATAAACTGTAATAGTAAGTAGAGTACTTTCCTGAGTTCTGTGAACTGTTAAAGCAATTTATCAAATCTGAGTGGGGGATGGAACCCCCAAATTTGCTGTTGCATGGGCAGCTTGGGTCACTTGGGAACCCTACTTGTGGATGACATCTGAAGTGGGAGTATTCTGTGGGACTAAACCCTTTAAATTTTAGAATCTAATGTTAACTCTAAGTAGGTAGTGTTCACATGGGATTGAATTGTTGGAGACCCAGCTGGTGTCAGAGATTGGAGAACTGACATGGAAAATTAACATAATTGTGTTGCTGGGGGAAAAAAAACCCATAATCATTTTATTGTCGATCTATTTGTAGCTTAGAATCCAAAGTGCTTCTATTACAAACCAACAGAGAAATGGATCTTGTCTTTTGGCATTTGATAATTGGTACCTTCTTATAGGACTGCTTTTTTTCATCAAATTTGGGAAATTTTCAGCCTCTGTTTCTTTGAATATTTTTCACCTCCTCCCTCCTCTCCTTCTGGCACTTCCCTTCCACATATTTTGGTGCTCTTCTTGATGTCCTACATTTCTATAAGACTGTTTATTTTTTTTTTTAATTTTCTCCTGTTCTTCACACTGTATAATCTCTAGTGATCTCTCTTTAAATCTGCTGTTTCTTTTGTCATCAAAATCAGTCTCTTGAGGGCTGGGGATGTAGGTAAGGAGTAGAGCGCTTGCTTGGTGTGCATGAATCCCTGAGTTAATCCCCAGCACCGCCCAAACTGACAGACACCTCAGCTCTGTTGAACCCCTCCCGCAGACCCCTATGGAAACATCTCTTGGCATCACTCCTGGATAATTCCTTTTCCTAATTTCTACCTTCTAGGGATGACCTCACTGCCTCTTGGAGGCTTTCCCTGCCAATTTTCATAGTCAGCATCATTGGACTCTTGCTACAACTCTCGAGTATCTATAAGGCAAATATCATCACTTTTATTTTAAATAAGTAGGAAATTTGAAGCCCAGAATTGAGTAGAAATGTGTCTAAAAAAATAAAGGACTAGAAGCCAGGTCTTTGAAATTTTAACCAAGCAGTTAATGAATCACTTATGGATTTATTTAAAAGATATGACTCTCATCTACACCTACAGTGAACATGAGACAGTTATTTAACTCATCAGTGAGGAAACCATCTGGATGGAGATGCTGGTTCAAAGGAGCATGGGAGAGACACACACACAGAGTGAACGAAAGAAGGGGCTGGCACACCTTGGAAATCATTTACAAAGGTGGCTAAGGTCCTGTAGGATAATAAAGCAACATTTATAATCATCTTTTTTAATAGAAATTATTTGTATCTCTACCATTCAAAAATTACTTGAAATGTATTTATCTGCTACAAGTTAGCATCTGATTTCATAGAATCTGGTCCTGAATCAATAGCCAAAACAAAATTACATTCCTAGAGACTTAGATAACACGTGGGTGGACCTGTTAGATAACTATTCCACCATGAAAAGACATGCAGTCATCATTTTGCCTGATTTCCAAGTTTTGGATAATTTTTATTAATATACATAAAGTGTTTAGCACAGAGCCTGCCACAAAATAAGTGCTCAGAAATTGATTGCATGCTTATTTCTATCTTCGTAATTCTGCCTCTGCCATGTACTGCTGGATGATCTTAGTCAGTGTGCTCTTTTTGTTTTAGTACTCTCATCCCTAAAATGAGAATAATGGGGGTTTATACCTTATAAGGATATTGAGAGGATTAAGTAAGGATTTAATATATACAGAGCATTTGAGCCTGGCGCATAGTAATCACTAAATAAGTAAAAGTGAATGCTGTCATTCCCTGGGCATTTGATGTCCCACCATAGCTGATGTTTTAACAATATAAGGAAATGAAAGGGGGGAAATCATTGCTGCAATGTTGAGTGTGGGCATAGCTGGTCAGCAAGCCCAAAGGCCTTTTGTAGCTTGAATTCAAACTGAAGAGTGAGCTATTTATAGCTGGACTGGGAAACTAACTCAGTGTTGCCTCAAACATTATTAAAATAGACATATTCCAGGGATGTGAATGCAAAGATAAATTGTATGCTCTTGTTTGTCTGCTTTTTGCTCTTACACTGACACAGCAATAATGTGCAACATACTTTCACAGGTTACTATAAGAACTTCCTGATGTTTCTAGACCAATCAAGGCCTATTGTGCCTATGATGTTTCTCCCTGGATATGAAAATGTTAACTATGTTTTTTTACTAAGAGTAGCTTCCCCAACGTGTTTGCCTGCCTTATTTGGTATAGAAATAGAAAGCAAATACTGTTAACTATTTACTACACATTTTCATAGCATAATTATCCTAGCAGCTATAGCTATTTTCATAATCACATTCCCCTGTATGAAAGGAACATCTGAAATGTGTGTAGAGGAGACTAATCATCGATATACAGGGGGAAATACTCTAGATCAAAGGTCAACCTATGCTGGCATAAATAAGACGTTTCTGAGATTTGTAGACCATCTCTTTTCTGTGATGCTTTTATATGAAAGACAAACAACATGATTATGAATATATGGAATCCAGAGATAGCCCTGTTATTTTCTCAAAACACAAATAATATTGATAAAAATAGGGTTGGTGATGGTTTTTCGGGGTACAAGTTACTAGTAAACCATCCAGAGTGTGACTCTCCACCCAGGTCAAGTTTCCTAAGTTGAGAACTAGAGAGTTCAGCACATAGTCACAGCGGGGGGTGGGGGGGTTCATTTTCTTTAATAGATGTATTTCAGGAATGAGATGGGCTATAATGTGTCACTGTGTGAGCAGGTGATTAGTGTTGAAAGGTTTTTATGACCTTTCTCAGAAGTGATCTATTTATTTATTTAATCAGCTATTCATTTATTTCTCCTCTAGTAATAGAGGTAATTATCAGTTGCAGATTATCCATATATCACAGTAAAGCACAAAGGAATAGCCAAAACTTACCATAATTCTAAATCCGAAGGTAACTCTACCAACAATTTTTTTTTTGTTTTGTTTTCTGTACTCCTAGTATCTTTTGAAGATACAGAGAAAGAGAAAATGAGGGATCAAGATCATACGTATCATATATATGGCTAATAACCTGCCTGCCAGATAAGGATTGGTTCCCATTATCTAAATCTGCATAAGAAACCAAAACTTGTTCGTTTAAAAAAAAAAAGCAACATTGATTTTGTTCACAAGTATGCAATTTGAGCAGAGTTTGATGGGGACAGCTTATGTCTGCTCCACTTAGCATCAGGTGGGGTGGCTCAGAGGCCTGGGCTTACATTATCTAAAGGCTTCTTCCCTGTGTGCCTGGTGCCTAGGCTGGAAGAATCAAACCACTGGGGCTGGAATGACTAAGAGTTCTTAGTCATCTCCCCATGTCCTCTCTCCTTGTGGTGTCTCCAGCAAGGAAGCTTCATGAGAGCTGCTCTTCTTACATGTCAACTCGCATGTCACAATCCAAGGATTGTGACCTGCCAGAGAAAGGACGAGGAAGAGAGAAAATTGTGTCAGCTTTTATGACATAGCCTTGAAAGTCCACAGCATCTCTTTCACATTGTTTATTAGTAATAAGCCACTAGCGCCAGGCCACATTAATGGGCATATTGGGAAGACCATGCTGAGCAAGCCCTTCCCACCTTGTTGGGAAGAATGTCAAAGAAGCTCTCAACATGTTTTAAAACCATTGGGAAACATAGCCACTACATGAATAGTTGAATAAATAAATAGGAAAGAATGGATCACTTCTGAGAAAGCATGTAACAATCTTTCAACACTAATTACCTGCTTCCATATGTCACATGGTAGCCCATCTCATTCTTGAAATATAAAGAAAACGCTTATTGTCTGAGGCAATGAACATTTGTTGGCTGAAGGAGGTTAGCAAGTCATGAATATTTTCCTGTTTTAATGAATATTTTATAGTATATGTTTAAGGGCTTGCATTATAGATATACCATAATTTATTTCATCAATTTCTTGTCACTCGCTACTAGGTACTGGAATTATTTTTAAAACATTCAGTAGACTTTGTTTATTCATATATTTATTTATTTGGTGTGCTGCTGGGGATTGAACCCAGGACTTAACACATACTTAACACTCTAACAGATCCCAGATACCTGAATTATTTACTTTGTTACATAGGCGATTCTATGATTAACATTTTAGGATAGAATTCTTTATTTTCTTTCAATAAATTCATGAACCTTAAATTTCTTGGCAAAAGAGATATGGGCTTAAAATTTTTGAGAAGTTACTCCAAAAAAACCCAAGATTTTTTTGTGTCCTTATTGGCTACTGCAAGAAAACCTTCGAGTTAGCCTGGTAAGCCAAGATATCAATACATGGTGGAAGAGCAATACAAGTTTGGAAGCAAAAACAAACATTTAAAATAAAGCTATTTTCTTTACTAGTGATAGGCCACCAATTTTGACCCATTGTTTTTCAAGGTATCAACTAAAAGAGAAAATAACAAGTAGAATCAGTAGAAGCTCCAGAGACTAGAGAGAAACTTCTCTGGTAACTATTCTGAGAGGGACACCTCTGTTATGTGAAAGATAATAGAGAGTATCCTTACTGGCTCTGACTTACTGGACTTACTGCTTATGTATCTTCCATAAAACTAGGGGCAACAACCTCAGCTACAGAGGACTGTGTGAGACCTCAGAGGACAGTGTGAGAACCAAGTGCCTTGATGCATGTGAAGTGATTAGAACAGTTTCTGGTATGGGCATACTCTCTGGGCTCCAGGAATTACAGCAAAGGAAGAACAGCAGAGCAGCAGCTCAGAGACCAGGTCTGGAGTCACCCTGCCTGGGTTCAAACCCTAGGTCCTCCACAAACTGGCTGGTCATCAGTGGTCATGAAACATTAGCCCTGATGATCATGAGAAGTCCTGCGGTGAACACATGGACAGGTAACTCCAGGGCCATGTTGTAACGGATCCTTGATGTCAACTAATGGCACCACACCAAGTCTCAATTCAGCAAAATCAATTATTCAGAAGGCACAGCTGTGCAGCTTAGGTAGAAAGCTCTCGGAAAGTTCATCAGAAAGGATTGAAAGGTTAACAGTTGAAAGAATTGCTCAGATATTATTTTTTTTTCAATCCACAATAAAATGGAAACCCACACGAAGTTATTCATGATTATAGTATTTTGTTAACCATGAAAACCACAAATTTAACCCTTGAATGACCTCTGTTTTGGAGACCCAAACATGATTATCATGGTTCAAAATAGAGATTCTCAATGTTCCATTTTAACGGAATGAATTAAATTCTCCACTACTTTTTTCCCAAACACCAATTCCTGGTAGCACCTTTCTTGACTGATGTAGCTTCAGCATGCTTCTCAATGCAAAAAGATGGAGATTGAGAGGGAGTATACCTTGAATGCATTAGAGAATATTAAATATATTACAATAAATTAAATCTACATATCTGTAAATATAATAAACATATAGAATTCTACATTATATTAAACGTATATGACAAATATCTAGAATATATATTAAAATATAATTAAAACCTACAACAATGAAGCCTATGCTCTCCTGTGCAATGGGAATTAGTTTGTTTACATGGTTTTAATTCCCCATCTAGGGAGTCATGGTTTCAAGCTGATATCCAATCCAAAGACTGCAGGAAATATCTTTAAAAAAATAACTTAGAAACACAAAACCATGTCAAACAAAATGATGCTTGTTCAGATAGTATTTCATATCAGCTATGTTTCTCTATGTAGCATTATACATTTCCTTTTCCTATTAATTATTCTGTTATGGGCAATTTTTTAAAATGTACATAATAATTTTTCTTACAATTAAAGGATTATAAAATATGCATGGTCTTATTGCATCTCAATCTGTTTCCATTAATTGAAATGAATTGCTTTCTATTGATCTATTTGTGATTTTATTTAAAATCCTCCCCCATTCTTAACATGCAGTATGAATTCTTTTATTGTTGTTGGAAATGGAAATTGTACTTCTCAATCCCAGCTTTCTTCTAGCTCTGTTTCCAATTAAAGTTCAATTTCATCCTATTGTTGGCCATATTATGAGATGTATCATATAAAATCTAATTTGCATATTGCTGAAACATTAGAAGCATACCAGAGGCACTTTTTAGTTATTTAAATTCTAAAATCATTCCCTTATCCCACATCTGGTAGAATCATGTAATGTTCACTTGTTCACGTTTTCTTATCCTTTGAAACTCCCCTATGAACTGTTAGCATTGAATGAAATCATCGTCAAAGGCTCTTGAGAACTTTATCAAACATTTGTATCTCTAGCCTCAACTTTCTTGTTGGATTCACATACAAAGAGTACAAATTCAAAAAAAAAGAGTGTGTCACATTAGATTG
The DNA here is from genome assembly GCF_001458135.2 of Marmota marmota marmota. Taxonomy (NCBI): domain Eukaryota; kingdom Metazoa; phylum Chordata; class Mammalia; order Rodentia; family Sciuridae; genus Marmota; species Marmota marmota. The sequence continues at coordinate 22,876,284 of NW_025999982.1, forward strand.
GGTAGAGAGAAGTGATGGGAGGGGAGGGGAGGGGAAGGGGGGATAGGAAGGGCAGCATAATAAAAGAGACACTAGTATTGCTGTATGTAGATATGTAACTGTATGACCAATGTGATTCTGCAACCTGTACACTTGGAAAAATGTGAAATTATACCCCATTTGATTCAAATGTATGAATTGTCAAGAGCATTGTACTATCATGTGTAACTAATAAAAAAAATTTTTTTTTTAAAAGTACAAATTCACATGAACAATTTAGCTTTACTTATTTCTAAAAGCCCTGTTGCATTCTATTTATACTTAAGAAAATGAGCAGGAACAATTATTTCTGTGGAACCTCCCTGCTCCCCTTCTTTTGTTCTCACATAGGCATCTGCCTACATAGGGTGGGACAGTCACCATCACCTGTAAAGCTGCCAGTTCAGTGACAACAGTGAGACAGAGCATTTCTTCCAGCAGATTTCCAGTGAAAGTCCTGGACTATACCACCCTAGATTTATTTGGGTTAAGTACTCATCCTTGAACAAACCACTGTACCCAGAGGGTGAAACCTGCTCATTCAATAGGATAAGTCACGGGTGTTTCCTGGATCCAGAGGCATGGTCAGGATCATCCAAAACACTTGATCAGGGAGTAGAGTTAGGGCCTGGTTCCCAATAAAAAAGTAAACATCTATTTACAAAAAAGTAGTAGACTATTCTGGGCAGGTACACAAAATAAATGTCTACTATACTTCCTGGATAGGTTGGATCTCTCCAACCTAGCTCTGACTCTTCCTTTTCACTCAGCTACTGCACTTTAACTAAATAATCCAATCAGCTGGTCATCATTTGAAAATTTGCAGTGTGTTGAAACATAAAGACTCCAAATATTTCCTTTTTCAAGTAGTTACATTATCATCACACGCACATGAAGCTCAAGGTAATCAATGCAGCCTCTCACTGCATCACCAATGGAAAGAGACAAACAAAAACAAACACAGTTAAAGTAACGTGTTTATCCATATTCCAAAGACTCATAAAATGACAGGAATTTTTTTTTCTTTGAGTATAAATTCACTAGCACAAAGAGTCTTAGAAGAGATGACAGCAAAAAGATGTTAGAAGCTGGAAAGCAGACAGACAAGACCTGAGAAAGATAAAAACTAAATCAGCATGGGTGAGGGAAACAGAAACAAAGCAAATCAAAACAGGAAGGTCCAAGAATTGGGGCCACCAAGTGTAGTTCAGGTGAGACTGAAAACAGAAAAATCAGATAAAAAGACAAAGAGGAGACACGTCCAGAAATGTCTCCTGATCAGAGCCGCCTGGTAATCCACCTTACTGCAGTCAGGCAGAAAAGGGGTGTAGTCTCTGGCAAGGCTGAGGGAGAGAGATGGTTCATGGGGGATTCATGTGGTGCCTGAGGTTAGGATACATTCAGAAAGCATTTGGGCCTGAGGCTGGGGATGTGGCTCAAGCGGTAGCACGCTCACCTGCCATGCGTGCGGCCAGGGTTGGATCCTCAGCACCACATACAAACAAACGTGTTGTGTCCGCCGAAAACTAAAAATAAATAAATATTAAAATTCTCTCTCTCTCTCTCTCTCTCTCTCTCTCTCTCTCTCTCAAAAAAAAAAAAAAAAAAANNCCCCTGGGTTCAATCGCTGGTACAAAAAAAAAAAAAAAAAAAGCATTTGGGCCTTCAGGTCTGAACTGAGAATTGAGTTCCCAGTCCACTTCCCCATCAGGAATCCAAGAATCCTAAATTTGAGTCTCGTTTTCCAACTTATTATAAAGGTGTAGTTGTCAAAGTGAAAGCATAGAACATACTTTTTTTATGGCTTGATTTATTATTTTTGTTTATAGACATGCAGCCTGTGAGCTCTCATGTGTGCTTTTGCCTCAGGCCCTGCAAATGGAGGGCAAACAGGAAAACATAACCTTGAAGAACACAGACAGTGTAGGAAACAGAAAAAAAAATCCTATAAATTACACTGTCATAGAGACAGGAAGAGATACAACCAAGGGGTCTAATACAGAGTCTCTCCAGGGATCCTGCCTCTCCACTTGTCTACATAGCACCATGGGCTTGGCTGATCAGGGCATCTTGAGCTTCTTGCACGAACATCTCCTTCGCAAGAGACTCCACATGCTCCTATGGACGCCACCTTGTCCACCTTGCACAGCCTCCACACCACCATGGGTGGGACTGATAAAGAGCCCAGGAGCTCTGTCTGCTCAAGGAATAGACTATGGCCATTAGAACCTGCCTACCTTGGTAACCAAAAAGAACCTCACAACCAGAATCTCAGCTTGATGTCTCAGAACACCCTTAAGTGGGCCCAATTACATTCTGTTCCCTAACTCTTAACCTCCATTGTGACTTCTGTAATACAGGATCAGATACTAACTTGGTCTCTGGAGAAACTTCTGCATCCTCAAGTCCTTTTTGGAAAATTCCTTCCACCTTCTGGTCCTGACGAGACATGGCTTCTCTTGAGGCTATAGCTTTTTATGTGCCCTATTCAAGTATTAGTTGTTTTATCCTCCATATCTCACTCCAAGGTCCTGGAGGAAAGAAGGAGGGAGGCATGTGTTTTAGTCAACTTTTTCACTGTGACTAAAAGACCAAAACCAGCACAATTGTAGAGGAGGAAAAGTTTATTTGAGGGCTCTTGGTTTCAGAGGTGTTAGTCCACAGACGCTTGGCTCCATTCCTTGGGCTCAAGGTAAGGCAGAACATCATGGCCAAAGAGTATGGCAGAGAAAGTAGCTCACATGATGATCAGAAAGCAGAGAGAGAGAGAGAGAGAGAGAGAGAGAGAGAGAGAGAGAGAGGTCTCCTTTGCCAGATACAAATATATACCCCATAGCCACACCCCCAAAGAACCACTTCCTCCAGCCACACTCTACCTGCCTCCAGTTACCAGTTAATCCCATGAGGGATTAATTCATTGATTAGGATAAGGCTATAACCCAATCATTTCCCCTCCAAACCTTGCATTGTCTCACATGTGAGCTTTTGAGGGACACCATATCTAAACCATAACAGCACACAAAAAGATGTTCAAGATCATTAGTTTTTAGTAGTCACAAATCAAAATCATTGAGATACCGCTTATACCCATTAGGATGTCTATAATAAAAAAGACAGCAACAAACATTATCAAGGCTGTGAAGAATTAAGAACATCATACATTACTGGAATGATTAAAAGAGGTTCAGCCCCTTTGGAAAACAGTTTGGCAATTCCTCAAAATGTTAAATATAGCATTATCACGAGACTCCTGGTTATTTTCCCAAGATAACTGAAAACATATAGCCACATAAAAACATGTATTCAAATATTCAAATTGGTACCATTATAAGTTAAAAATGAACAATCCAAATGTTCATTAACTGATAAACAGATAAACAAAATTATTACATTCATGTGGTAATATATTATTTAGCCATAAAATAGGAATGAAGTATCAATATACTGTATCAATATACTGTAGTGTCAATATACAGTATCAATATACTGTACCATGAATGAATCTTCAAAATAACATGCAAAGTAAAGAAAACCAGTGGCAGAAAGCCATGTGTCATATGATTCTACTTACATGAAGTATTCAAGAAAAGTGTAATTCATATAAACATAAAGATAATTTGTGGCTTCTTTGTGGAACTGGAGGAAATATGAAACGACAGCTAATGGTTTGTGGTTTCTCTTTGGGATAATGAAAATATTCAGGAGTCAGATAGTAGTCATGACTGCACGATTCTGTGAATATACTAGAACCCTTTCAACTGGGGCACATTAAATGGGTAAACTTTATGATATCTGAGTTGTCTCTATTTAGAGCTGATATTTTAAGTATGGGTGTGAGGTGGAGTCATTGGCTCAATCAGTTGGTCTCTGACATTCTTCGACTTTGCTGATGGACCAAGCTTCATTAAAGATGTACAAGAAGTAGGTATGGAGAGAGCAGAACACAATGACTCCAGAGCTGAGAACAGCCTTCACTATACCAGCAGAAGCTGCAGGGGGTAAGCCAGGATTTTCACTTCAAGACATTTTGCTCTGAAAAATCTTAAGAGAAGCAGCAGAAAAGTGAAACGTAAGAAGGTGAATAAAGACCAGAACTTGCTGGGAAGCCTTGTTGCAAGAGAAAGATATTTACTTGAACACAGGCATAAAGGCAAACGCACTTGCAGGGCTGGGGTAGATGCGCGGTGTTCCCAAGCATTGTGGGTAAGAAAACATGACAGAGCAGGAACCCGGTCAAGTGCTTTTCGTGAGATCCTTGGAAAACTGCCCAGACCTTTTCCTGCCCATAACTTTTCCATACCAATTCCTGTAGTCCAGGAATTCAGATTTTCTTTTATCTTTAGGTGTGTTATAGCTTTTTCTGAAAAGTGTTTTTAACATTTTTTAAAAATTGCTTTTATTTTTTAAGTACATGACAGTGAAATGCATCATAATTCTTATTACACATCTAGAACACAATTTTTCATATCTCTGTATATAAAGTATGTTCACACCAATTCATGTTTTCATATATGTGCTTTGGATAATGATGTCCATCACATTCCTTCATCATTGCTAACCCCCTGCCTGGTCCCTTCCCCTCCCACCCCTCTGCCCTATCTAGAGTTCATCTATTCCTCCCATGCTCCCTCTCCTTCCACTATGAGTCAGTCACCTTATATAAGAGAAAACATTCGCCATTTGTTTTTTTGGGATTGGCTAACTTCACTTCGCATTATCTTCTCCAACTGCATCCATTTACCTGCAAATGCCATGATTTTATTCTCTTTTATTGCTGAGTAATATTCCATTGTATATATATGCCACATATATGAAAAAATGTTCATCATCTCTAGCAATTAGAGAAATGCAAATCAAAACTATTCTAAGATACCATCTCACTCCAGTCAGAATGGCAGCTATTATGAAGACAAACAATAATAAGTGTTGGTGAGGATGTGTGTGAAAAGACATACTCATACATTCCTGGTAGGACTGCAAATTGGTGCAGCCACTATGGAAAGCAGTATGAAGATTCCTTGGAAAATTAGGAATGGAACCACCATTTGACCCAGCTATTCCTCTCCTCAGTCTATACCCAACGGACTTAAAAACTGCATACTACAGGGACTAGCCACATCAATGTTTATAGAAGCACAATTCACAATAGCTAAACTGAAGAACCAACCTAGACGCCCTTCAGTAGATGAATGGATTAAAAAAATGTGGCATGTGTTAACATTATTTGTCATTCTTATATTTTTATTGGTGAATTTATTTTCATTTTTTTTCCTATTTAACAATAAACTTGAATACTCATTTTCAATGATATTCAGCAAGTATTATTTATATTGGATGTCTTTTAGGTTAACAGTCCTAATTAGCTAATTTTCATTTATTAGAATTATTAACTTTTTTTTTAGTTGTTGATAGACCTTTATTTTATTTATTTATATGTGGTGCTGAGAATCGAACCCAGTGTCTCACACAGGCCAGACAAGTGAGCTACCACTGAGTCCCAGTCCCAGCCCCAGCCCCAGCCCCAGAACTACTAACTTTTATCAAGGACAAATGTATTTTTACCCAAGATGATTTTAAGAGGTGATATATGTGTCTACTGATACAGAAAGACTGCCTGACTTGGGGCCAATAATCAGAACATTCCTTCACAGGCAGTCCTACTTAAAGTTGTCTATTTCCTTGTTATTGCTGTATAACTTGAAACCAGATTGCTGTTACAATTCAACACAGATAATTTGTTTTTGCACTTATTTTTTTAACAAATAAATTAGTGGAAAAAATTATAATGAGATACAGGGTCATACTTAAATAGTTTTTTAAAAAATCAGTGGCTGCCAGAGAGTAATTTTAAGAAGTTCTCTGGATTCTGATACCAAATAATTTTAAAGCCAAAATTACAGCAAACTCATTATAAGCCATTTTCATTTTACAGTCTTTTCCTAAAAATATTTATCCCTAAAAATTAACATTGGTTAAACTAAGCTATAGAGAAAAATTAAAAGAGCCTATAAGAGCCATTTGTTGGATTTTATATAAGATTCTTACCCACAAATAAGAGAATCAGTGAGATATTATTAACTAAATTTGAAAATAATCTTCTTTTTAAAGACAATTTTAAAAAATTAATTAGACTGTTCAACTCCATTTTAAAGATCAGCCTCAGCAGTAGACATAAGCTTCATTTGGGAATGGAATCTTTGAAATGCCAGACATGGCATTCCCCATCTTGGGCCAAATGGAGTTCTACCAGGTCTTCCCAACCTTAACTGGTCCTTTACTGGACAGTTTTCTAATGGAATATCATCAGCAATTCTAGTTGAGTTGGGTAGGTCATCTCTTATGCATTGTAATTTCTTTCATTTTGAGTAATTCAAGTTTCTCTGTAAAGTATAAAATATAACTTAAACCAATGTCAGCTGAAGCTGATGATCCACAGATGCCAAAAGTTCAAGGCTACTCATTTTTACTCCTTGTGTACAAAATGTGGCCTTTATCCTCAATTTTTACATATATATATGTAAAAATTATATATATATATATATATATATATATATATATATATGAAAAAGTAAAAATTTATATATATATTTTATATATATATATATTTATATATAATTTATATATATTTATATATATTTATATATAATTTATATATATATATGAAAAAGTAAAAATTAAAATAGCCTATAAGTAATGTGAAGTTGATGTTCAAAGTGTTTGCTTTTACTTACTGACTCCTTGAGATCAATCCCCAGACATTAAAATATTTAAGAGAAGAGATGAGAGTAAAGACAGAAGGAGGTGTTGGTTTATCTGTATTTCGATTTTCACCACTGGGAGGTACAGAGAAAAAGAAGTTGGATTTTGGTTTTATATTTGTTCAACCCAAAAAGAGAGAATAAGTTTAAAATATTGGATTATGAAAGTACACTATTTCAAAAACTACTAAAGCTTCTCACTGACTCTGAACCTTTACCATTGAATAACAGAACAACCACAATAGCGTGGGTTGCTTTTTTAAAAAATATGTATTTCTTTTAGTTGTACATAATACCTTTATTTTTATTTATTTATTTATTTTTATGTGGTGCTGAGGATTGAACGCAGGGCCTTGCGTGCGCTAAGTAAGCACTCTACGGTTAAGTCACAACCCCAGCCCGCGTGGGTTGCTTTTAAGGTACTTTATACTATCTATCTTTAGGAACTCTATTAATATGCTACACTTGCATTATTGTGCTCACTTTTTGTTTGTTGTTTTTAGATATACATGACAGTAGAGTATATTTATTATGACCATTTTTAACTAGAAAAAGTATTCTATGTTTCCGTACGTTATGTAGGTCTGTTGTTTTAATTACTTTGATATTTGTTAATTATACTAGAGAATACTAAAACTTTATTTGTAAATTATCACTAGAAACTAAACTCTGTTTAATTACTCAGTGGAAGTTAGCATTTAATAATGTTCATGGAGGTAGGGAAATCTAAATATTTGTATCAATGTTTGTTTTGCTGTCCAGATTTAGAAGTATGCATTAGCTATTAATATTGTATTTTATGTTATTTTACCAAGACATTAATCTCTACTTTTTAAAATAATTACTTAGTTAGTTAGTTGTAGTTGGACACAATACCTTTATTTTATTTATTTATTTTTATGTGGTGCTGAGGATTGAACCCAGGGCCCCACACATATAAGGCAAGTGCTCTACCACAATACCATCCCCTAATCTCTACTTTTAAAAATGTTTTTGGAAATGCTTGTTTTACACAATCTATACCCACCAGACTTAACTTTTTATCAGTAAACACTATTGGTTGGATATTTTCAAAAATTCTGATGGAATTCTAAAGATTAACAATGGTAAGGGTAGAATTAAGACACTCTCAAATATGCAAGTTCCCCAAGCATTTATTACCCATGCAACCTTTCTCTGGAGGTTATCAGAGAATATGTTCTATCAAAACAAATGAACAATCCAAAATAGAGGAAGGAAAATCCATCAAGCAGGTGATCCAACCAAAAGAGAGATAAAAGAACTCCAAGAATGGCAATAAAAATAAATTTAAAAAAACAAATTCAAGAGCAGCAAGCACCCCTGTCATAGCCACAAGGACAAAAATCTACAGAGCCACTCTCGAAGAGATAATGCTAGAGACAGACAACCTGATAGATAAGGACATTTTAAGAGAAGATCTACATGTCTGGAGGGAAGTTTGGGGATCAAGTAGAAAAAAAAAACAAAAGTTATTTTGATATGTTTTAGAACTCTCCAAAATTATCAAGTCCAAGAGAAACATAGTTATATAAAATAAGAAATATAACCATAGTACACCATGTGACCTAGCTATGAGTAAAATTTATGTAAGAATAGTTAATATGAGCAATGAGGATTGAACCAACCAAATATTATTACCAAAATATGTTAGGGGTAGAGGGGAAGTTGTGTGAGTGGGGAGAGATTGTGGGTAAGGGTCTGCAATATCAGAGGTCTATTTGAAAGGAAGAAAACTACATCCTCACCTTCTATTAATAGATCATAGTAATAGATTAATAACACTGCACAAACCAAAGCTACCCATATCACCATGTTATTTAGAAACTCCAAAAGAAATAGGTAACAAAGTTGAAAATGGTTGCCTGTACGAATCAGATATGGGGTATGATGTGTACATGCTGTACTTTTACGATAAGTTCTATAGAACTATTTGACTAATTGTAAAACATGTACAACTTTGGTTAAAAATATAAAACTATTTTAAAAGAGAAAATGTAGGGAAAAATACACTCAGAATGTACTTATTTCAGTCACTATTTAATAGTCATTCCTATGGAGGAGAGAGAAATCTTCAAGAGAAGCTCAAAATGTCTTGGACTCGCCTTTAGGAAGTGGTAATGAACTTTTATGGATGATCACTGACTCCTCTCAGAATTAGATGCATATTAAGCTTTCTTTATGGGAAGGGGGGAGTAAAAATTTCACAGTTTGACTCCCTAAACCCACTTACAGGTCCTTTTGATATTAATATATCATCAATTTAAAACATTGCTTTGGAGAAAACAATAAATATGCAGAAATAATGTCAAAGCCTGAAAATGGGCCAAGTTAAAAGAGCTCCATTCACCTGAATGAGGTTCATAAAATTGGCTCTGACCGCACAATCAGGCATGAGCCATTACATCTTTCTGTACACATCTACTGTTCCCAGTAAATCTCACATAAAACCAGCCCAGAGCCTCTGAGATTGCTTCCTGTTCTCAGTGGTTTTAAGACCAGGGACCTTCACTTTTCTCCTGCATTAAAAGGTCTTGTTATTTCAAGAGTAAAAGAAGGTTTGATGGTGTAGGACTACCATACATTTCCTCCATTAGCAGTGCTTGGTTAGAAAATGTAGGTCCACAGTTTCATCTTCTGGACCCAATTTGGCCATAAAAGATTAAAGAAACCAAAACCAGATTCTTTTCACATTAAAAATGATGAAGGCCTCATGGAATTTGGTACATGAATGTTTGCAGTTAGCACTGTAAGTCTTCAAAACACTACTGAGGCAAACCAGAATTGGCCAGGAAAACATATTTTCCAGATTTTGAATCATTGGTGGGGTCCATTTGGGCATTTTTGAGATATATTATAGAAGACATTCAAAGGGAAAAAAAAACCTATATTAAGAAGCATTCGGTAAAATACAGTTTAGAGTGGCTTCAAACCAGTGAGCTTTCACAGCTGCATAGTGGCTGTCTGTTGAATAAGACTTTACACCAGTCTCTTCTTTCAGTTATCTGAAATCCATATACAGCCTGCTGCCAAATTAAAAGGATGCCAAATAACATTAGTTACAAAATGCAAAAGAAAATTTGTCTCTTTTTTCCAAGCTGGCAGGCTTCACTACCTGAAAGAAAAAAATTAAGCAAGATTGTGCCAGAACAAAAACTTTGTTTATTTTCAGCTTTTTTTGGAACTGGTCAATTATAAGACTATCCTCTCTCTCAATTTTTTTTTATATAAAAAGCTACTTCAAAATTACTAATTTTCCATATTTGGGTCTGTATTCTATTGAATTTTACCACAATGCTCCCAATTCTTTTGCTATTACTAAAAAAAAAAAAAAAAGACCCTGTTGAACTGGAATATTTATTGAGATTATTTTTCACTGTTTGTTAAGAGGCTTCCCTTTAGTGTTTTCCCCCACACTAAATAAAACACAGAATCTTGGGCTGGGATGTAGCGCAGCAGTAAAGCACTTGCCTAACATGGGTAAAGCCCTGGGTTTGATCCCAATTATAAAACAAAACAACAACAGAATCCCAAAGGAATTCAATAAGAAGAATTAAGAATAAAAATTTGCAAATCATTCATTAATCACATGTAATGAAATTGTAGGAATCTAATATAAGATAGGCCAGACTGTTTGCCACATAAGGGTTGACTCCTCAAAAGGCAGTTCAGAGGACTTAAAAACAGCATACTACAGGGACACAGCTACATCAATGTTTATAGCAGCACAATTCACAATAGCTAAACTGTGGAACCAACCTAGATGTTCTTCAGGGATGAAGGGATAAAAAAATGTGGCATATATACACAATGGAATTTTACTCAGCATTAAAAAAGAACAAAATCATGTCATTTGCAGGTAAATGGATGGCATTGGAGAAGATAATGCTAAGTGAAGTTAGCCAATCCCCAAAAAAACAAATACCGAATGTTTTCTCTGATATAAGGGGGGTGACTCATAGTGGGGTAGGGAGGGAGACCATGGGAGGATTAGATGAGTTCTAGATTGGGAAGAGGGATGGGAGGGAAAGGGAGGGGGCAGGGGATTAGCAATGATGGTGGAATGTGATGGACATCATTATACAAAGTACATGTATGAAGACTTGAATTGGGTGTCAACATACTTTATATACAAACAGAGATATGAAAAAGTATATATAAGTATTAAGAATTGTAATGCAAAAAAACAAAGTACATGTATAAAGGCATGAATTGGCATGAACATAGTTTATATACAGAGATATGAAAAATTGTGCTCTATATGTGTAATAAGAATTGTAATGCATTCCACTGCTGTTGTGTATTTAAAAAAAATAAAATCAATAAAAGATTTTTTTAAAAAGGCATTTCAGAGGAGACGCTCTGTGACCAATCCCCATAATATGAATCACCATGACCTTCAGAATTATAGATTAGGACCCCACCATTCCATTCTCCAGTCTACCCTTCCAGTCTCCTCCTCTTAATCAGCAACAAAACTGCTCTCGACACCCATTCTGAATGCTATCAATCACCTTTTAACTAATACTGCTTACCCAGAATAGGATCATTTGCAAGGGTCTTTAATAATGGTACTTCTAAGTAGTGGAAGATGGTGATAAGAAAAACAAATGGGCTCTTCCTAACTCAGAAGCTCTATTTTCACTGATAACATTAGTGCCCCTTACCACCTAAGCTTTTCCCCTGCATTCTTATTTATTGGTTGCTGACTGTTGGATGTATCAGGGCTCCAATCCTTTTGGTGTTAGAACTGTCTCCTGGATGGCATGATCAAGAATACAAGTTTATTTCAGCTCTGTAACCTCAATGCTTTTGTGTCATCTAATTCCTTTTTACTTCAAATATTTGAAAGGTTGCTTTATGCCTTGGACTCGCACACATATAATGGAACAAGGCAAGAACATTTCTTGCCATTCAAAAATCTCCTCTTGATCATCCTAGAAGGGTACAGCTGATGTTCTTCATTGCCTACTGGAAAACTGTTGCTCTTGTTAACCTCAATTTTATCTGGATAATCTGCTTCTTGCAAAGAAAACTGCAAAGGTCACCAAATTGCCATGGCAGTCCTGTCCTGCTTTCAGTTTAGGAATAGTCCTATGATGTAGTCTTGGCCCATCACTCACCCCTCACTCACCTGTAGGGGTTACATGGAAAAGACACTCTTAGGTACAGAACAACCCACTTTCTCTGGGAACCTTGCTGTGTCTGAAGGTGACATGCCTGAGATTGCTGCAGCCTCTTATTACCAGACTGAGGGTAAAGCTAGTGCTCACAGGACATCAGGGACAAGAGGATCACAAAGAAGAAAAGACATCTGAGGCATTAAATCTGCCCTACTTCAGGATGTCTTATGCTGTGAGACAATAAATCCTCATTGTTCAAACCAGTTTGGGCCAGGTTTTCTTCTCCTTTCAGAAGAGGATGGCCTAACATATTCTGAGGGTAAATCCCTTGGAACCTTACCCAGAGGATAGAGGATATTTCTCTTTGGATTTTGCCCTTGCTTTTTACTAGCATTCTCATAATTGTCACCCCAGAGTACTAATAAGCAGTGAAGTAAACCAAAGGGGAAAAGATCCATAGACCAGAACACTCATAAATTTTCAACTGCTGCTGGCCCTATTTCCTGCAAAAAATCTTGAGCTGTATGTTTGGAATTGTCTTAGAAACTAAGTTGTAGTACTCACTAATGAAAGAATAGCATCCCTGTTAAGTGGGCTTGTGGGCAATAACCATTTGGTCAATTATTTTCATTCATGCTGAGGATTGTTGGGCAGCCCCCAAATGGCTATCGATAGGCTCCCTTGTGGAGGCTCCCAGCAGGCTATGTTTTCAGTGTGTAGTCAAGGTCATAAACACTCTGATTCACATACACCCAACGTACTTAGGGTCATAAACATCTGTTTGTGAGCATGCACCTGCTGATATAACCTGTTGGCAGTGTGCCTGCTTTGTCTGGCCTGCCATATTAAAAAAAAAATGGTAAATAGAAATGGCTCAGGGGGCTAAATGGAACTGGCTGGGCCAAAATGAAGCTGCAGCTGCCACCTTTGAATAAAGAATGTCTACTATCCCAAGTGCATCTTAGATCTTCCTCTACCTGCCAAGATCCCAAATCTGTTTCCTGGGTCTGAGCCTCCTCCTGACAGGAATTGAAAGGAAAAAAAAAGTGACAGTTTATAAATAAAATCATTCAGAAGTCATACAGATAAGAATAAAGTGGCAGGTATAAATTGAAAAAGAAAAGTAAATACTACAACACAAAAATATAGTTCTCCCCAATCAAGAGACCCTAATATAGTTTGCTTAAGAAATTTCACTTTTAAGTATATCAGGTTTTAAATGATTTTAAATGACCAGTGGATATGGCCAATGCACTTTATCATTAGTTCAATATTGTCTGTGTGCACGGAATTCTAAAATTCATACTTCTTTAATGAGTCTTCCAAACTGTGTGGAAGTATCAACAGAGAGCAAGATATCTCCACTCACATTGATAATAAGGTTTATATATGAAATTAATATGAGCCCAACAGAGGTAGTGACCAATTGCCTTGGACTTTGGCTAGTTGCTGAAACAACATAGCATAACCCATTAGGCACAGGGGACAGTGATCTCACACACTCCCTGTGTCTTCCTGGAACATCTGGGAGGATGTCATTCTGCTTTCTTTCAAACAGACAAAATTGACTCTTCAGATGGAGTTGATAGAAAGTGAAAGACTGAGTCTAATGTGTTAAGAAGCCGTTAAAAGATTAGTATTGGCTTTTGGTGGAAAAACAATTATGCTGAATTACAAACACATCTGCCATACACTCGGCAAACTGTCAGAGAAGCTAGATTTTCCTCACATTTTACTTCTTGGATCTTTTTCAATTTTCAAATAGAATACAGTGCTCTAGTTATTGCTTACATGCATTTTCCTTAAATAAACTCAGAACAAAACTTAGAAAGTCTGACATTATTTCCTATCAAATCTTTTTTTCCTAATCACTTACTTAGCAGGAAATGAAAATAACACCCTGTAGTTCCATAATGCTTTATACTTTTTAGTATTCTCATATAGGCATTAATCTGCTGAAGAACATAAATTAATTTATTTGCATTAATACATGTGATAAAGAACAACAAACTTGGGGGCTGTGGCTGTAGCTCAGCGGCAGAGTGCTTGCCTAGCATGCGTGAGGCACTGGGTTCCATCCTCAGCACCACATTAAAAAAAAATAAAGTAAAACAAATACAATAAAGGCATTCTATCCATCTACAACTACAAAAAAATTTAAACAACAACAACAAACTTGTGCTGGAGTTGTAGCTCAATGGTAGAGTGCCTGCCTAGCACATGTGAGGCCCTAGATTGGATCCTCAGCACCACATATAGATAAATAAATAAAATAAAAGTATTAGGTCCATCTCAGCTACAAAAAAAAATATTTTTAAAAAAAGAACAACAGCTTACTCCAGCTCTGCATAGAACAATTCTACAAGGACTAAAGGGTGTGCATCCATATCTACTGCTCATTCATGCAATAAATGTTCATTGTCTTCTGTATGCCAGACCCTGTTCTAAATTCTGAGAAGACAGCAGTGGAAAAAAGAAACAAATTCCTCTCCTCATGTAGTTTACATCCTCAAGAATACAATAAAATTATGTGACATATTTCCATTTACTTATGGATCCATCAATATCACATAGTTTAGTTTTTCTGTGGTGCATTAAAGATGGAAGAGGGCTAAAATAAATATTTAAAATAGCAAGACCCTGAAACTAAAAAATATAGCTAGGTAACTGCTTTACAAAATGGGAAGTTTTCCAACTTATGATGGTAAAAACAAATGAGTAACCCATATTCATCTGAAGTATTTCTCAAGGCATAGAGTGAAGTTGTTTTTTAAATTAATATCACAGTTTTTCTTAATCCCTTTATCACACACAGTCATTATGTGTACAGCATATTACATTTGTTTTTACTTGATTGCTTGCTCACATCAACTCTCAGAACCTAGTAAAATTATCTAAATTTTCCCAATTACACACACACACACATCACAAAGAGGTGAGTAATGAGTTCAGAGTTGCAGGTTTGGGTCTCTATGACTTCAAACCCAGATATTTCCACTGAATCTTGTTATTTCTCAGGACCACCACTCACATGAACTTAAACTTTGAAGAAATAACCAAAAGAACTAATTCCTTTTCTACTGAACTTCCAAACATGTTTCCTGTGAACCCCTGTGACATTTATCACCCCAATTTTATATTAGATTTATTGGCATTCGTATCTTGTACTCTCCCGTGGACAGAAAGGACTCATTTTGGTATGCACATCAGGACCTATGGCCAAGCTTAGCTCAAAAGAGTCATCCACCCTGGTTTGTTGAATGAATATGTGACTATATTTGTTTATTTATTAAATAGAACAGTGGGTTTTACGAAATATTTCCCCCCATCAAAGAGGAGCCGAAATAGCCCAAGTAATATAAGACGGCAAGAGGAAAACCTGTAGTGGGCCACATTTTATAGGAGGATAGATAAATCATCATAATAAAGTATTAATAATATAATTTATCATTAATACTGTTATTTAATAATTTGGTATTATTAATGAATTTTGTTGATAATTTGTTAATGATTTTATTTGTTAATAATATTTAATTTATTATTCTTATCCTTTTACAACACTGGGG
Organism: Marmota marmota marmota; assembly: GCF_001458135.2. Classification (NCBI taxonomy): domain Eukaryota; kingdom Metazoa; phylum Chordata; class Mammalia; order Rodentia; family Sciuridae; genus Marmota; species Marmota marmota. The sequence goes on from NW_025999982.1 coordinate 22,891,767, forward strand.
ATTGAATCTAGAAGCCCCCTACCACTTTAGCTATACCACTAACCCATTTTTTTAAATTTTATTTTGATACAGGGTCTTGCTAAGTTGCCAAGCCTGGCCTCAAACTTGTGAATCTTCTGCTCAGCCTCCCAAGTCACTGGGATTACAGATGTACAACACCATACCTAGCTAATAGTATTATTATTGAACACCTACTATATATCAGGCACAATTCTAGGTGTTTACATATATTGCATGGTAGAAAATCAGTATAGAGGTTTGGTATGTGTAGTGATCAAGCACATGGACTCGAGCTAAACTGTCCTTGTTTTGTGATCAGCTCTACCACCAGCTAGTGGAGTGATCTTGGGCAAGTCTTTAACCTTCCTGTGCTTCTGTTTCTTTATCTCATAAGTTTATTGTGAGGTTTAAGTAAGTTGGTAAATGTGATAGGCTTAAAATAGTTCTGGGCAAAGAGTAAGCATTTGATAAATTTTATGTATTTACTATTATTTCAAAAAAATTAAAGACGAGAAAACAGGGCCAGAGAGACCAGATGCTTGAGGTTTCTAAGTTGGTAAGGACCAGTCTCCTCAGAGAGACTTTAAAAAGACCTGGGCCTGACCTCTCCAGAAGCTTATCACATCCAGTCAACCCTGCACACACCAGAATTAGCTGCTACTAGAATATTTTCTCCATATTGTGTTGAAATAAGTTTAATTTGGGTCAAAAATGAAGTAGGTGGCTGGGCACCCACTAGTTAGTTCTAAGCCTATCTACTCACTTCTTTGGTGATAGGAAAACATTGGACATGGGATGCTCCCTTTATCAGGCAAAGACAAGGTCACAATAACAGGCAGCCCAGGGTAGGGCGAAGGTCCACTCTTGTGCAACCAAGACTGGGTTAAAGGCACCAGCGGCTGGAAAACATCAGAGACAAAACACGCTGGCTTTGAATCTCCTTGGGGTATTTGCTCTTCCTTAAATTACCAGACATCCTTCCTGGTTCACAGAGGCAAGGACAGTGACAGGGAAGAGCCTCAGAGCTGCATCACTCCTAATGGTTCTGTCTCTTTCTGTGTGCACAGTTCATTGAGAACCATGTGTTGAAGGGCCTATGGTAATGGGCCACAGTCAAGGCAGAGGTAGAGAGGAAGAGAAATAAGAGTCCTCTCTTTGGGAGAAAAATTTGTTCTTATGCAGGTCAATTCAAATTAGTAATCTCAAAAAAAAATAATTCGCCTTAGCACTCTGGTCACTTTTCATATCCCTCCACATGGCAAAACTTTTATCAAAGTTACTCTATGGTTTCCATTTTCTTGGGTTTGCTTTAACGACTGAAACATTTCCTGGATCTGTTAGAATCCTGGTTAGTTAGCATTAAGATCTTTACCTTTTCAGTCTACCCTGCTAAATATATAAGAAGCTTTTTTGAATACATTTTAGTTTAAATGCCTTTCTTTTGAGGCTTAGTGTTGGGGTTTCCATGGGACATTTCAAGGGCAGAGCATTTTCAGGTTTGCAGAAGCCCCCCTCACTGCATGGTCCCCTCCAGAAGGCTTCTCAGAACACGTTTTTCCTTGTGTGTAGCTGGCTCTGATGTTGCTGATAGAAATGATCGTCATCTGGGGGCTGTCAGAACCACTTCACACTGGAGCAGTTATAAGAGCCATCATTTGGCCTCCTGGACAGGTCACTGAAAATTGTAGGTCAAGGTTCCATCTTTACATACAGTCTGGCCATAGTCCGTTTGTACATTCTGTCTCTCATCCTCACAGTGAAGGTGCCTGAGAGCCGTCTCCTCAGAGCACCAAAGGCTCAGGACTTTTCCAACTCCTTAGCCTGTAGGCACTTTTCCATTTCCCCTGAAAGCTGGAATGCTAGATAAGCTCTGGCTCTTGTTACAAAACCCAAGAGGTCCTAGAAAGCCAAGTATACGTGCCAAGAAGCTCTGACCTGCAGTATCCATCACGAACCTGGTTACAACTGCAATCCTTACAGTTTGAGAAAGGAATTCTGCGAAGGGGCCAAAGAGAATAATCTGGAGCCAGATGGGTTCTATTTATTGGTATACAAGACTAATGATAAGCAAAGAATTGTGAAATCTTCTCAGTCATCATTTAAAAGATGCAAAAATATTTATCATCCTTCCAATGATAAAAAACATACACGAAAATTTAAGACCACTGTCCTCTGTCTGTGAGTTCATCTGCCAGCCCAGGGAGACCCTTGAACTCTTGAGAGGACTGGGTTCAGCTAACAATCCTTTGTGGATATGAGGTGACGGATGTGCTGAAACCTCCTCAAGAGCCATTTCCCCCAACAGCCAGGAGTCAGGGAACAGCAGAGCTGTGCGAGGCAACCTTGGCAAAAGCAGGGAAGTAAGTCACTGATGCCAAGTTCAAGAGGAGGTCAAGAGCTATGCAGTGAACACCACCCATTATAATCTATTTGTGGAAAGCATAATGTGTATTTTTGTGAAAGGACAATTATACACGAAGGAGAACTGAGCTGGCAGCCTGGTGTACAAGGAATCTGTGTAACAGACAAATAAAGTAAGCGTAAGAGGAACCTTTCACCCTCCCACAAAAACTGACTTGAAAGAAAATGTGCTAAAATGACAGACAAAAAGCAACTAGATGTGGCATTTACTTAGGTCAAAGTGCTCAAGATGTCAGAAGAGTCACACCACTTTTTAAAATGGCCCATCCCTGAAAAAGAGGACCCTGCTCAGGCAATTCATTTACTATCCAGTCAACCAAAAACTTAACTCAGTAAGGCGTGAAATTGTGTCTGGAGGTAAACTGTGGTCAACCCCATGAAGACAATTCATCACTTTCTAGGGTGGCTATAAAAAATTAAAAATAGGAAAGACACTCCATGAAAGACTAGGTATGTCACTGGATGGTGAGACGAGTCAGCCTAAGAAAATAGCACAGCTCAACTTTCTGTTTACAGGATAAAGGTCAAAATGAGGAATATTTTAAGGACATCCAGAAACAAATTCATTAAGAGAATCTTTTCCCTGGTGTTTTCAGATTCTGGCATTATGCAGTAAGGGGTTAGCTGGCCAAATGACTAAAGCATTATGAGGTTGTGTTTCTGTGCTTTCTACAGAAAAATTATCAATATGCCCAATCATAAAATCACCTCTGCCTTCTGACAGTATCTAATCCAGAACAAAACCATGATTCCTTGATCTGTCGCCAAAATCACCTAACACAAATCCAGCTCCTGTAACAAATCTTTGAAAACTTCCTTACTGAGACACCCCACAATTCCACATGGAGCAAGACAGCCCTCACTGCAACAAATTGATAAATCCAACTTTTCTTCCATTCACAGGTGTATTCCAGGTAGTCTTTGACCAGAGGTCACTGGCAACAGAAATGCCAGTACAATCTTGAAGGTCAAGTCAAGGCAGCTCTCTCCAGCTGAGAACATACATATCAACAAAACAATCTACTTAGTGGGGAAATCCAAACTCTTTTAAGACCCACTCCTAACCATCCTTTAAAACAGGGTTAGAAATCATTGGTTAGAGCATCTCTGTAGCCTCATTTCCTGTCTCTGCCTCTAAGGAGAATTCCAGGCCATTCTTCTGCTCTCCCTGCCCCACATTTCCAAGGTGAAAAGATGCTGAGGGACATTAACTTCTGGCCATTGATTATGCAAAATCTAGAGAATGGAAGAGCCAATAGCAATTGGGAGTCTCATCAAAGGTGCAATCAGGTGAGCGTGGTGGTGCACACCTGTAATCCCAGCGGCTCAGGAGGCGGAAGCAGGAGTATCAAAGGTGAGTGCAGACCAAACTCATATCAGGTCAACTCAAGAAACATGGCAGAAGTATTTGGGAAGGGATTTGTTAGTGATGGTTGGTCAGAGACAGGTCCCTTATAATGCTCTGTAAAGGCCAGGTGGAGATGGCTAGAGGAAGAGGCCAGATTACAACTATTTCATAAAACCAAGTGTGCTAAAAGAGTCCCTGTCCTCAAAGAATCCACTCTTCAGTAGAGGAGATGGACCTGATAATAATAAAAAAAAATAAATTAAAAAAACAGTTTGATGTTGTAGGCCATTCATCTTCTCTCTTCCCTGAAAACTTCCATAGAGGATAGAAACAGAGAAGTCAGGGATGAGATGAGGAGAGCAGCTAGAACAAGGACAAACACTAGACACTCCTGAGCCATCTTTTAGATGTAATTTATAGGAAGCTCAGCTGTCACATGACAATATCACTAAGGAGGTGACCTTTATAAAAAAAAAATTGGAAATTTTATTTTAAAAATTGAAACTTTCCCACTAAAATACAGGTTTTGTTTGTTTGTTTGTTTTTCTTTTTGTTAAGAAGATGGTGGGGCTGGCGTTGTGGCTCAGTGGTAGCGCACTCGCCTAGCAAGCTCGAGGCCCTGGGTTCGATCCTCAGCACCAGATACAAACAAATAAAGGTATTGTGTCCAACTACAACTAAAAAATAAATATTTTTTTAAAATTATATATATATATATATATAAAGAAGATGGTGAACAGGAGAGAGGATTGAGGGGTATGTTGTGCTTTCAGAAAGCTTCTTCACAACTTTTCCTCTGGTTTTCCACGTACAATATTTCTACCACTGCCATTGCTTCAAAGTCTCTCTTCCATGACTCCCAGCTCCTCTCAGGAAGTTGGGCCCTCTGAACCCAACCTTGCAGACTCTCCCATTCTCTATCTTCCCTAGTTCAACTATATGTTATTGATTACACTTTTTTTTTTTTTTTGGTACTGGGGGTTGAACCCTGGGGTGTTTAATCACTGAGCCACATCTCCACCCCTTTTTTTTATTTAGAGACAGGGTCTCACTGAGTTGCTTAGGGCCTTGATAAATTGCTGAGGCTGGCTTTGAACTTTCAATCTTCCTGCCTCAGCCTCCTGAGCCATTGGGATTACAGGTATGCACCACCACACCCAGCTGCATCCATCTTCATACTTAGATAATAGAGTTGGGCCCAGAGCAGCCTCTCTATATAGTGAACTATACCCTAACTTGATATATAAACAAATTCTAACCTAACCAAAGTATTACTAAGAAAATAGATCTTAACCAATCACATCAATCAAATATCAGCCATCACAGGCTGCCATCTGATCAGACTGTGCTCATATAAGGCAAAGGCCAGCTGAAGCCAATAAGGGTGTTTTTATATGTTACTTCCTGTTCTCCAGCTTACAAATATAACTTATATAAGTGGTAGAGTTGGGTGGGGGGTTCTAAAATACCCCATTTTAGCATTTTTAACATTTTAGCATTTTCTTTCTTGTCTTTCCCAGTTCAGCCCATATTTAGAATAGTAATAACTAATGTTGTTTGTGGGCATGGAGTTAAGTCCTTTATGTTTATTAGTCCTACTAATTTTCATAAGAATTATATTAGGTAGACATTGGTTTTGAACAATTTAAAGTTAGAAATCTGAGACTTGGAGAGGTTTGGTAATATGCCCAGAACACAGCTAGTAATTAATGAAATTAGAACCTGAATTTGTTTCCTTGGATTTCAGGCTTTTCGCTGTTGTGTTGTGAAGAACAAACTAAATTTCACACAAAACCTTTCAGTCAGGTCTTAATTTGCATCATCAGCCCTATCTTGTAACATCTCTCTAAACTCCAGCTCAACAGGACCTCTCAGATTCTCTGCAGATGACCCCAGAACATTGCTTCTTCTGTTGCCTTCTCCACCCCAGCTCAAGTGGTACCCTATTCTACTTACCCATCTTTGAGGATCCAACTCAGAAGTCTCCTCTGTCCTAAAGCCATCTTTGCTTCCTCTACCCCTTCATTGGATGTGATCTTGTTTCTTTCTCCCATTTAGTTGGAACTTTTCTTACAACACATTATAGTCTGCCTCAAATAACAACAATTCTGATGTGTATCTTTTACTTTAAGCTTCTTTCACAACTAGGCATAATAACAGCAAATGTATATAACACTTACTAGGTGTCTGGGAATATGTTAAGTAATTGAATCCTTATAACAACTCTACAAGATGTGACTGTGCACACTCATCCTCTCTGTTTTGAAGGTGATGGAACCAAGACATAGACAGGATGAGGTCATAAAACCAACAACTAGCCATGGCAGGGCCAGGCAATCTACCACCAGTGCCCCTGGGATGAGTCTTGAGTCCAGGCTGGCAAAATATAGTGAGAGTCCAGTATTTGCTAAGTCAAGGGCTGAATTAATACTGAATGAAGGCAACCCACTCAAGTCTGTAAAATTAACCAAGCCACTAGTACTTGATTTATTAGAATCCAATAATCCAAAATTCAAAACATTAGAAGAAAATCATGCATTCAACATTTACTTTTTTCATTCATTCCACAGATATTTTCTGAAGACTCTGTGCCAAGGTCAGGGCTAGAAGCTGGATGAGTTTGTGCCCTCAAAAGCTCACAATTATCCAATGAGAAGAGCTTGTAAGAATCTATAGTTTGCTCCTGGGTTGTGTAGAAATGAGATATCTGAGACTTTATAGCTACACTTGGCTTCCTTCCTGTTATAAACCATGAACTAAAGAAGCAGTGGTTCTTAACTCCTTGTTTGACACCATCAGGAGACAATTTGGTATCATAACTGGAGTGTGGGTAATACTGGCATCTGGCGGGTAGGATCTAGGAACGCTGCTATCCATCCTGTAATGCACTGCCCTCATGACAAAGAGTGATATGGTCCAAAATACCAATAGAGATGAGATTGAGAAGCTTTGTAGGAAAAAAATGTAAACCAAAATCCCCCTACCAAAAATCAAAGATGAATAAAAAGTTCCTATTGAGGGGGTAGCCCTCAGACTCCTTGGGGAGAAGGCTTATGTAAAATTAAGAAAAACAAATTAAACCACAGCAGTGAATAATAAACAAAGCATACACAGTAAAATAAAATCAACTTAAAAATATTCCTTAAATCTGAAGTAGCATTTAGCAAATTAATCTACTTACTGGGAGTTTTGCAAATGCTGTCAGTGGTGCTGGTATGCTGGCAGGAGGAAGATTCAATTTCCAGCCTCCCCCAGAAATTCACTTAGGAAACTCTATTAGTCAGCTATCCTTGCATGATATAGGGTTGAGGCTCTAAGAGGAGCAACTGTTTCATCTAAGATAAAACATGACATTGAAACCTGAGGTGGACAGTGCGCTTGGCTCAGAAGATTCAGAAACCACATCCTGAAGACCAGCCCTCTACAGAGCAGGGTGGGCTGGTTACCCTTTTCCTGGCTGTGTAGAAAAGTTGGGCCTTCAAGAAGCTCTAAAGAGAAGTCCCAAGGGATACTGTCAGGTATCCCCTCACTCTGCTTCTTTTCCTAAAGTACTCCTACTCCATCCTAAATGCTAGCCGGAAAGGAAATTTATCAGGGATTTTTTTTATTTCAGCAATTTAAAAATAGCATTTTATTAATTTCTGATGCCCTCATTTTTGTTGAAAAGTTAGCTATTTGTTCTCCTGTTGTTCTCTGAAGATCTAGTCTGAAGCATGTTTTTTATACATTTAGATTTCTCATCTTTCTCCATTTCACAATGTGAGATGAGTAATGACGAAAGCCATGTCAGACTTATTCATCATCAGTATCTAGAATCATACCTGACATATCTATATTCAAAGCATATTTTTAAATAATTTATAAATGAATTGTGTATCATGACCACAGCTATTTATTCTCAGTGCAATGCAAAACACAAAATCACCACTAAAATAGAGTGAATGAACAGAGTCATTGTTTCTGGACATATGATGAGATCCATACCATCTTTCTGAGTTCACAGCACCCTTCAGATGGTTTGCACAGAACCCTAGCTTAAATTAAATTTCACCAGTACATAAACATTTTCTTAACCACATTTTCTTAATAGTGTAGATGAATTCTACTTACATACCCAGATAGTGACATCTGAAAACAAGAAATTAGCAGGGGTAAGTATCTTTTTAAGTTATTTATTACATTAAAGATGAACCAAGCCAAAATGTGTTCTTTTGGAATTAGCTTCAGATAAATTTACCTCATAGTGTAATCTCCAAAGAATGGAGATTTATTAAACACAGAGATTAAAAGAGCTTTCAGGTGATTTTAAGCCAGTAAAGATAGTTCACCTTCTCAGAAAACATCAGGCTCAACGACCATCAGAGACAGACTTTACAGATAAGTGAAATTTCTTCTCCTTGCCAAAGGGAAGGAAGATCTTATTTTTTTAAAATAAATCAAATTTTGCAGTTAAATCTCAGATACTATTTCAGCCTCAGCATATTCATATTAAAGCACAGCAGTAGTCTTGGCTGTCTACAAATGATACAGAATCAAGTTTCATGCAAGTGATTATTTTAATGACTTTTGGATTTTCTCTGACTTTATAACATGAGGCAAGTCTTTGAAGCTCAAATGTTTATCAGTCTTTAGTTATTTAATGGAAGGGTAAGAATAGACTCTACATTAGACAGAAAGACCTACTGCTGTGCCATATGCAATGAAAACTATAGATAACTTTTAAAAAACTGACTCTTTGTTTCTGAGTCAGATTTTAAAATGTGGTTTCATTCCCCAACACAGCAACCATTTCCCAACACATGCATGTATGGGGAGTCTAGAGTCCTTACAACATGTTCTTTGGGTAATCCACACCCTGGAACTGCTCTAATGATGGGAATAGCTGGGAATTGGCTATCACTGTATTTTGAGAAATCCATCTGGGACCAAGTTTTCTTAAAACCTGACATACAGTAAAAACTTGACTTTCTTCATGTGTTTACTCAACACATATTTATTGTCTACGTATTTTGTGCTTAGGTGCTTAGGAGAGGATAGTGAATAACAGAGTAAAGGTCAAGATGATCAAGCAGGCACAGCAGGGATGCATGCCTGTAATCCTAGCACTTTGAAAGACTGAGAAAGAAGGATCATAAGTTCAAGGCCAGCTTCAGCAACTTGGACCTTGTCTCAAAATAAAAGATAAAAAAGTTCCGGGGATGTAGCTCAGTGGTAAAGGGCCTCTGGGTTCAATCCCCAGTACAAAAAATAAATAAGTAAATAAAGGTTAGGCAGTTTGCAATCAGGGGGAGAGTAGAACTTGGGAGCATGCATGAGGCTAATGATATTCTAGGACCTATGAGCATGGAGATACAGAAATTTGTGACTGTATAATGTCACAAATTATAATTCCAGTATAATGGATGCCATGTGAGGCTGACAAACTCTCATAAAAAGAATTGTTCTAGCACTAAGAAAATCATCAAGCTACTGTTATTGATATTTATTTCTTTTAAGTACCTATTTATTTATTTATTTTGTGGTACTTTGAGATGCACTTTACCACTGAACTACATCCCAGCCTTTTTTATTTTGAGATAGGTTCTCGCCAAGTTGCCCAGGCTGGCTTTGAGCTTGTGATCTTACTTTCCCCTCCAGCCTCTGGTGCAGCTGGGATTACAGGTGTGTGCTATGACAATGCTGGCAACTACTAGGTGCACACTTGCTCTGTAAAAAGACATTGCAGAGAGCACTACAGAAGCCATCTCATATCTCATCCTTTACTAACCTAATGAGATGGACGCTTTCTTACTCACATAATAGATTTGGCCACAAAGCCTTGGACAAGCTAACTTGTTCAAGTTCACAGGAATAATAAATCATGGAGCCAGGGTATTAACCTAAGTCTTCCAGACAGCAGAATATTGTGTTGGTAAAGGTCAAAATATGTGATTAAGTATACAGAATTTTTCAACAATTATTTATCCAGTATCTACCATAGGCCAGGAACTGCATTAAAATCATAGAGCCAAAGGGACCCTAAACACTTTCTGGGCCAATCCTCATATTTTAGGTATGAGAAAACTGAGGCTTGCAGAAGTTAAAAGACTTACTAAAGTGCCTTGACTATTCTTTGTCAGCTCTGAATGGGAAAGAAAATCTAAAAAGAACAGTGGAAATGACAGATCTATGGATTTTATTTTAAAACACTTAAATGATAAAGCATGTAATTATTTCCTCCAAATACCTTTCATCTCTTCAGTTAGTCACTCAGTAGAGGGAAGTTTCAATCAAGAAAATAATTAAATGGCATTAACTTTTTCCCCCTTAAAAAAAAATGCCTTCATCGAGGAAATTGTGGTTTAAGTGACTTTGTGTGTTTGCATTTTCTCAGATGTGCTGAGAGGATCCCTTCCTGGAATTATCCTCCAACGTGCTTGTTAACGACTTTCTTTAGACTGATTGGAGACTGGTCTAATTAAAATGGCAACTCAAAGAAGCAGGTCTCCCCCAACAAAGGGCCCTTGTCTCCTTCACTGGGGTCGGGAAGACTTTAAATCATCTCTATATTGGCCCACCAAAAACTGAATGTGCAATTGCAGTGGCACCAGATGAGGTGCATTTGCTGAATTAACATCTGTGTATGGTTATCTTTTTTTTTTTTTTCATCTGGAATATTCATTTTAAAGTTTGGCCCATGTGCCCCCACTTATTTTTCAGAAGGTACATAAGATTCCAAATACTTTGAGCAACCCATGGCAGACATCAACCTGGCTTAATTCTTAGAAATCACATACAAGAGAAAAACCTCTATGAGCTAAGTCACACCCAAGTAATTTGGGCAATTGCACTGGAGAAGGAGATCATTATTGGTACTAGTTATGTAACAAGGATTTTCTTTATATAAACCATGAAGGTAAACCTTAATCCAGCTCCAGGAATTCTTTTGATTTCTATTCAATGCAGTCTGACTTATAGGCCACAAATTTATGTGTACAGGCCCTGGACATGATTTTTTGTCTTTGGCAAGAGAGAAATCAGTGATTCAGGAGAGCTGTTTTTCAAAGTATGTTTCATAGAAAGTTGATAGGAAATAAATATATAAAAATAACAAAAGACCTTATAAGCAAATAGATTTGGCAAGCCAGATGAAATCTAAGGTAAATGAGTATTTGTACTCAGTGTTTTAGAATGGTCAACTGTTGAAAGTGCCTCTCCAAACTTACTTAGAGGCAGCCTTTATTTGCAGTCCTGTAATCCCTATCTTTTCCTTGTTATATGTCATCACGTCCTAGGTCCAGTCCCTAATCCTTCTAACACTCAGCTTCAATATGTCAAAACATAGGCTCAAACACTTCACACCATGGGGTCAATATAAAGATTAAGTAAAAGTTTATATACATACATGATTGCCCTGCAAATGATAAGTATGATTTATTATGTAAATGTCTGTTATTAGGCATGACAATATATATCTAATGATAAAAATAATATATATATTTCTTCATGCCTTTTGCTGTATTTACCCATGTAGATAGACCCTCAAATGCAAAAGAAGAAAGGCTTTGTTTTTCCTGAGCAAAAGTCACTTTGCTTAGGCTACTTTGGTCTCTGTTTCTTATAATTTTATGCACAGTCTGATTATTGCATCTGTCTCTCCTCTTGTCAATGCTTACACATATCCCAGCATTTTCCAAAGTGTGAAATTTTGGGAAAGCAGGATTAGACAATTTCAACAGATGTCACACGTCTCAGGTCAGTGGGCCATCTGAGAGCATTCATTACACAGAAGAGTATGAGCAAGGAATTATAACAGGCAGCATATTTTCCAAATTTATTTTACAATGGAACACCTTTTGTATAGAAGGTATATCTATGTGTATTAATGATTTGCAGAACACATGTTTGGAAAAACTGCCATGTAGGTTTGACAGAAATGGCTTCACTGTTAAAGACAAGGAGCACCTCAGAGCCTGTTTCCCCAATAATCTTACACTGCTCTTTGATATTGTTCTGTCATTTATGTATGAAACTTAAGTGTGAAATTTTGGGAGGTAAATGTACAAGTCATACACACTGTAATTACAGTGTTATGAAAGTTTCTGAAAATATTACAGAAAACTTCAAACCAACTTCACAGACAGCAAAAATCTTGAATAAAATAAATTTCCCTGGATATAAAATAGTTTAATATATTGAATCATTTGGTTCTAATAACATTTTAGGTTAAAAATACTTATAAAGCCTATAGGTAGCTGGGCGCAGTAGCACATGCCTATAATCCTAGCAGCTCGCAAGACTGAGGCAGGAGTATTGCAAGTTTAATGACGATCTCAGCAATTTAGCAAGGCCCTAAGAAACTCAGTGAAATCCTGTTTAAATAAAAAAATACAAAAATGGCTGAGGATGTAGCTCAGTGGTTGGAGCGCCCCTGGGTTCAACCCCTAGTACCAAAAAGACAAAACAAAAAAGAAATCTTATAGCTATACTATGTAGGCTTTGCTAATTCAATAAATAAATAAATAAGCACAACTGAAATATGTCTGATGAGTCAATATCTTTGTTCAGGATGCTAATTGTATACAGTAACTACTAGATAGTGCTACAGAAATAGCGGGTACCTCAACATATAATAAAGGTCATTATAATAAGCCAATAGCTAACATGATACTGAATAGGGACAAGTTGAAGCTTTCTCTCTAAGGTCTGTAACAAAACAAGAGTGCTAACTTTCACCACTTTTATTGATCATAGCTTTTCTTGCTATTGTAAATGGGATTGTTTTATGATTTCTATTTCAGAAAATTTACTAATTGGCATATAGCAATGCTACTGATTTTTATATGTCAATTTTGTATCCCGCAATTTTGCTGAATTCATTTTTAGTTTAAATAATTTTGATAGATTTTAGGGTTTTCCATGTATAAGATCATGTCATCTGCAAACAGTGACAATTTGACTTCTTTTCAAATTTGGATGTGTTTTATTTCTCTCTCTTGCCTGATTGTTCTGACTATGACTTCCAGAACTATGCAACGCACCAGAAGTGATGCTAGCTGGAATAAAAGCCTGGTAGATTGGGGTTCAGTGTATTTCCCTGGCACTGGAGCTATTCCAGATGATCCATTCACAGGTAGACCTGAGAATGAGGACCATTAGCATCTGCCCAGTATTGGATCTCACTACAACCAATGCTAAATTTCAGGGCAAAGCTAGAACTTTTATTACCTTTTCCTATCCCAGCAAATGGGTTCATACATCATGCTATGCTGCCCAAGCTTGGGTAGTTGGTGAACGCAGACCCTTGGCCACCTACCTATGCTGATGCTCAGTTGGGTTGTGCCAGAGTCTCACAGCCTGCACTGTCTCAGGGGTGCACAGAGGTGCACATTTCAGGCTGAGACACAGGTCTTTCCCGCTGGGGTACAGGTCTCTGCCTGGTGCTGGGGCAGTTCTAGAGCCCTGTCTGCAACAATGGCCTGGAAGTAGTTGTGCTGCTTCAGGTTGCATGACAGATGAAAGAGACAGGACCTTGGCAACCAGGGCTGACACGAAGCTGAGTTGCTTCTGAGTCTCAGGCTGCAGGGCTGACACAGACTTGTGGGGAGGGCAGGAGTCCCTCAGGTCTACTCCAAGGCATGTGGGCAGCAACTAAAGTCTGTCTTACTGGCACACAGGTCTCCACCTGATGCTGGGTTGGTCTAGAGAATCCATTTGTGAGCTCTGGCCCATATATAGGGACTTCAGCTTTTATCAGGTACTCAGTCTTACCACAGAAGGTCTGGCAGTGGGCTGGGGATCCAAGACAAAGTCCTGTGCTAGCTTTTATGCCCTGCTTCACAGTGGGTGGCGTCCTCCACCCATTCTACTAGCCAAGGTTGGAGAAAGGGTGGAGGAGGCAGCCAGCCACACATCTAATGCAGTTCCAGTGGTTGGGACATTGACAAGTACTGTGTTTCACTGTGGCAGAACTTGTATAGGGTTTCAAGTCCAGACCTGTACTAAATTCTCCCTTCCTCCCCCAAGTAGACGGGGCCTTTCTCCATGCTGAACTGCCTAGATTTGGGGGAGGTTGATACAGCAACATTTTCTGTCTTCTTCAATATGTCTTTTTGTTTTGTTATATTAAAAGCAAGCCCTTTGATTTCCTTAGTTCTTCTGAAGGTGATCTGGGGTATGAATGAACAGCTGCTGTTCAACTTGGTTCAGGAGACATAGTGGAAGGATCATACTCAGCCACCATCTTGTTCTACCTCCAATAAGCTATTGATTTTTGTTTTTGTTTTTGTTTTTTTGGTTTTTGTTTTGTTTTGTTTTTGTAGTGCTGGGGGTTGAACCCAGGACCTCACATATGTTAGGCAAATGCTCTATCACTGAGCTACACCCCCAGTCCTATCTTTCTATCTATCTATCTATCTATCTATCCATCCATCCATCCATTTGAGACAAGGTTTGTTATGTTTCCTGGAACTTGCCATCTTCTTGTCTTCAATAGCTGGGATTACAGTCATGTGCTGCTGTACCTGGCAAGATACTTTTTAATGATGTAATTTTCTTTATTATCATAACTCATTTTCCAGCTTGCAATGTGTCCTGGCTTCCTCCCTAGGGATCTCTCAGTACCTGCAGGACCTAAGGTGACAGAGGCTACTGCAGAGCCCCCTGGGCCTGTCAGAGCCAAAGAGACCAGCCTGGAAAAGTTTCTATTGTATTTATTGAGCACTCACAATGTGCTAGATATTATGATAACCATTTTGCTTGGATTGTATCTTTTGGACCTCATAGAAATCCTACAAGTTAATTACTTTTCTTTTTCATCTTCTGTGCCCTAGAAAGTGAGACTGGGATGGGTTCACTATTAGCAGGTAGCAGAACATAATTTGAGCCTGAACTCTGAAGAATTGCTCCACATTGGTGCTCTTTACTAACTCCAAAGCCTGGCATGAGCATGAAGACCTACCTCTGAATAAGGCCAGAAACAGGCTGGGGCTGGTACCAGGCTGACTCACAGGGACATGGCCTGGGGAGAAACTCAGCTGTAGGCAGGAAATGTTTGGGGGCACATAGGAACTCAGGTGAGTATGCCTGACCAGAAGTGTTGTGGGTGTCCTGTAGGGTCAGTGATGGTGGACTCAGGAGTAGGCAAGAAGGCTGGCATTTGGATGGCAGTGGATATGCTTACAAATAGGGTTCCTGGACTCTGATGAGGTTAGGGCACTGAGAGGAGCCTCACCAAACATGGTAGAAATTACAAGTGAGGCAGGTCATGATAATGCTTTATTCCCATCAGGGAAAGGTAGTTAAAGGGCTTTGGTTATAGCAGGTGAATTGCATCTTGTAGTTAGCTGACTAACTACAGCTTTGGCTGAACCATATCGATTTCTGACTCTTTGGAAAGGTCTAGCCTGATGAGTTGTTCCCTAGTGGTTTGTCTACCATGGTACCTTTGTCTTTGTCTGATCCACACAGCATGAGATAACTCTGGGACTTGAAGCAAAGATAACTTCCACAAAGCATTCCACATGACTGCAGAGCAGGGGCATTGGAGAGAAGGGCTTCTTCCTAAGCAGATCCATACACCCCTCAAAAATTTATAAACAAAGGAAACATTTACTGTGCTTAACTCTTCAGGGTGGAATAATTCGATGACTTTTAACAACACTCTGAGTTTAAGGAATGAGAATTATACCAGCCACAGATTGATTCTAAAGGTGGTACATAAAGAGAAAGAAGTTTCCAGAGAAAGAAACTTCATTTCTCAGTCTTTCAGGTGCCAATCTTTCTCCATTATTATTGCTAGAGTTGTAATTTTCTTGCCTTTCTGGCTACCTATTTGTCTTTAATGTAGCATGTGTCAGCTAGAATATCTTTACATAACTTTTAGTAAAATTCTAAAATTATAGAAATCTAGCTCTAAATGTTTTTCAACAAAACTTGAACCTAATATTTGCTAATGAATATTCCTGCTTGCAGAACAGGCTCCAGAGTAGGGTAGAAAATTTATTTTCTTCTGTTCCTGACAGGCTAGAGAGAGACAGTAAAAAGGCACAATCCCTTTACAATTGGGATTAGTAAATAGGATTTGTGATTGGATCAGGAGGGATCCTGCAATGCAAAGATAATTAACAGAGGATGAAACCTCAGAGAGCTGAACATGATTAATTCCCCCAGAAAAGGTCCAATCGAGGATGCTATTGAGATAAACCTTTTAAGTTATAGATGGGAGTAAATAAGATTTAATTAATAACATGCTTTAATAAGTTAATTAGCTGTTCCAAATATTTGAGTCAGCAGTTAACCCTGGCTGCACATTAAAATCCCAATGTTCAGGCTTCAATTGGACAAACTAACCAAAAGCCTTGGGAGTGAGACTCAGATGTCAGACTTTTAAAAATCTCCCCAGTTGAAGCCAATATGCAGCCAAAGTTGTGAGCCACTAATTTAGGCATATTTCAGAAAGAAAGATTGAGAAGATCAGCATAGATTAGTCAGATCATCCTTTAGGTAGTTTCAGAATACAAGAGTTGGAGAGGGTTGAAGTACTAATGCTTCTCTAAGGAGGTAGGCCAGGCAACATCCTCCAGGGAAGGTTACAGGTGAGGCTGGCAGAGAAACAGCAGGATAGCAAAAGATCGCAACCTAATCAACAAAACTTCTTCCGTGAACAAAGTTTGTTGGAACAGTAGATGTTTTCAGCAGACCAGAATTTACTAACTTATCTCTCGTTACTATGGTGCCAACATAATGCTCAATCTGGAGGAGTGTGTCAGACAGAAAGCAACAAGAGTTTAAATTGTGAAAATACCAGGACTCAGCAGTAGGAAGGGCAGAAAGTAACCTAGAAGCAGGTGGAGATTTTCAACATCTCAGCTGGAAGGAGGAGAGAAACAAACCATCACAGTTGAGTTACATTGACACAAAGATGTGGTCTAACCAAGGGAGCCCAAATGTTTCCATTGCAGTTGAAGCCGGCAAATTAATCAAGGCCTGCAATAGGCAAAGGCTATGAACAAAATAATGAATAAGCACATGAGAAGATTCTTAACTTTGGTAATCTTTAGGAAAATGCAAACCAAAGCCACAATGGTGCCTCCCACCCATTAGGATAGCTACTATCAAAAACAAACAAGATCAAACCCAGACAAGAGCTATTTTGGAAAACTGATTTACTGTCTATGTCAATATAAAATGTTGCAACCACATGGAAAGCACTTTAGAATTTCCTCAAAAAATTAAAAAAAAAAAAAAAAAGAATTATTCTATGAACCAGTAACTCCACTTCTGGGTAGGAATCCACAAGAATTGAAAGAAGAATTAGCCACACACCTAATGCAGTTCCCTGGCTCAGTCCACAGGTACTGGTCTGGTGATAGAGGTTGGGGGCATTGATAAGCACTGGGTTTCACTGTAGGGGTCCTGTTCTGGGTTTTCAGTCTAGGGCCTGTACTTAATTCTCCCTCCCTCCCCTAAGTGGGAGGCACCTTTCTCCATGCTGAACTGCTTGGAGGGGAGAGGGGAGGATTCCCTCAGGCAATTCTTTCTGCCTTCTTCAATACTTCGTTTTGTTGTGTTCTATTAAAAGCAACACTATGGGCTCTCTCATCTGATTTCCTCAGCTCTTGTTAAGGTAATCTGGTATATAAACAGCTGTTCAACCTGGTGAACATCTTTCAGGAGAAAATCACATGTATAAATCCTGATGTTTTTTAGATGCAAAAATCAAGATGTAGTATAGCTTTTATCATTTTCAAATATTTGAGGGTTAAAAAAGGAATAAAGTAGCATAATCTGTGTTTTGCCTTGCTTTATTATATATACACATATTTTGTATCAACATCAGAAGAACAAACAGAAAGTGAAAAGGTATGGAGGAGATGGGACAGTGACTTTTGGGGTACATGTTATTTATAGTTTTGACATCTGAACTATGTAACTGTGCAGCCTATTGAAAATAAGATAATAAAAAATAAGCTGAGGAGTGGAAGAGGCCCTGGGCCTGTTCAGGGGCCTAGGATTTAATGGACACACCAACAGTGGCTTCATTCCAAGTATCTGTGGCTCCCATTTGTATCTGGCAGAGACAAATGGGAGATTAAAGTGAAAATGCTTCTAGGAGACAGGGTACAAGAGCCCAAGAATTCCAAAGCAGAGACAGTGGAGCAGCCCCCCTGTTGTGGGACTAACAGGCCCAACCTCTTACTGAGGATGGAGGAATAGTGAGGTCAGGAGTGGGACTTGGAGAACTCCATGGTACATACGAAGGGACCCAGGAATGAAGTCCAGCCTCGTCAACCTGGAGGAGCAGGGAACAGAGGGCTCAGACGAGAAAGAGCAAAAGGGGACTTGAATGTTGGGATCCTACATAGAGGAAGAATGCTGGAGCGTCTCAAATACCACTTTTTTAAGAGGAAACATTGTGTATAGAGGTCTCAGTCCCCTCAATGGAAATACAGTTTCCCAACTAACATGGTGATAGAGCAGCTCTCTTTTTGGAAATTAAATTTTCAAATTATATTCTTGCTCTGGACTCCTGCTCAGCTTGACCAAGTGTCCTTTCAGGCTTGAAAACAAGGATATTTTTCTAGGCTCTGCAGCTTTCTCTATTCCATCCCTATGGTAATGCTAATTCAACACTTGGGTCTTTAGCTGACAAAGCAATGTGGATCTGGTGAGGGGAATATTATTTTTCCTGGAAAATTGTTCTAGGGTAGCACGCATTCTTGTTGGGATGCATTTCCAGAAATAGTACTTCCAGAAGAAAGGGTATGTACACTTAAAGCTTTGATAACTGTTGCCAAATTGTCTCCTAAAAAGGCCACTTCAATTTGAACTCCTTGCAACTGTGTCTGAGGTCTGCACCTGTGTTCTCACCAACATGGTGTGGAAACCAGATTTTTCTCCATTTACTAAACTGATAGGGAAGAAATGTGACCCCTTAGCCCTCAAATTTGAGTACCAAGACTCATTTATAGTCTTCTAATATGAATTGTAATTTTATGTCCATTAAGAAAATTGTGCCCTTCACTCTTAAAATGGCAATACTTTCACCAGTTTGTCTTCTGGTTTTGTGTCCTTTTAGGATGAACAGACATTTTTTTTTTAATTCATTTTTTTTCCTGCATACTTCCTGAAACATTTTCCCCACTCTTACATTAAGTTTTTAAAAATTTTCTTGCGATTTCCAGACTTCATCTGTTTCAGTCTGGGTAGGGAACATAACAGAAACTTATTTTGAAAAAGGCAGGTTTCTACCAGTTTAAAAAAAAAAAAAAGAAAGAAAACATTTTTAAAAACTGGGTATTGGTCTTATATACTGGTTTCACAAAGAAATCATGTGTTTGTTCCCTGCCTGTCTAGGGGCATTTTCAAGTATTTCTTATAATTGTAACCTAAAAATATGTCTGCAGAAATATCGCTGCCACTGAACACATGCATGACTTATTTTCATGCTCTAGGCAGCCTCATTCTGTTCTGGCACCCAGGCAGGTTGTATTTACATTCTTAACAACAGTCTCCAGTAAACAGATCACACTGCATGGGAGAACCAAATTTGGAAGGGGACACAGTTGAACTTTCGTTATTTGTCCATTACCAGCATGGAGCCACTTCTTATGGATTTCATGTGACAGGTGATTAATATCGTGTGCTAAAAGACACCCATTAAAGAATTCTCTGGGGGATGGGGAGGTAGCTCAGTGGTAGAATGAGTGTTTAGCATGCACTGAGTTCAATCCCCAGCATCACAAAAAAGGAAAACAAAAACAACAAAAAGAATTCTCTTGAAGTGTTTTATTCAGCAACATTGAGAAATGTTCCCCAAGTGATGGTTTCATAAACTTCGAAGTGGACCAACTTTTAACTTATTGTCAGTGTAATTTAGAGATTTTGAGGCTCTTCCAGAAGTAATTTATCCTAAATCCCATCTCTAGAAATGATACTCCCAGGCCTTCTTTTGCAAACAAAATATAAAATATATTGGGCATGTTGCATCTTGGTGGTGAAAATTCCAGAATCCCTGATAGGAACTCAGTTCCCCATATAGATATGTTTCCGAGGATCTCTACCAGCAACACAGTTCAAGAAATCTGAATGGAGAGCAAAACATTCTCCTTTTTTGCATCCTCTGCTGTCTTTATGTATCTACCAGGGGCTGGTGAGCAGTGAGATGATTCTTCCAAAAGAATAAGAAATAAAGAAAATGGAATAACAGTATAAAAACTACTATTTCCCAAAGTCAAAAGCTATAGAGTCATTCATTTTCCCTCAATGCCTAGCTCAGCTCTGGACTCAAATGAGATACCCATGAAGATGATGAATCTGAACCCTTAGAAAGACCCCAGTTCCACCCTCTGACTCTCAGATCATCAAGACCACATTTCCATGTAGTGTTCTGGATAACCAGCACTGGGGAACACTCTTTCTCAAGTAGGGCTGCCAGATATAGCAAATAAGAATACACAAATTTGATTCCAGATAAACAATGAATAATCTTTGGCAATATTTAGGACATATACAAAAATTTTTTCAACATTTATCTAAAGTTCAAATTTAGCTAGGCGTTCTGCCCCTCCAGGGCAGCCACCTTGAGACAGCTGTAATGAATAAGAGTTCTTCCTTACCACGAAAGACCATGGGTGGTCTTTCAGATATTGACAGAGAGTTATAAAGTCAGACAGACTTGGGTTTAGTTCTGGTACTATGTGACCTTGGGCAGTTTATTTAACCTCTCTGTTTTCTCACCTCTACAATGGTATAGTATTAATATACATATTACAGGGAAACCATTATTATTACAATTCTTATAAACCCCCAATAATCTCACAGTCTAGTTAAAATGGTAGTTGTAATCAGTCACAATCTTAAATAGTGTTAATGGAAATTTTAAAAAGACTTTTCACAAAGGTAAACTACTGAAATAGTTATTATCCTTTTCTTGGGCAATGAGGAGGAATATAAGGGAAATGGTTACAGAATATCTTACCACTGATTACCATGAAATTTAGGTTAACTCTACACTTACTCTGTGTCTGGTCATTATAAATTCCTAAATCTGTTGCCTAAAAAGGACAACGAGTGTTCCTATCATACACTGAGTTATTAGTTGTTAGTTATTAGTTAATAGTTATTTCTCAACAATAGTAGCTGCAAACCTGAGACTATTATAAAATATGAATATGAGGTAAAAAATATTTTTTGTTAACTCACCTAAAATTGAAATGATTTGTTTATAAAAGCTATGAATATTAACATAACTGGATTTCACTAATCTGTTAGAAATTAAAGTATTCTGTATAAAACTTTGTAGATTCCTTTACTTTTCTTGTAATAACTAGTTGTTTGCATTAAAATATAATGTAAAACCTTATTCTTCCACATTATTATGTCAGTTTCCAATACTGTTCTGAACCACTTCCTGGTCCCTGGCTAGTTACCCACATTCCCCCTCTCCTCACCCCAATGCTGGGATGGAACTCAGGGTCTCCTGCTTGTAAGACATATGTTTTCCCACTGACTCCCACCCCCAGCCTAGCTACCCACATCTTGTAAGGAGGCTCACAGTGAACAGAACTGTGCTAGGCACTGTGGTTATCAGCTCCAGATCTTTTGGGAGCCACACCAGCAACTCACTTCCATTGTGCTGTTGACAACAACTTTTTTTTCCTTAGAGATGCTGTATATAAATTTATCTTATATCTTGAGTTTTATTTCTTCATTCCTAAACAGGTAAGACTTGATCGATTTTAACTTTTATTTGTAGATTATCAGTATAGCCTTTTCAGATTGTTTTCCCAATTATCTCAAAATCTTCATCTATCATCAGTATGTTTTTTTAAATGTTGTATGTGGTGGGGTGGAGGTCCTGGAGATTGAACCCAGAGGCACTCTACTTCTGTGATTTACACACAGTCATTTATATTTTATTTTGAGACAGGGTCTTGCTAAGTTGCTGAGGCTGGCCTCAAACTTGCAATCCTATTGCCTTAGTCTCATGATTTACTGGGATCACCAGACTTAAAATGCTTCTTAATTTAGAAAATCAAACTCTGAGACAGGAATCTTAGGTTAAAAACTAAAAGAGACCCTGAGTTGAATTTTTGTATCTCCTTTTCTTACCAGCAATTAATTGTTCAGTACCCATCATTGTGGTCTATTAAAAGACAACAAGAGTAACTAGATGGGTTTTCAATTGCTTTAGTATATCTACCTCATAGCAGGGCTGTGGGAGGAAGGCAGATTTTTGCAGTACTCTGAGTTCTGCAGAAAAATAATGTTTACTTTGCATTTTCAAACAGTATTCTAGAATGCATACTAGAATTAGGTGCTGTTATCCCCTATATTTTTCCAAAAAACTTTTGGTGGGTATACATCACATATTGCCATAATTCTGACATTTATAGTCATAAATCCAGTTTTGGAACTGCTTTCAGTCTGGCAGAGAAAAGAAAAAGGCACTTTACTCCAAAGGCCATCCTTGATCTGAAGAGACTCAAATACTACATATCAAAGAGATAAGAGGCAACTGGAAGCCAAGATTACTGATTCTTGGCACAGGACAACTCCTCTACCCGGTTGTAATCATAATTCAGTCTAATCCTAAACAGTGTTTACATGTTACCCACTAAAGCCAAGGATTTCCCTACAAAGCTGAGCACAAATCAATTCTGCATTCTGAATTTGCATCAGAATGTCAAAAACACACACTTCTTGTTGCTTCCCTGTTGCCATTTTAAATTCTTCTACCTCTTCCTGAACTCTCCCTACATTTAGCTCTCATCTAAGTAATGTTTACATGAACTAACAGAATTCTTAATGTGGATGTGTAACCGATATGATTCTGCAATCTGTATTTGGGGTAAAAATGGGAGTTCATAACCCACTTGAATCTAATGTATGAAATATGATATGTCAAGAGTTTTGTAATGTTTTGAACAACCAATAAAAAAAAAATATGTTCTTTCTCTTTTTTGTTGGTAGGGAAACAAGATGGGAAAGAATATATTTTTTAGTTTCTTTAAGTTGTAAAAGCACCCAAATTAGGAACAAATAAGGCCAGAAACAGATCAGTAAGATAAGGACTGGCACAAACAAACAACCTAAAAGTTAACTGCACAAATAACATGGTATAGTAGAAAGACTGCCACAGGCTTTTGGCACAGCTGGAGCAGGGCTATTAAGCATGGACTTTACTTATTGAGTGGTTTTGGGCATGTAATTCTTGACCCTCAGTTTTATCAAATTTCAGAACAGCAATTTAGGATAACTAACACCTCAAAACATTGGAAGAGCATAGTTTTTGCATGAGTGACCAATCCTGTTAGCCCTTAATCTACAGTGTGAGTGTGACAGGCTGAGGAGTAGAGTGAGACTCTTCCAAATGGCTTTGTTATTCATTTGGCTTTTCTCTACAAACAATAAAAACTGGAAAACAGCTAAAAGCTGATGGGTATATTTATATTGTATGAACAAACATTTTTTATAGATTGTTTAATGACAAACATAGGCAAGCTGGTTCATAGCTGCTACAAAAATCTCTAAGCCGTGTTGCTTCATTATTTGTAAAATCTCTTGGATGAACTTCAGCTCAGAGTCTACAAAACAGTGCCCTGCTCATGAGGTACTTGGTGCAGTTTGGTTTTCTAGAGAACACTATGAAGCAGTTCCTTTGAATATGAAAGTGATCTCACTGGCACAAACCAAATGTCAAACCATGCTGGAACATTCATACAAGGAAGGAGAGGCCACAGGGGCATGTTTTATCCAGTGCCAAATATAGTTTCCCTTCTTCACAAAAGGGTATGGACCCTTTAAAGTGCATGTGCTGCAAATGCAGGATCCTCTGGAAGAAATCTGAATGAAATATTAACCCTCACTTTGGAAATCATGGGAGCTCCTAGACCAGCAAAGAAGCATCTGTGTGTCAGGGACAATAAGGACCTGTTCCTAGCCATATGAATTAAGTGTTCCCCAATGGACTGAATCTAATATTTCCATGAACAGCAGCTTAGAGCCAATGGGGTAATAAAGGAAGGAAGTTAGAAGGAAATTAGGTAAGTCAACATTTAACCAAGATGTGCCTTGGGATAGACAATCTTTGCTTGGATGCTTTCGTTGTTGATTTCCAAGTATTCTAAACAACTTCTTTGTTAAAATGAAGTTTTGAAGAAACATTCTTTCCAATCTAGATTGTTTTGTACCAGTAACTGAATTTTAATGAATTATCCTTTAAACCATAGATTGGTGAAAAGGACTTGGAAAAAAAATCTATAATTACATAATAATATATATAATGTATACACACACATAGACACATATTTTAGAGATTTTTAAACCAGCCTATTTATTGCATAATGAAAGTAAGAGATTGCAGTACAGCTTTTCTGATTTAGCATTGTGGTAGGCAGTGTTTGAAGATAACTTCAATGATTCCTGCCTCTTGGTAATCATACCCTTAAGTGTGGGCAGGAACTAGTGACATGCTTGGCAACTATGATGTGTGTCACTTCTAAACGTAGGTTATAAAAGACTCTGACCTCACCCTGATGAACTTAATGCCTTCTTGGCTTGCACACTTGCAAGCTCCATGTTGGAGGGGCCCATGCACCAAGGAAAGGAAGGTAGTCTGCTGCCCATCACCAGCAGGAACTAAGGCCCTTGGTCACGAGCCCATGGGGAACAGAATCTTGATAAAACCAACCAGTTAGTGAACTTGAGAGTAGATTGATCTCCAGATGAACCCTAAGAGGACTGAGGCTCCTGGATGACACCTTTATTTGTGGCTAATTGCAAACTTATATGAGACCCTGAAGCAGAGCTAAGCCTTGTCTAGATTCCTAACCACAAAAACTGAGTTTTAGAGCAATTCTTTATCTAGCAATAGATAATACTACAAGTTATCATCCTATTTCTTGTTTTAAAGAGTAAAATAATTACTGATAGATAACTTACAGTGTCTTTGGACTTTTTGCTTAAAACTATGATTATGAATACCAAAATGAAAGCACAGTTTGGCACCTAAAACTTGAAATAACAATCACCCACAAACTTATCAGTGATTTATTTTAAGCACTGGGGTGAATGCATAAAAATCCCACTTCCAAATGCAGTCAAAATAATCAAATGAATGTTACTATATAAAAATCCCTCACTGAATTAAGTACTTCTCAAACATGATTTCACAAAAGCAAATGATTCTGACACTGATGTATTAAACTAACGTTTAAAAGATACATTTTCAGAGGTGTCTAAGAGTGGGCAAAATAACACATGCATGAAAGTATTACTAACATAACTTGAAATGTATTTGAGAGATAGCGTAAGGATAAATGCATAGAACTGCTTTGTGAAACACTGTACTCAAACTATCCAAAAAGGAAACAGGAAAAGCATAATGTCGTTCCTTACATATCTTTATTAGATCTTTTTTTGGTGAGGTCACATTGTATATGTCTGCACACCAGAAACATATTTTTGGAAACCACTTGATTTGAAAACAACACACCAAGACATAGTCAATGAAGAGTTTGACCATTTATCCAAATATATTGTCAATGAACTGAAGCAAAAGGCAGAATATACATGTCTAATTCAAGTAAGACACTTAAGATAAACCATTTGTCAGCAGAGGAAGAATCAGATATTGATAGCTAAGTGACAGAACAACTTTGCAGGGGAACTCATTGTTCATCCTGTAATGAAGTGGAAAGGAGTATTCAATATTGGCTGCCTCTGATCAGACCATCTGATGCAGCAAACTAAATTTATAAGATTGCTACATTTTTGGAACTAGATAACTTGATGTAACATGAAACAATGGAAAATGAAACCCTCCAAAGAAGAGTCTCCAACCACCTTTTAAAATATATATATTTTAGTTGTAGGTGGACATAATACCTTTATTTTATTTTTATGTGGTGCTGAGGATCAAACCCAGTGCCTCACGCATGCTAGGTGAGTGCTCTACCACTGAGTCACAACCCCAGACCCTCCAACAATCTTAATAAAAAGTTTGCTACTCTGCAAAATTCAGATGTGGCCTGGTTTCCTTAGAGAGGCCCATTGTAATTTCTTTCTTATAAAGTGACAACCTTTAGAGAGGAATTTGTACTCTCTGTTGTAATCCCAAAGCACAGTGGAACAAACATTCATCTTGGCATAAAAAGATCTATCTGCTCAGTCATTTTGTGGCTCTGTGACCTCTTTGGCTTCATTTACTATTCATAAAAGTCAAATAATACTTATCTACTATTTCAGTGACTGATTGGGAACCTCATATAAGATATATATATATAT
>NW_025999982.1:22917816-23131693 GCF_001458135.2 Marmota marmota marmota
TATATATATATATATATATATTATATATAATTTGTATTCAGAGCTTTTATAAACCAAAACTGACACACAAATAAGAGACTTAAAAAATATAAGCATTAAATAAAACTTCCTGTCATGAAATTTCCCAAGAGAAACAACTCAATTTGTGATCAGATATGTCACTGTAAAGTCTATGAAGACATGGCTTTAAGCCTATCTAGTCCTTGAAATGCAGCAGTCATTTCTCAAGCAGGTAAACTGTAACTAGACCATTGCCTAGAACATAGTCCGTTGGCTGGTTACTTTTGAAACAAGCTGTTTTTAGACTGGATAATTAACATAACCATGCACATTTTCCCACCTGGCTGATCCTTTTAGAAAAGTAGTCTTTATGGTAATCCATTTTAAATTCATGCTCAGAGCCACATGTAATGAGTACATCCTAAAATACTATCCTCCTGAACCTGAGACTCCTGCATTTGTGAGAAGCCAGAACTGCACTCACATATCCCTCAGCCTGCCCAGGGCCTTCAGCATACCAACAGCAGCTGATCAGTGGCCTCTTCCACTCTCTACCCAACTCCAAGGGCTGGCCATTAGTGCTTTCTCCATGCGGATTCTGCTATTAGTGCGCACTCGTGCGCATGTGAATACACATACACACACAATCAGTGAAGACTTGGAATAGCTGAGACTAATTTTTAAAGAAATACTGAAGCTACCCAAAATTCATTCTTTCAACCCTTAGACAATAATCCAAAAAGCAGTCATAAATCTGCTTCTCTACATCGATGAACACTGCTCTAGCCTTCCATCACCCTGGCCCAAACTCCCACCAAGATCCTTTTTCCCAAATCCGTTCCTCTGAATTCCATAAGGCCTGATTCTAAAGTGAAAATGCAACCTATGCCCTCTGCTCCCTTCCATTGTTCAAATCCCCTGCTTTACTTGTTGAGCTTGATGGGGAATAAAACCCAGCTCTAGGTCAATTAACTTTATGTTCCCTCTGTTCCTAAATAAGACTGCATGCTGGAGTTCTGAGTAACTACAAATCTATAACCTCCCTAATTCAAGCGTTCTTTAGTCAACTTAATATCTTAAACAGTGACCTCTTCCTTAATTTCCAGGCAGAAAACCACAAGTAGCTTGCTGAGGGAAATAAGCCAGTACAATGTCACTCTCACCTTCTCTTGTCTTAATCATCTCTTCTCCCATTCCTTCATATCAAAAGGCATCCCCACCCCAGCCTATTCTTCCACCTGATTATCTGGAGGATGCAACACTGGAGGTGAGAAAATCAATAACCAACACATGGTCACTGTGGTAGCATAAGAGGTAGGCAGCAACTGGAACTGTGGCTTCAGGAATGTTAACATGTCCCCTCAGCTTCCCCCAAACAGAAGAGCTGGTCAGAGTTATAATCACATACAACCACCAGCACTGGTGCACAAGTCCTTGCATCCCTAGTGTCAGAGGAAAAAGGAAGACATGTTAGAGATTACTTCTGTTCTCTGGGAAAAGATGGTTGTGAAGAGGTAGAAATATGGAAATAATTTAAAATAGTGACTTCTAAAACTGCAATGCTATCAAGGATCTCATAAGATGTAGAAAGAATATGATTATATATATTTATTTATTTACATTTCATTTAAAAGGAAATCAATCTTCATTGACACCAATTACAGACTGACATGGGGACCAGCCCTCCAGTGACATCTGCAGCATTTGAAGCCTCACCTCCTGTCTATATTGAAGTGACCCAAGAGCTGAGTGTAAATTCCAGTAGCTCCCAAACTCCTTACTTTCCACTTGGAATGTATAGCAAACTATAGCTATCTATGTCAAGATGGGTGAGTGTAAAAATTTTATTTAACAAACTAATCTTTAAAAAATGGCTTAAAGGGATCCCTGCAAATAAATCATGGATTGAAGTCACTTTATAATGCAAGAAACAAACAATAAAAAGAGATGACCCCCCCCCAAGTCTTTCATCAGCTACATCATGAATTAAAACAAAGAGAATCTCATCAGATTTGAGAAAAATCTGGCTAAGAACATTTAACTGTTAAAACTGTTTGAAATACACATGTGCATCAATGTTGTTAAATCTCACTTTAAGATTAGTGAGACTTGATAGCTACTCATAAATACATACAAATACCCTAGAAGAAACTAACACACACATTGCTCAAAAAATTTTATCGAAGGGAACATGGAAGTCTGGAGACGACTAGCACAGAAGTTAGAAACTGTGGGAACCAAATCTCCTAGTCTTTGCCCTGGGGCAAAGTAGCTGTACTTTAAGAATAGTAACATTCTAAAAGAATGTTTTGTTTGTATTTGGAGAAAACTTTTGAGAAACTACTTAACCTCTACTTTCATTTCTTATGCAGTGTTCAACTTCAATAATGAAGAACAATTAAGAGTATGAAATTCCTTTGAAGGGCTGGGGTGTAGCTCAGTGGTAGAGCACTTACCCTTAATGTGCAAGGCCCAGGTTCAGCCCCAGCTCCAAAAAGAATGAAAAACAAAAACAAACAAACAGGAAAAAAATCCTTTGAACATTCTTTGTTTTAAATTCATGTTAATTTTGCACATTTGTAGTAGTAGTAAAAAAAAAAAAAGTCTATGTTTGTTGTCCCTCACACTAGATATTCAGGAATTTTATACATAGACATGAGAGTCTATGTACATAAAATCAACCAAAATTGCAGTCCTGCAAGTTAAGTCAAAAATTTCAAAGCACTATATGAACCATTTCTTGCCCACTTTGTTGATGACTTCATTTGCTTCTAAGCAGTTTCTGGTAGTAGTCAAGTCATCTCTAACATTATCTAAAAAAAAAAAAAATTAAGTTACTAGAGTACTAAAGACAAAGCTGATGTGTCTTTGCCTTCTTCATGGGGTCCTAGGTGGCAGTGTCATCAGACACACATAGAGAGAAGCAATAGGCACTTGCAAAAGCTCTGTTTGTGGACATCAGATCACCCAGGAGACCACAAAGAACATGCACTTCAAAGCAACCTGTCAAAAGGAGCAGACAGCTGCATCTCATTTCAGTTTCCCTTGCTGTGAATATTGAAATAAAGTTTTAAAATAATCAAAAACAATAATAGGATCCATTCTTCACCTCCTCCTACCTTTTCTTTTTTTACAGGTCAATCCTAGACAGCTGGGGCCATTTCCAAGCCCTTCAACCTACCTTGGCCATAAAATTAACCACATCTGAGATTTTACTAGGCCAACTCCTTCCTGTACTGATGTCAAAGAGGATATGCGACATATGCTATTGTTTCAGAAGAAAGGAGCATTATAAAAGAACCAGTAGTTTTGATTTTTAAGACAAAAACTGTCTACTCCACGGTTTAGAATTGAGGTTCATTCCAATGTATTTTGTGATATGGGGGTCTCACTATGTTACTCAGGTTGATTTGGAACTCCTGGGCTCAAGTGATCCTCCTGTTTCAGCCTCCAGAGAAGCTAGGACTAGAGGTTTGTGCCACCATACCTGGATCAATATTCTGCTGCTTAAAAAGAAATCGAAAAAACAGAGAGAACAAGGAAAAGAAAAGAAACGTGTGCAGGGGAAGAGGCATTCCTGTTGCATTCAGTAAAACTTATAGGAGGATTCTTCAGAATTCAGTCTGAGGTTCCAGGATTATTATTAGCACAGAGGAGAGAAATAATCAGTCATCCCGTCACTATTTCAAAAGCTCCCATGAGGGCAAATGCTGATAAGTTCCTTAAGACTTCTCTGAAATATTTTAAACCACCTATCTTTTTTCAAAAAGCTTATTTTATAACTTAAAAGGAAAATCCTTAGCTCTTTAACAGGGGGTAGCATTCAAACAGGTTGAGATAAAATCATTCCCTTAAATCTGTCTTTGAAGTGGAAATGTGATCGGATGCAAAGCTCTCCAGGAATAAAAATTCCAACTGCCTTCTCAGATGACATGTTTATAATCAAAAGCAATGACTATGTAGCACCTAATCTCATAGGTTTGAATTACACTTTCCATCACAGGTTTCCACCTGAGACCCATGCTTTGGCAAAGAAGGACTTACTACTGCTTAAAAATGGCACCAATTTATGTCATTGGAAACTCCAGACTCTTCAATGTTGGCCTCTGTTAAAAAGGCCAAGCAGGAACAACATAACCCCTGTTCCCAAACACCACCACTGCCATTTGTTAAATTAAATTCATGAAGTTACACAGAATGCCATGACCTGTACTGCCCAGAGCAATAATCAGCCATCCTAATTATATCTGATGCTATTTTCATATTTAAGAAAATTCTGTAATCTGATTTTTAAATGAATACAAGTCAGAAGAATATCACTATGTTACCTTCGTGAAATCTGTCATCCTGTCATATATATCCTGGTTTCAGTTCATTTTTCAGTGATCTTTCATATTAATTAACTGCAAGAGGGCAGGAATATTGTAACCTTAGAGGTCTCAACAGTGTCTAGCACATGGCCAGTACTTACTCAAAATATTTGCATAATGAGTGACTAACCTTATTCTAACTTCCTTTTGATGTCCCCCAAATTTAGCCTGCCATACTATTAGTAAACATAAACAAATACTCTTTTTTTTAAAACCAATTAATGAACAACAGAAAAAGTTCACTTTAAATAATCAGGTATTCCATAGTCAAGTGAATATGTTTTATTAAATGCATACTAATATCTTTCTATAGTATGTGAGTATACATAATAAATTAAAATGTATATATTTATTAAATATAGGTAGATATAATACCAGAACATGATTATTTCAGATGTTCAGAAATCAAAATAAACCCATTTTAAGTATCTTTTGGTCACTCCAAATTGATACTGCTCATAAAAAAATACACCAATTTTCCCTGGGGAAAAAATTAATTCCATAGCAATGTAGTTAAGGGACATGTTTTATTTCATAGCTTTTTGCAAGCAAAATTGCTTTGTTACAAAATGAGTTCAATGATACAGGTGCTACTGTCCACTCAAGCGAAAGAAAACCTCACATTTATATGAATGCACTTTATAATTATATTCTTACAATATAATAGGTCTAACGTCCAGGACGCCTCTGGCCGCATTTAAAGCAATGGCACAGAAATGCTGCAGGGTACTTGAATATTGTGGTACTGGTAAGTGCTTGAAATAACCTCCTGTGGGTTCTCTGTCAGATACTGCTTGAAGAACTGTGTATGGATGTGTTTGTCTTTTGCCTTCCACTTCTTAGTTTACATTTACATCATCTCAAAATATATCCCTGGTGCGTCATTTTTTGGCTATTCAGAATTTCCATAAAAATAAGAAAATGTCATGAGGTATCCTTAATGTTAGTTATCAATGTAGTGCCATGGTTGTCAGAGAGGATGCAGACTTACCTGTAGGTACAGTAACTGATTTTAGTGTATGCTCTACACAATACAGTGCAGAAGTGTTAGTTCATGTTAAACTCTTTCTTCCCCATCACATATGATGTGACTTTAACCCCAGAATATCTGACCAAAAAATGATACAGATCAAATAAAAAGACAAATACACAAATAAGGCCATCTTCAGAATTTTAAACTCACCTCTTGCAATATTTCACAATAATTTCTACATCATATTTTACATCGTTCAAACTTAAATAATAAATGAATAAGGAAGGGCCTTGGTGGAACCAATTGCACTATCTCTTTGAGGACTTGTCCAATTTGCTGGCAGGTGACTTCCTCTGAGGCGTGGGGATTTTGGAAGGCTTGGCTGTAGATGGCCGAGAACCTGCTCGGGGCGAAGGTCTGTGTGTCTGGGGGACAGTCTCCACGTCTGAGCACACGGACTGGATTTCTGAAATGTCAAAGTCTGATGCATCGCTGCCTCGGCGGCTGCTGGCCCTGCTACCAGCTTTGCTTCCTGCCCGGCTTCCCGGTCGGCTGGGAGTCTTTTTGGAATCTGAGGAAAGAAGGCAGAGATGGGTCACCCTTATTCAATTCTGCAAGTGATTCTTGGAAACCTGACACCATCTTTTATCTGGGACATTTTTCTCCTGACACCTAGTAGGAACTTTTCTAAGACTTTGGATTTATGGCTTTTTCCTATTATGCAAGGGAAGGCTTACTTTAAGAAGATGTAACAGAGCAAAAGCTAGATTCACATATAAAAGGTAAGCCTGGGCTTGCCCTACATATCCAGGATTCCAAGTACCTATCACTTGGGATTGTGCTTCCTAAAGTGTAGCACGTGTAACCCTGTCACATGGAGCAGACTCTTAGGTGTAACTCAAAGAATGCAGGAATTTAAAAGAGAAGACTCGAAACTCTACAGAAACATCACATTTGCTGAGTTTAGAACTCAGGGGTTAGTAGTTCACTATATTTCTTCACAGGTTCACTACTCTGTGAAGAAATGTAAGAGGCACTGGCATAAGGCTTGGTGTGGATGGGTTTTTCCAACCACCCCAAACAGCTCTGTACAATCTCTGAGCAAGCAGAAGAGCTATGGGCTTCTAGCGTGAAGCAGTGCTTTTTTTTTTTTTTTTTTCTTCTGGCCTGTAGTCATTCTCCCATCTTTCTTTGATGCTTTCCCAAAGGATTTTCTTAGTCACTTGCTCCCATGACTCATTTATTACCTACCTTTATTAGAGGATTGGAGCTACATGCTATTTCAAAAGAACACTGCATTGCCAATTCAAAATTTCTTTCCCAATTAGGAAGAAAGGGGACTAGGGACTATAATCTTCAGTTCATCATATTGCAAAAGCCTTTAAAGAAAGAAATGCACCACACTCACCAGCAAACTGTGTTCGGACTCTGGCAGCTGCGGTTGTTATCAAGCCACTGTCCTCTCCAGAGTGGAAGCCTTTCCCTGATAAATACCCTGGAAGTCGCAGCTTGCTTCCCTGTATTGGTGTTCCCTGCGTTAAACCAGTGGAGAGACATTTCAAGATATTGCTCGTGCACCATGACATTCCACTGACACCACTTTATGAATGGGTGGGAACCTATACAAGACCCCTTCAGGAGATGGGAACTTTACAATTGAACAAGGCATAGGGCGCCTACTTTCCTTCCCCAACCATTAACTTTCAGCCAGAGTTTGAAGGAAACCTTTTAAAGAAAATGTATTCCCTGTTGAAATAAAAACACAAAAATGGAGGTCCCCAGTAGAATACAAAAGTGACAGCAAGGAAAACAAGACAAACTGAACTGTGAGTACATTAGTATCTTCCAGACTGTCAGTGAATGTTACAGAGTTAAGAGAGTTATTGCCACAGGATGGCAACCGCCTGGTGAAGAGAAGGGGACATTCTGTTGCTTCCAATGCTTTTAAGGAATTAGGCAGAAATAAACAGAAATAGAAGAAGTACATAAACAATGCCTAGATGGCCACTGTTTAAACAGACTTAACTGCAAAAAGAAAAAGGGATGTTTTACAGGTTAGTACCACCACGTCACTTCACTTCTTGGCTCTGTCACTTTCTATAGTCCTTACATACAAGATTCATAGGGGACATTTGGGCATAATTCTTTTAAAATGCTACAGGAATTTGTAGAGAATGGCTGAAGCATATAATTCTATGATAAGTCTAAAATCATGGCATTTTCCCAGATTCTGACAAAATTTTGAAAATTCTGCCCAAGTTTAAAAAACAAATAAGTCTCTTGAGGAATACAAGCAGCATCATATTCCTCAATGAATGAACACAGAGCCAAGGAGCTATTTGGAGAAAATAAATCTATACAAATTATGTGTACATTCATAAAATGTCTAATTTCCTCTTCAAGTTTTCAATGCTTAATAAAACATATGCAGGACCACCTGATATGTCAGAGCTGTATTTATTAATATGAATGTAATATTCCTACCATTCATCTACATATGTATATCATACTCACTTAAGCATAGTGTTTATACATGGTTCACATACAGTGCTCAAGTTTTCAGAAGACTTTTTACACATATAACCATAATTAATCACCCACCTTTCAATAAATGTAAAAAATCAGGGCCCAAGGGAGGAAGTGATTTGCTCCAAGTCTAGCTGATATGGTTAAATTCCTCTCTTACAAAGAATCTCAACAGTCAACAGAGACTGACCACAGGTTATGAAGTGTATCACTTAAGGTGGTAGAAGTCAATGACCAAAATCATTCTTCTCAGATTGCCTTGTTTTGATTTATTGTCATAGACTCTTTCCATGAAGATATATTCTTGGTTTGTCTGGTTGGCTGGTTTTTATTAATTTTTTATTTATTTTATATATATTTTAGTTGTAGGTGGACACAATACCTTTATTTATTTATTTTTATGTGGTGCTGTGGATCAAACCCAGTGCCCAACCCATGTTAGGCAAGCGCTGTACTGCTGAGCCTCAACCCGAGCCCTGGTTTTTATTTATAAGGTAATTTGAAATGAAACAGTTTTTTTAGTGCAAACAACAGACTTTAATTTTAGGCAGTTTCTACTTAAAAAAAAAAAAATAGAACACAGCATCTTAGCCCTAAATATTTAAAACAAATGCTAAAATGTTACTTCAGATTCTTTAAACCTTTCTCAGTTTTTGCTACTGTAGATCCAATGACTGACAGAAAACTCCATAACTAATCTATGAAACTAATATTCCCCACCTGAAAGAAAAAAGGTGGGGGTGCATAGGGGTTGGGGCAGGAAGAGTAAGGAATGAGGAAAAGCTAATGAATGGGGTGTTTCTGCCTCAGTCCTACCACCTAGCAGTGGCAGAACTGCCATCAAATCGTGAAGGTAATGAACTTTCCTCTGCCTACAACTTACTGTTGTGAGATAGGAAAAGTATTTTGAAAAGCACAAAGGACTTTGTAAAAGTACCATATTTCTTCATACAAGGGTCAAGTGGCCTTTTAAGATACACTTGATCATTAAGATGAAATACCTCCTTTATTTTAAGAAAAGATGTTTAGGGATTTTCTCCTAATTACTGTCACTTTAATCAAAGAGGTGATTATTTGGTGCCTATGTTTGTTATTTCATGGAGAAGTTTCTCAAAAAGATACATGGTTGACTTTTAACTGCATATGACTCTCAGATGAGAGTCAATCTTGGCAAATTTTATGTTCCCTAAATATCTTATACTCCTATATCATGCTATATTGAGATATAAAAGCATCCTTCAAAAATATCAGTCCTTCAAATCTGATAAAGATGCTTTTTGAAAATCACAGGTTATTTTCTTGCCTACTCCTCTGACCTCCTGCATAGATCACAGGACTTGTCACATCTACCCAGTGGTGCTGGGCAGAAACAAATGCAAAGGACATTGAGAAGGACCATGCCCAGAGTGAACACTTGCTAAAGTTTTTTTTTTTTTTTTTCTTACTTTTTTCCTTCTTTGTAGTACTTTGAATCCAGGGGTGCTCTACCTCTGAGCTACATCCCCAGTTCTTTGTATATTTTATTTTGATACAGGATCTCCCAATGTTGCCCAGGCTGGCTTTGAACTTACCACGCTCCTGCCTCAGTCTCCTAAAGTATCTGGGATTCCAGGTGCATGCCACTATGCCTAGCTTGGAATTCTTTTAACTGATTCTCTTCCAAATGATACTACTTCTTACTCCTATCTAAAAGGGATATGTTGCCTTTCTTGTCCAAATTATGTCTATCAGTGAAAGCATTCCATCAGCTTTAAAATAAATTTTACTGAGGTCTGGATATTTTAGCAAGGCTGGTATTTCACTCTTTTAAGAGAGAAAGTAGAATTAAGTATAGGTGAGAATAAAAAAGCAAAGGAATCATAGAGCCTGCAGGTGTGACTAGGGCAAGCTGCCACTGTCTTTTCTGTTAACTCCTTACTCTCTCAAAACTTACTCTCCTTACTCTTCTCAGAACTGCCAGGCTGATGCTTATTTCACAGAAATCTATAAAAAGATGTAGCATTATCAAAAGTAAATACAGGAAGGGAGTGGTGCAGCAGTGTTAGTGGGTGGTAAGTTTCAGTTAAATGGGACCGTTAATACTGGCATCTTGGGCCTTACAATACCTCTGCAGATGACACGGGAAAGTCTGAGCACTCTGCTGGTTTACAAGGAGTTGACATTTTGCTGTTTGTCAACCATGGTTTACCATAATTGCGTGTTAAAGGATGGAGAATCTGTATGGAACAATGGCAAATCAAATGTAAAGGACAGCAGGTAAAAACAAAGCACAGAAAGAGATATTCATAGCAGAGAATCACATTTCACAGTCAGAATAATAATAATTAAAAATAAGTAGAAAGCTCTGATGGCAAATCATACACATAACAACAACAACAACAAAAAAGAATGAAATTTAAAAAGAAAAATCAAATCAATCTGAAAGATTAAAAAAAAAAAAGCCCCTAATCTCTGTATGGGCCACTAGGTATATATATTTTTAAAAAGTCCTCAATTTCCTATATCATGAGAAGGGACATACATGGAAACAGTTAATCTTAAAAATTCTAGAGACCTAAAACATTCAAAGGTATACACTCAGGACATTGGCTACTTTAGAGAAGGAAAGAATTTCATTCTGGAGTCCTACCTTGGGTGTGGTGGTGACAGGGACCTGTGGGGAGGCTGCCTGGCCAGCCTGACTGGACACAGAAGTGGATCTGTTGGGCGAAGCTGCTCGTGAGGAAGGCCGGGATCGGCGTCCCCGGGGTCGGAAAGCAGCCATACCCTGACTGGCACCATCTGCTAAAATGAACTTCTCACGCAGCTCCATGTTGGTTCTTCCTTTAGCTGGAAAACACACACACACACACACACACACACACACACACCGAAGGAAAAGAAGAGGTATTCAATTGTTATGGAAAGAATGACCACAGCGGCACCAGAGATCACGCTGAGAATTTCAAGAACATCTTTTTGCCATGCCAACTCCAACTCAGCATAACAAAAAGTTAAATGCATTCCTTTACAATGCATTCCTTTTGGATACAAGTGAGTTTGGGGAGGAGGAAAAAAGTGTGCTTATTCTAACACTAGACACCAGCAAAAATAACCACTATAAAAGAAAGAGTCAGCATGAAAATGGAAAGCTCATGCTAAAATACTGTTAATCCACCAGTTACTGATGCCCACATGGTTTCATTACCCTTTCACCACACCAAGAAGACAAGCCAGGAAGGCAGGGACTGTGTCTTTTGCATGTAACATTGAGGTCAGGAGAATGCCAGTACTTAACACTGGGATTAATTAAACAATAGAATTACACAGAATGAGAGATGGCTCATTAGTCATGGTGACAACACATAAACTTCCAGATTTTTCACTGAAATGAGGCAGCTAGTATTTTTATTTTATGCCTTAAAAAACTGTTTTACCAACATGCAATAACAAACACCAGACCCAAGGATCTGTTTGTTAGGTAGTCAGTGATGCAGCACTCATACAAACACGTATGCACATGGAGAACGCGCCACAAGAACCTGATGGGCCAAGTGTCAGCATGTATTTGATCACTTACGTGACACCTGCATTTGCAACACACCGGGGATGTGTTACAGTTTCCGAATTTAAATTTGGAAGCACCAGCTCAGTTGGATATGAGTTAAGCCATACGCAATGAATGAAGCATGTTATATTTAAAAAAAATGATTAAAGCAAGAATGTAAAAGTAGGAAAGAGAAAAGGAAAGAGGCAGAGGCAAAGAGAGGGGTTGCCAACCTATAGTAGGCTGAGTAGTAGTAATTGAAGAGTTTGATTCCGAACGTAACATTTTACTCCCATGATGATGAACTAGAAAAAATGACACAGGATACCAATCACATTAAAGAATACTGTTAGCAGGAGAAGAAACAAAGTACAGTAGTTGAATATGCAAAAGGTGCTCAGATCCAGCCTTTAGCACATTTTAGAAGAAAAGTTGCATAAGGAAAAGAAGCCCTCAAAGGTCTGACTCAACAAGAACAACATCTGAAAGACTTTGTCACAGCCATGCTAACTTTATTCTAAGCATCCCAACACAACTGTATACATTTGAATTTGTTTCATAAGTAGAGCTGCATTTTACTTTAGGCTGCTTTATTTCCAAAATGCAGTCATGCACCACATAATGATGTTGCAGTCAACGATGGACTGCATATACAATGGTGTTCCATTAAGACTGTGGCCACCCTAATGTTGTAGCCATTGTAACGTAGGGCAATAAATTACCCACATTGGTGGTGATGCTGGCATAAACAATCCTATTTACACTGTCACTAGTATAAAAGTATAGCACACATAGTTATGCATAGAACAAAACTCTTGATGACAATAAAAAATCACTTGTTGATTTACCATACTGTATTTTTATTGTCACTTTAAAATGAGTATATTTCTTTCACATATTAAAAAAGTAAAGCATGCTGGAAGACGATATGCCATGTTATTATGCCAGCAGCACCCTTCTGTATCATCTCATGTTAACTGCGCCTCTTGGTGGCATTATTTTCTCCTGAGTTTGATTTAATCTTAAGTTGCTTTTTGGTCTTGGCCCTAGGCACAATACATTATATCATGTACATACACATATATGTACATATGTGTACATCCACACATGTATTGCATATAGCAGCCAGGTGTGCAGTGAGCCATACCATGTAGGTTTGTGTAAGAACGTCTCATGTTTGCACAATAATGAAATCACCTAATAATGTATTTCTCAGAACATATCTCTATTGTTTTAAGTGATTCATGACTGTTTTGATAAAATAGGAGTTTTTATTCTTATTTTACTTTTCTTTTTAGGTATATTTTTAGTCTATGGAGGCCAGAGCTACTGCATATGACTATATAACAATGCACGGCAGCCTTGGCAGACAGGCCTGCTGATTCTGATAGATCTGTGTATTTAGTTACTGGGATAGAAACCCAGGGACCCCACTGGAGGATCTTTGGTCTCACATATTCTTTTCCTAATAGGCAGTGTTGGCACAGACCTTTAAAAACAACTACAATAAGCTCACAGGTTAAAGCAAATCATAATTCTACTGTTTCTTTTTACAAAGTCAGGAAAATGTGCCACTCAGTAGATGACACCTAATCTGAAACCTCAATCAAATGTTCACTTATAATGTAAATCAATTAAGAATTTAACAACTGACTATAGAATCTGAAAATAGGAAAATTAAAAGCTAACCTAGGACTCTCAGGTTGGTAGATAGGGAACAATTATTATTATGTTATATATTATAATATGATTACATATTATTATATAATATATAGTATTATAAAATATAAATATTAAATTTATATTTTTAATATTCTAACCTGCAACTTGAAAGTAAGAGTAAAATTAGCAGTTCATTATTATCTTTAAAAATTTTAAGTACTCCTTGCCTCACCACCCCATCAAGTTGTTAAAAACTCTGACTTTGGAACTTCACTACCCAGAACCTTTAGTCTTCATCACCTCATTTTTTTCCCTCCTACCTTGTTACATAATGGCAGACAGAATCCTTTCCTTTGCAAGTTAAGTATTCATTTTGAAAACTGCAGAACAGAGGGTCTCATGAAGAAAAGCTAATCTAGTATTTCCTACCTACATGTCTGAAGTAATAACAAATAAAAAACCAAGAAGAACATGGTTTGTGTGACTGCCACAGTTGTTCGGGAACTTAAGGCTGAGAGACCAATGTGAAACATGCATTGCTAGAATAAAACACCCCAATTATGCTCAGAATGTTTTCAGTGATAGAAAACAATGCGAGCTTGTGCTTTTGTGGTGTCCTCTTGACATGAGTGTCTCCTTACCCCTGCACGGATCATTTTTCACTAAGAACTCATCGAGCGCCATCCATCCTCCTCCGACTCGAACCATCACTGTACTTCGAAGGATCCGAACCAGTCGCAGCTGCTGGGAGTCTCCAAACTGTGCAGGGAAGAAAGAAAGCATCTCTAATTGTCAAAAAATAATTCTAAAGTAAAGGATGATGTGCAATCTGAAGTAGCTTAAGCAACCAACTTTGATTTCTTGCTTAGTTCACAGCGATTAGTAAAATCTCAGAAAAAGGGGTTTGTCATGATCTGCGTTAGACTGCTGCATGCGGATTTAGCCCAGAGGAAACAGATTGGGAAAAGATTACAAAGGTTATCAAGTATATATCAAAGCTCTATTCTAAAAATTATTTTTCTTTCCTATGACAGAATCAATATTAGTAAGGCAGTTATAGGAAATTGTTTCTAGAATCTAAACACAGCTATAAAAATAAGCACTGGCCTACTTGCTGAAGGCTTATACAAGATAAGATGATTCTATGGCACATTTAATAAACTGATTCATCTTCATTAGAATTATGTCTTACATGAAAACTATTTTCCACTCAAATATATGGGAGAAATAAACTCATTTTAAGAATTTTGACTCATGGAAAATAATGTAAAAATACATATGATTAATTAAAAATTCATAATCAACTAAAACTTCTCTATTCCTAATTATCTGGCAAACCAACTTTTTAAAGGTTGAATTAATATGCCACTTTAGATCACCATAATATTAGAACAGCCACTAGCAAAATATTAATGATACGGCTCTTAAAAACTAAATGGGGTTCTCTTAAAGGTATTTGTATCATAATACTTGAGACTAACAAGCAAATCATTTTTTTCTTGCCCTTTCCATGAACGGCCAATTACTTGGGATATGCTACGGATTTTGCAAGTCCTAAATAAATACTACACTATAGGTAGTTCTGATCATATGTTTATTTGTTTTGAAAGCCTGTGAGAAATGATTTTACAGTTATAAATCACTTCTAATAGGCTCATGTCCAACTTATGAAAACCACCATAC
Source organism: Marmota marmota marmota (assembly GCF_001458135.2). Lineage (NCBI taxonomy): Eukaryota > Metazoa > Chordata > Mammalia > Rodentia > Sciuridae > Marmota > Marmota marmota. Next base: position 22,932,557 of record NW_025999982.1, read on the forward strand.
TAGATTTCATGGCTGCCAACCCAGCAGATACCAAAGCAAAATGAACAATTAAACATAAATAGTTTCTTTTTAAAGCAGGGAAGATACAATTGCGACATCAACTACTTGTCTGAGCTTACTGTGATAAACAGAAAACTTTATATAGGAACCGTCTGCTACTTTTTAGTAAGCTTCAGCATTAGATTTCTGTAAGAGAACCCTAAAACAAAACCAACCTATTCACAGTCGAGATCCTAAAACTCACAAGAAACTCAGAAAGAACTGGGAAGCATGTAAAAGGCACCAGCGGGAACTCATGCATTTTACATCAGAACTTGTAAATAACTATTTCTAAATCTGATTTTTAAACACTGAGACTTAAATGTTCTTATCAGTGAACCTGTTCCTGAAATATAAATGTGAGTTTAAAAATGAAAATGTTTATTTTGTTAGAAAAAAATTTGGTGCTGCTAATAAGCAAAGGGAAAGGAGGGGATTTAAAGAAAATTACCCTTAAGGAACCAGATAATTCCAAGATTATGTTCCAAACAAAAGTTTTTAAGAAAATAACTTTGGTAGAGATATTTCAGCTCTATTAAATAAGTAATTTTCAATTTTATTTTAAAAAGGCATTCTCCAGACAACTAACCTTGTCTTCAGAATTTTCCTAATTTTCCCAATAGGCAAATTGTGAGACAAGAAAAAACCAGATTAATCTTGTTCATTGTGTTTCTAGTAAATTACATCTCTGGAGGTAAGTATTTATCTTATTCTTTCCACAAATACAAGATGCCAACCCACTTGCTGACTCAGAGGATAACAAGAATGTAAAAAAGTAACACTAATGGAAACTTTACCCTGATTTGATCCTTATACATTGCATACATGTACCTGTATCAAATTATCAATATGTAAATATGTACAATGATTATAGTAATTAAAAATATTTCCTGGAAAATATACTCAAAATAAGTGAATATTTCTATTTAAATTATTTGCCTACAATAGATGGGGTAAGAGGTATTTGAAACATAAGATATAATATTGATTAAAAATGGAGTGCCATAGTAATAATATCTAATATGATATTGTTAGGTAAATTAGATAGTACTGTTCTTTACAAAAGAATGAATTAAAAAATTTAAACTTTAATATGTTTAAATCAAAACAATTTCTCTTGCCTTCAGTTTTGAAATGACTATGCTATAATGTCACTAGGCAATTTATATTGATGTAAATGTCAATATATTTGGTCAAGTTGTCATAAAAAAGGTTTTGTATATTATATATGATAATTTTCCTCAGAAGCAATGGCATCACCTAAAACCTGCAGAGTTACTATATCTATTCAGAGGATGGAAAGCCCTAAATCAATCATTTAGGGCAAATGGAAAATAGCAGCCTTAAAAATAGCTGCCTGTTACTTGTGGCTGAATGACATGGAGACCTCTTAGTACTGGGTCTTCTCATGCCACTGCCTGATGCTGATCCTTCTCTGCCACTGCACACCATGCATCCTAAATAGTGAAACATAGAGATGTGTGGAGAATTAAATTTGTGTTCCAATGAATACTTGCATAAATATATACTTACAGCATTATTAAACAGGAGAATTGAAAATTACGTTTGTTAATAGTGTAGCCAACTATGTAACAATTCATTATCTGGTTTGCTTAAAAGTAATCTCCTCATTTGAGACACAAGGCAAAAAGGAATCCTGGATCAAGGACCCTTATAGCGCTGACAGAAACACCACGCCAACCAACAATGTAGTAGCTAGGGAGGCAGCATGGGAAGATTGGCCAGGGCAAGCTTTAAGGACTATGAATTAAAGGTAAAAAAAAAAAAAAGAAAAGAAAAATCATTGGGCACTTGAGAATACATTCCACTGGTTTATACCTGATTTCCCAGGAAGAACTGATAAAAAAATGAAAAATGGAAGAAAGACACAATTAGTTCAACAGGAAACTTTCTATGTGACTTGAGAATACACACACACACTCACACTCTGGGCTTCTGGATATAGTATCTAGTTTAGAGATGTGCAGGTACCCAGGTCTCCCAACTTCAAACCAAATAACCAGAAAATTTCCTCTACAATTTTACTGAAAATACTGAGGATTTTAAATTTAAAGTTTGAATATACAAATGAATTTTTATCAATGTGAGAGTATAAAAAAGAAATAATGTTGCAGTTGTAAATTCACAAAGGGAAACTCAGCACATTTCCTATCTAGCTACTACATATAAGAGATGTTCCAAAAAGGAAAATTAAAAAAGACAAAATGATGAAGTCACATTGCTCTTCTGTTTTAATGAACCAGGTTGAGAGTTTGAATAAAAGCAAAAATTACTGTGTAAATGGAAAAAATATTGCCTCTTATTCATATTTATAAAAATGAGTCAACCTTTTTAATTTTGTGGTTATGCTTTGGAATAGCTTTTCTATTTGAAATCTGGAATTTACCTCTAATCAGAATGGTAATATGATTTATAAAATTGTGTGAAGCAACAACAGAAATATATGAGATTGGAGTGTTTTATTGTGAAAAATTTTCTCATTAAAAGTAATGTTCATGTTGCAAATGTCAAGGATACATCCTAATTAAAAAATGAAGGGTATCTCTACACAACTTAAAATAATAAAAGTAGAAGTTTCATATGCCATTAAATTTTGGTATGTAAAAATAATTAGGATTCCTGGAAAACAAGGCAGATCAAATGGTACACAAATTTCAATTTATATCCTTTAAAGGAACTATGAAGTTATTTGGAAAACTTACCCTGTACTTGTTATCACCAATCTGTTCAACTTGAAATCGTTTTGCACATTTACACTTAGCTACCTGCCTTGTCACCTGCCAAAAACAATGATGAAATATTCACTTTAAAGTTAATATTACACAGTGGAATCCTTACAACTTTGACACAAGAACTAAAGTGGAAATAAATAAAATGGTTGTATGAATTGCACATGATGTCCTGGCAGAACACACTATTATTTTTATAGGCAGTGGAAAGATAATGAGTACCTCATCTTCAATTTTGTCAGCATCTGTGATAGGTTTATATGCATCTTTATTTGGGTGAAGGGCTGCTACAAATTCATAGTAGTCAATGTATCCATCACCATCTCTGTCAAAGATGTCTGCGACTGCACTCATCTCCAGGCGACTGGTGGGGAACTCTAGAATTTTATAAAACGATAGTAAGAAGGTAACTTGTTAATTCTCAAGCCATTCTCCATTTCACATCCTAATCTCAGTGTGCCCTGGTTAGACAATCAGGTGATCAAATATGCAAAATGCTTTTCAAAAACTAATTTATATCATAACAAATGGACATTTGTATATGTGATCTGAAATTTATCTTTAATTACCATTGGGGTGAATCAAAGGAAAGTGTTTCTGTAGTTGAAACTGTTTAACATTGGCAATTTCATATGGTTCAACCACTACCCTACTTAAGGAACAATTGGTTTGAAATTTACATTAAGAATGACTTCTAGCAGCATATGTTAGGGAAATTACACACAAACAACTGAAGTGTCAAACAAAAACCAAGATATTTTATGGGGTACTAATGTCTTATTAATGACAATGTGAATTATCATGAAAAATGAAAGGGACCTGCATTTATTGACTTCCTAATATATTATGCCAGGCAACACAAAAAAAACCTAAAAATCAAACATTATGAAAATTATTACACTAGCAAGGACACAGCTTTAGTGAAGCGAAGGAACACATGTGTGGTCACACAACTAGTAAGCATACCCAAGTTCAGAACCACAGAGTTCCCCAGACACTTGTTTCGCATGGTGGTGACTTTCTAACAAGTGTAAAGGCAATGCTTTATTTGCTGGATCCACACTTTTACACTGTGCTCATTTGCCTAAAAATGACCCCAGTTAATGTCATGACTCCTGGCACTTACTTGAGGAAAGAATTCCATCAATGAATTCCTGTCGGGTGATCTTCCCATCCTGGTCTTTGTCAATTCTCCTGAAAAAGTCCATCACTCGAGATTTCTTGTGATTCATCCACCGCATATATTTTTTGCGCCAGATGTCGAAATCGAAGTTAGCAAATTCCCTCAGCTGAAAAGGATACAAGGTATCTGAGCTGGGTTAATGCTAAACTCCAACTGTATCTTAGACTATATGAATGGAGTTATTTCTAATGATTCTCCAGGTAATACACATCTCTCTCCCATTTCAAAGAAAGGTATGATCTTGCCAAGGGGGTTCAGAAACATTTTATCTGTGCTGTTTATTTCACTAATAAAATCCCTAAAAACTTAAACTGAAAATTTCTGATAACACCAAAGTCATAACAGTGGTCTGCTCCAATGTACCAGCACTAGTCCTGTGCATACTGAAAGCCACAGACCCACTTCAATACTTCTCATGTAACTCTATGCTCTGTCTCACCCCACACTGTCAAGCCACTCTCTTAACTTCCCTGGACATTTGAAAATTTTCCAGTTTCAGAACCTAAAACTCCCAATCTCAAGCCACAGCATATATTTGCCAGGCAGTACCACCAGCAAACATGTCAAGTTAGAGCCTTTCTTAAGAAGTCAGCTTCTCACTATTAAAACACGAGAGTATTTTACTTTATTGATTGCCTAAATCCCGATTCCATATATCAATTTTTTAATAAAAACATAGTCTTGGTATTCATTTTAGAAGCAAAACATGCACTCAAGGAGCAAGAGTTTGCTAATATGTGAGAAGATTGCAATTTTGGCACTGTGTCACAGTGAATGAAGGCAGGGGAACAACTTGGCATAGATACATGAGTTTCCATACCTCCTCTAGCCTGTCCAAGGCGTCATTGAGCCTTCTCCTCCTTTCCAATGCGAGGAGCCAGACTTGCTGCCATTTGCTCACCAGTAAGTTTACCCTGGGATTCTTAGTTTCAATTTGTGTTTGTGATCCAGAGGGATATAAGCTTGATGCTGGGAAGCGTTTTCCTGTAAAAATACAACTTTAGTTAGGATGGCAAGTTTCTAAGCATTCTGATAGGTGGTAAGGCTTGGCCTTTTTTTTGTTCCTAGCCAGGATGAGTCAACTTAATAACTGGGTAATGTAGGCAGAAATATTATAATTTAGATGGTGCATAATGTTAAGATCTAAATCTGTATTACTTATTAAGGACCACATACTGTTCATGTACATTAGAGTCATAAATTGACAAGGGCATTTAAATATTAGAAAGCTCTCTCTAAAAATTTATGCTTAGAACATGCTCCTGCTTCAAATTCATGTTGTTTCAGTGGTAATGCCGCACCCTGTGCTCTTCCCCGTTATTAACGTGAGAGAAAGAAATCTCATAGGCAGACACACATCTTAGAATCAGTTACAGCAAACCCAGCTGTCCTTCTTAGAGAATAAGGCTGAAAGTAGAGGAAGTGAGAGCAGGACATACCAGGCAGTCACCAGAGTCACAGCAAGTTGCTTTATTAATCCTAGTCAAGTGTGAAAGTATGTCCAGGACCCCAACTTTCTCCCAAGTCCATTTCCCACTGAGATTGTGTGTTTCCAGTGCACAGACTCTATCCAAGTTTCCTGAGTCACTCAAGTTATCTCCCTCTTTCTATCCATTCTTCACAATTTTGTATAACTTCACGGAACAGTTATTAATTGTTGCATTTTCCTCATTTAAATAAATGGTTAAATGTGTCCTAGAAAAATTACTGGCCCAAGCTCCCATAGAATGTTAGTATCCAGGCTGAGATTTATATGGAACACTAGTATTTACTGAGTATTTAACTATAGGCCTGGAAGTACAATAAGCACTTTATAAAGATCAGCTCATCTAATTCTCAATGCAGTCCAAAGAAGTTAAAATCATCCCCTTTCACAGAAGAGGATAGTGATGCTTAGAAGGAGTTTAAATAATCTGTCTGAGGTTATGTCTTCCAATTGGTAAGTGGAGGGGGCAGCCAAGGAGCCTGCCTGCAGTGCTCTCAGTCACTTTACCTGGTCTCTTCCTCATGTAATATAGTACTTACAATAGCTCCGACCCCACTTTAAAAAAAAAAAAAAAAACAAAAAAAAAACAAAGACACCACTCACACACAAAATATGCAATACAAATTGTGCTTTTTTTTTTTTTTTTTTACATATTCTCCAAGCTATATTATTTTTAAGGTCATTTGGGGGGACTCAGATTGTCTGAGAAGTAGTAAATAGAACCTGAAGTCATAAGAACATGGGCAAAATCTATCAGATTGCTGGTCACTAATGAACAATTAGATTATGAACTATACCCAGGTTATGATCACTTTTGTTTCATTCAACATTAGTGCTATTTATATAGAAGAAAAATGACACAATTCAAAGGAAGTGATGGTTTCTGTACTTATGAATTTTTCTATTTTATTCTAGTTAATCTGAAAGATAAACTTCAAGCACAGTGTTAAATACAGAAAGCTAGGCAGAGCAATTTCTTTATTTTTCAACAAGTTGCCACAATGCTTGAGCCCATGTATTCTTTCAAGAAATCTTTTATAATAGAGTGCTCATGTAGAATCACTAAGTGCTCCAAAATTTCAAATGATGCAATTTTATTTAACCATTTTCATTTCAAAGAAATTGACCACTGCTTACTTCCGGTTCGTCCCTTATCCAAGACTGGAATATGGGATTGTAACGAGGAAGGATCAGCTCCTCTCCTCTTATAGGTCTTGGTGACTTTATCAACATCAGGCTGTTTTCTGGTCATTTCCTCCATGAAGGTCTGAAATGAAAGAAATGATGTCAATTAAAGAAAAGTACATTAGATTAAATTATCATTAGGAATGAACAAAAAACAAGGGTCAAAGGGCCAGGCTATTATTTCTGAAGAAGAATAAATTACCATGTCTTACCTTTAAGTGAAAAAAATATCTAAACTGGCATAAGAAAGTATTTACTAATGTTCAGAGAATGCAAAGTGTTATAGCCAGCAAAGACAATAAATTAAAAACAAAAATAATTTGTTGTAATTCAAAGGCCAAATATAGGAGCAGTTGTGTGAATGAAATAACCTATCTGTTCACCAACCAAGTTCAAGCTTTCAAGTTCTTCCACAAGAATTTTTTTTCCCCCACAAGAATTTATATTGAGCATTTGTCCTAAGGAACACCCCAGCTAACTGGTTTCTTTGAGGCACATTTCACCTACACATTTGGAAGACTTAAGTTGCCTGTGATATATAGTGATATAAGGTATCCACATTAACTGTAGATATATTAAAGTCATAAGCAAGCTATTTCAAGGAGGGTGAAAGTGAACCAAGTGAAGATATATTACAGTTACATTTCTTGTCACTTCTCTCAGGCTTATTATTATTACTGACTAAATATTCTAATATCTGGAATATGTGGCAAAGGCTTGAGGTAAGGCAGAGACTGATAAAAAGTGATGGGGAGAAGGCAAGGCAGACAAGAGTGAAAAGGGGAAGTAAAACACATTTCTGGAATATTTATCACATTGAAAAGCTCCACTTGAACACCTCTGATCCCAAAGAACATGACCTGAGGCACTTAGGATCATTCCACATGTTGATACCTCAGATTTTCATCAAGATATATTATAATAATGGCAATGTTGACAGCTCAACCCATTGACTGACATTCAGTGTTTCTCCTGTAAATGCTATCAACTAAACAAGCTATAAATCAGTGAGTGTGATGCCCATCCTTTTCTCAATTAAAACAAGTGAGATGTACAGAAGAAGTAATTTGTCAAAGACAATGCATTCCTTTTAGATGTGATTGCTGGGAGCCATTAGCCAAGTAGGTATGACAATTTCCTTGCCAGCGTACCCCATGTTGCAGTGACATTCAATGTAGGTGACCTTGCTCAAGGACCAAGGCGGATTAGGGTGTTCCTGGTTTAAGATAATCGGGTTTAGGGCGTTCCCGGTTTAGGTTCCAGGTTTAAGGTTTAAGATTATTCCTGCTGGGAATAGGGCGTATCCTGCTGCCTGAGTTCCCCTTGAGTTCTCACGGGATTCAGACAGTATATTTTGGGAGACAGAAGCCCAGTGGAGGTGGATTTGGGCAGAGAACGTGGATTTCCCCAGAACGTGATTGTAGACGGCTGGTGTGAGTTCGGGAATAAAGAGTTGCTGTTTGAATCTACAAGCTGTGTGGTGGCTCGTGATTGTGTGCCCAGCCAGACTGCGGCATGTGATATATTTGGAGATTTGATGGTCATCTTGGGAGACGGATAAAATGCCAACACAAAACAATAAAACAAGTACCAGTTAAAGCCAAGGATTTGAGTGAAACTGCCAAAAGACAGAGCAGACTGAAAGGAGTAGAGAACTGAGGAAAAGATGCAGGAGAAAGAAGAGCTGGCACTGGGAAGACAAAGGTAGTGCAGGAACCACTGTGAGACAGTGTCACCTGGGAATAACTTCACAAAAAGCAAAGAAAAAAGGCTTTGCAAAGTCCAGTGGGTAGCTGTGAAGAGGAGTTTTAGGCCCAGCTGACTGGAGCTACGGAGTATGTGCTTAAAGAAGTGAAGGTAACAATCACAAAGCAATCTTTTAAGATGCATCACAGGAAAAGGAAGAAAACAGTGGAGGTGATGACTACCAGGGGTTAGGATTAAATTTATTTTACCTGATGTTCTGCAATGAGGGCTTTCACCTCTTCAATCTCCTGGGGGATGACTTCTTTATCCTTATCACTTAGTGTTGTTTCGGCCCATTGCAACCAAGCCAGCAAAGCTTCCAACAATTCCTGTTTAGCAATGAGCCCAGCCAGAGCACTTGCCAATCTTTGCTGATGTTGCTTTGCCCAGGCCAGTACCTGTTGGAGAAACAGAAATTTCTTCCAACTTAGTGAATAATTATATTGATATACAATAAACACCTTTTTAATATGAGGGTAACTCATATTAAAATGAGGGTAACTCTGGGGTAAACCCAAAATGCTTCCAATCTTTCTAGTCCACTTTGGTGGCATGAAGACCCAGCCCAAGGAGGTTAATGGGAGCTCTCTAGGATGTTTGTCATCTTTGGCAGTTTAAACCTGTCTATCAATCACCTAGGCTTTCTTTTGCTTTCTAATTTAAGTGCAAATATGCATTCTCTGAAGGATCAAATATGCTTATTTCATGTAGTACTAAGTGGAAATAAAAAATAGTTAAGGGCTGAAGATGCAACTCAGTGGTATAGAGCTTGCTTAGCACATGCAATCCCTAAGTCCAGTCCCCACTACCACCAAAAAAAAAAGGTGAGAACTGAAGTAGAGTTAATTTACATTATACTAATTATTTAGTTAATTTAAATTATACTAATTCACTTCACAAGTATATATTGCTCTGAATCCCGGAAGTGAGAAAAAATGTTTTCCAATGAACCAAATATCAGCCTCTTAAGGTTATGGGGACATATCTGCAAATTCCTTTAACTTTTAAAAGAAAACTGAATTTCAGAAACTGATAGTGCACAAAAGAAAGCATTTTAAGGAATAATTTCCATGGGGAGGCCTCACTTTCCCATGCTGGCAAGTGCATCTTAATAGCTAAAATTTCCCACACCCTCAAATCTCTGAGCTACTGTTCCTGTGAAGATATATGAAACATACTGACCTCCTCGAACCTGGCCCGGATGATTGTTATCCAGTGCTTAATAGTGGTGATGGAGTCAGGGTGGCAAATGGCCAAAACAGCATCACCCATACTGGTGGCTTTATTTAATTCAGCTCTTTTTTCTTCCAGTTTCTTCATGAATTCCTACAACAGAAACAAAGACTTCAGTTAGCTGTTGGCACTGGATGAAAACAAAACTCTGCTGCTGTTTATTTACTGTTAGGGTTAAACAAATAAACAGGAACTTCAATTGTTTATTCACAGTTGGAAATAATCCACTAATTAGAGAAGAAAGGGGGGAAATGAGAAATTAAGTATTTTCTAACATGTATGTCAAAATATAAGTACAAGATAATGTGTCATGCTTTATTGACAATGTGCTCTGATAACATGACCTACCTTTTTCATATCCTAACCTACTTTAAAAAATATTTTAATTTTCCCCAATACAGTCCTTAAATGAAAGAGTAAAAAAAATAACTTAGTAGGAAGAGAAAACCATAGGTCAATAACAACTGTACTTCCCGAGGAAAACAGAGAGATCACACACTTCTAATTACTCTATGCCCTCAAAGAGCCCCAAACCAGATGGGAGGGACCACTCCCTGCCACACTGTGCTCTTCGGATCTAGTCTCAGGGTCACCTTAGTGGTTGGTACTTACATGGGAAAGCTTGACATTTTTAGAAATTGGATTATACTAAGAAGTCTTTAGTCCTGGTGCCAAGAAATTAAATTACACAATCTGTTTTTATTTGGTGAATGTGGAAAGGGAAGCAGTGAAAATGAACAAGAATGAATAATGCTACTGTAAAATAGTATTACTAATAAACACTTCATAAACTTACAGGTAATTCCATGCCATTTATTTAAAGATTTAGTTAAAACTATTATAAAATAATCTGTTGTAAAAACCACTCCCTCTACTCTGGTGACTTGCTTACTAGTCCTACTGTGAGGGCAGCAATACCAACAGGTGCCCAGCAGATACTGCTACTCTGACATCCAAACCCTAGTACATTAGTGGACCTCAGTGCTGGTTGATGGTCAGCTCACAGCAATATAATACAACCTAGATTTTTAAAAATATTGAGCTGAATCAAAAATTTATAATAAATTTGATGTAGTTGTCCTATTCTTTAAGTTAAGCCTCCAAATTTAAAAGTTATCTACTGCATTTCATTCCTCCAGACAATGTTGTACAAGTTTAGTGCACTTTTATTAATGACAAGGCAATATTTCATTGCTACAGGTTAGCCAACTCCTCTTTGAGAAAGGGTATTAATTAAAATAAGGAGTCTCTTATAGATGATGTAATCCATGTTAAAGTGGAATTAATGATGATATAGTTCCACCCTGACCTTGAAAGGCAAGGTTATTTAGTGGTGTTAAAAAGATCCTTTAAAGTTAATAGGAAATGCTGACATCAACACTACTTTGAGTATTTGCACTGCAAAGTCCTGACTTAATGAGTAAAAGGTTAAAAAACATCTGTTAAGAGCAATTTGGACCATTCTCTTAAGAATCTTGTTAACTCCATGCATCGACATGGGAAAGATCTTGGCTTGAAAATTCAATGGCCAGATTTTAACTTGGTTAGTTATTCAACCATCTATTTACTTAGGAATTTCATTTCTTAAATTTATAATTTAAAAGATATAAATATATAATCCCAGCACTTACTTAATATGTTCTACAAAAAATTTTAAAAGGTTCTTGATTAAAAACAGAAGTCAGAGAGGCTTAAAAATAAAATTCAAAGACTTTAAATTTTACTAAATTACTTGTCTTGTTTATAAACATCCAAATTATTGATTTGTAATTCTACTGGTATAATTTTATGAATGCCAAACTGCTCTTTGAGGAAGTTTCATTCTTAAAATCTACATAAAAGTGCAGTACAATGAACTAATTTGGGTAGGAAGCCAAATAACTCCCTAAAAAGATCAATGTGCTTCCTACAAGGCATGAAACACAGTGACTAATTCTAGAGTTACCACTTTCTCTAATGAGGAAACAAAAAGACAGCGCACATGTATGAATGTATGTGTATGGGGACACACGTACATAAGCAAAGGATGGAGATACAATCTCAAATATACCAGATGTTTATTAATTCTCAGGAAGGAAAATATTCATGTACTTGATATTTGTAATCCTGAGCCTATTTTCTCTACTTTATTTGATTTTTTCTCATTTAGTTTTAGTTTTACTGAACATTTAGAAATTACTTACTTTATGCTGATCAATGAGAGTCCGGAGAGCATCCTCATCATCTGGGAGAACACCATGGAAACGCAGGGTTTGCTCTGCCTCGGCCAGCCATTCCAAGAGGGCATGTACCACAGAGTGAAATTCTTCTGCCTAACAATTCAGACAGACACACATACAGACACACACACCAAGCAAGATTTCCAAATATGTCTGTTAGTAAAATTTGCAGAATTGTATAGTAGATTCTTCCCCTCAATGAAAAAACAAGTCTTAAATTTAAATGGATTAATTATGTACATTACTCCCATTAAACAGATAAAGATACCTAGTGCTGCATTTTATAAATATAAGAAAATATCTCATATATCAATAAGGCCTATATGAAGAATAATTCACCAATTTCACAACTTGGTTTTAAATGAATGGCAGTCCATTATACGTTCAAGCTGAAAAATTACTCAAGCAGCACTTTGAGGTGAAGATTAGTAAACCTCCCTTTGCAATTAATTTAAAGTCTTGAGAGAGGGCAGAGGAGAGGTCAAGGCAATGAGGCTACTAGACTGTCCATATTGAGAACAGAGGATCCTCACAGTTATTTACTAGAGCCATTTTTGTTGAGGTTTCAATACTTTTCTCATAACACCCAGTTATTATCTGCATGGTTTTTACCTGACGCAGAGCTGCTTCTAATCTTGTCTGCTTTGATATAGACAGGGCACACACAGTCTCCCAGCGCGTGCTTAATTCCTGCATCTGGACCTTGACCCAGGAGGAGTCATCCCGGCTGCCTTCTATGAGCTCTCGGGCTGAGCGCTTCAGTGCCTGCACACTGCTGGTCCTCTTCCCCAGTTCTTTTTGGAAAACCTGAGAAGAGCAAATTTTGTAAATTAATTTTAAAGCCTCAACAGTAACATGCGCTATCTGAAACATGTGCATAAAACAATACATACAGACACATAAGACTCACAATTCAATAACCATATTTTTGACAAATCTTCAGAGGTTAAGAAATGACCAACTGCTTGTATATGAACACCAAGAATGCAGTCTTTTTTAAATATTTTCTTATTAGTTGTAGTTGGACATAATACCCTTATTTTATTTATTTATTTTTATGTGGTGCTGAGGATTGAACCCAGGGCTTCGCATGTGTAAGGTGAGTGCTCTACCGCTGAGCCACAATCCCAGCCCGGAGAATGCAGTCTTATATATATTTGTTTAATCTTGTAATATTTTTATGAGGGAAAAAAGATATGCATGCCTTGTTTTTTTTTTAAATAAGATACTGGATTTAAATAATAGCCGTCAGTATTTACTTCAATTATATACACAGATGCATCAAATTTCTTTTTTCTATGATTCTTTTGATAGGATGTCCCAATTCCTCCCAAATTATTAGTGTGACTGCCACATGCATGCTGGCCACTGCATTACTCAGGGGACACAATGAAGAGACAAATGAATGACTAAGCAGTCCTGATGAACATCATGGAGGTCTCCAAGATAATGATGGGCAATCCACAGGGAGTTGACAAGTAGTCCTTTTTGTTTCGTTTTTATAGAGCACCTTTGTCTTTATGGCACCTATCCTAAATAAATTCATATTCATTCAAGATGATTCAATTTTTATTTACTATATTAGAGGAAAAAGCTTTTAAGTTTTTTTTCCCCCTTCCTAATTTTGATGAACTTCTATGTGCCAAGCGGTAAGTTGGTTTCTTTTGGCCACAGATTTATCTAGGAATTTCCAGGATTCTTTATTTCTGATCTAAGAGTCTATATATAAAAGTAGAACTTTCAAATAACCAACCTTCTGGCTACAATAAAATTAATTTATTTTTCAAATAATCCCCCCAAATGAACATTACCATTGGGTATATCTGTGTGTTTCTATTTGAGACTCAGATCAGTCACAAAAGGGAGCCCATCCAAGAATCCAAACACAGTATAGTTAATTCTTTGATTTTACTCAACCACTGTTAAACGACATGTGTCTGCAGAGACGGTACACACATATGTACTGAACACACACACAAGCACTGAAGGGACAATATCTAAACATTCCATTTGTGATGAAACTAGTCCCAACAGTTCTGATTAGAGTTTCCAATGTACTTTTATTGAAATTTCCTGAGCCTTCCAATTGTATTACTAATGCTAAATGATTAATTCATTCTTGGTGATCTTTAACGTATAAAAAAATTGGCAAGTGTCTAGGGCAGTAAATATTTAGACAGTGAGTTTATAAAAATGGCATTATGTAAAAAGTAACATTATACTATCCATTACTCACTAAATGAGTTCCAAGAAATGGAAAAGTTTGTATTAATCATGCACAAAATGTTTGTTTCAATATAAGCAAAGCAATGTAATTTTTAAGATTTGTAATTTTTGTAGGCCTTGTCAATGTTCCTTATTTATTCTTTAATTTTCTAATATAATAAACTCTCTTTAATGGGTATAATCATAGACTAGAAACAGAAAAGGAAAAAAATATGACAAGGAACCAATTATTTTAAGAAGGACAGGTAAATCAAAATAGGGAAACATAAAGAGAACATTTAAAAATGTATACATTTTCTGAACTAAAAAAATCACAACAGGAATTAAGTCAGAGTGTTGTAAGATATTTGTTCAGAAAGTCAACTCTAATAACATAACCATTCTATATTAGTACTATGTTTCATGGTGTTTCCAAGGTTAAGCTGTATTATATCGTTTGATGATAATTTAGGAACTTACACTACTATCAGCTGGGCACTTCAAATATATCTTTGCATGACAGTTTAACGTACAGATCAGGAGATTGCAAGCAAACCAATTATCTTGAAAAAAATAATAAATCCCTCATAGCACATGCTGGTGATTCATAAATTGCTATAGTTCAAGGGACAAGGTTAAAACAGCTTTTAAAAAAGAAGAGCTTTAATCATGACCCCCACGGATCATGTCACAAATCTGCACATTTATGCAATGACCTAGTTCTGGGTCACTGAACAAATGATTTTAAATTTTATTATATAATTATTTAGATGAACAACTAAAGATAGTAAAACATGCTTGAAACAGGGTTTAAAGCACAAAAACAAAAGTATTTCACCAATAACTCAAGTAATTTTCCCCTATCACCTTTTTGGTTTTCGTTTCGGTACATGCCAGGCAAGTGCTCTACTACTGAACAACATTCCCAGTGCTCCCCTAGCACTTTTTTTAGTTGGCTTCCTGATTTCTGCTCAGAAGTACACAAATTTCAACAACAAAGATAGTGATGTACTATGACACAGTCTCCTGATTTTAAAGGGCTAATTTAAGTGGTATACTCCCCTCTAGACTCAGAATAAGCAAATGAGATATAATGTCCCAGAAAATACCTTGTGATTATCGATTAGATTCATCACTAAATCAATGTCTCCATGAACGGGCTGGTCTTCTGCCAGCTGGGGTTCAACCCTATACAACCAATCGATGAGGGCCTGCAGGGCATCTGTGAATTGTCCAGAAAATAGCAATGCTTCCTCCAATTTGTTCTGTCTGGGGAAAAAGGGTAGAAAAATTACTCTGAGAACAGAAGAGCTGCCTTAACATGTCTGAACACATAAAGTTTATTTATGCAGGGTGAGTGGTATTCAAGAGAAGGGACAATATATAGGTATTTACTGCTGTTTCTTTACTTTCCATAAAACATAAAAATAAAAAAAGTTATAAAAGTTTTGTTATTACTTAAATATTCCTGACATCTGTTCCAGGAAAATTCCATTACCATAAACTTTGGAAATTAATGATTTTTTGAGTTCCTTCCTAAAAACATGCCTTCATAATTTAAAAAAGATTTTTACAAATTTGCTTTAGGTGGTCAGACAATAAACTTGACTGTTTTAGTATGCTGTTCTATGAATTTAAATACATGTACAGATTCATATTACCATCTCCATAATCAAGATACCGTTTCACCATTCCCAAGCCCCTCATGCTCTTTCCTTATAGTCACACCTTGCCCTGGCATTCACTGCTCTGTTCCTCATCACTGTAACTTTTTGCCTTTTCAGAAATGTTAAAACAAAATCATTTATATGACATTGCAAAATTGATGTCCTTTTGAGATGGAAGAAGAAAAAAAAACTAATACTGTAAAAACTTATTGTGAAGTTCTGTAGAACTGAATAATCTTTATTATTATTATTATTATTAAGACTTGAATTTTGCCAAACAAACCTTTTGGAAATAAAAAAGTGAAAGGAAAACATAACATTTGTTAATTTATGAGTTGTTTGAAACAGGAACAGTTTCTAAAAATCATGTACAGAAATTTTATTTAAAAAATATACATCAAAAAGCAAAGAACATAAAATTCACATAAAAGATGCCATTCATCCCTGAAAAAGTATATGCGTACATACACACACACACACACACACACACACACACACACAATTTGTATGTACATATGTAAAAGGACAAAAATATGCTAAAGGAGATCAGAAGGAAAATTCCAACAACAAAAACTAAATTTTCAGGGGCCCTGGATACAGGTTGAGGATCCCTGATCCAAAAATCTAAAATCCAAAAATGTTTCACAATCTGAAACTTTGTAAGGAAAAATGCAATGCCACATGTAGAAAATTCTATACCATGACACTTTATGGCAAGCTCAATATTATTACAAAACACTACATCAGGCTATGTGTATAAGGTATATACGAACCAAAGAATTTCATGTCTAGATTTGGGTCCCATCCCTAAGATATCTCATTCTTTAAATGCAAATATTCCAACATCTAAAAAACTTCTTAAGTACTTCAGATATGGTATACTCAACCCTTTTGGCAAAAACAACTAACACTAAGGTTCAACAGAAAGCTTTAAAACATTTACAAGATATTTGAACTCTTGTACTTTGTACTTTCTTAAGTACTCCGAATTTTTGAAATAAGTCTTGTACCTTCACAAAAGTGTAATGAGAAAGAGGGAGACTGGAAAGGGGTGAATGGAGGCTGAAGAGAATGCTGGGGCCAGATCAGTAGTGCCTTGGTTGCCACATTAAGGAGCCTATGTTTTATCCACATCCAACAACAAGGCCCTGAAGGGCATGAAGCAGGAATGATAAGATCCCATTGCATTTAAATAAAAAAAATCATCCTAAGTAGCTCCATGGAGGTTAGATGAAAGGAGGGATAAAGCAGGTTTGGGGAGACCAGTCAGAGCAGTTTTGTGTAGTCAAGTGTGAGTGAGATGACAGAGACTGGGGAAGGTATCTTTTTTTTTTTTTTTCCCTTCTAATGAGTAGTTAAAAACAAAGAATAATGAACAGCAAAGGCTTCTCAGAACAGGTGCTCTGTGAATGGATATTTAGGACAAGCAGATGTCCCTTAGGCAAAGAAGTTATCTAAGGTCCCTATAATGTCCCTGCAAAGTACCACTAAGTTCTATTTGAGGGAGGTCTACAAAGTAACCAAACTGCCTAAAGGACATCGTACTTTCTTTTTTAAGTTTATATGATTGCGGAATGCATTACAATTATTATTACACATATACAGCACAATTTTTCATATCTCTGGTTGTATACAAAGTATATTCACACTAATTCTTGTCTTCATACACGTACTTTGTTGTTGTTTTTTTTTCATACACGTACTTTGGATAATAATGTCCATCACATTCCACCATCATTTCTAACCCCATGCTCTCTCCCTTCCCCTCCCACCCCTCTGCCCTATCTAAAGTTCATCTATTCCTTCCATGCTCCCCCCTCCCTACCCCACTATGAATCAGCCTCCTTATATCAAAGAAAACATTTGGCATTTGGTTTTTCGGGGATTGGCTAACTTTACTTAGCATTATCTTCTCCAACTCCATCCATTTACCTGCAAATGCCATGATTTTATTCTCTTTTACTGCTGAGTAATATTCCATTGTGTATATATGCCACATTTTTTTTAATCCATTAATCTACTGAAGGACATCTAGGTTGGTTCCATAGTTTAGCTATTGTGAATTGTGCTGCTATAAACATTGATGTGGCTGTGTCCCTGTACTATATTGTTTTTAAGTCCTTTGGGTATAGACCGAGGAGAGGGATAGCTGGGTCAAATGGTGGTTCCATTCCCAATTTTCCAAGAAATCTCCATACTGCTTTCCATAGTGACTGCATCAATTTGCAGCCCTACCAGCAATTTATGAGTGTACCTTTTCCCCCATATCCTCACCAACACTCATTGTTGTTTGTTTTCATAATAGTTGCTATTCTGACTGGAGTGAGATGAAATCTTAAGAGTAGTTTTGATTTGCATTTCTTTAATTGCTAGCAATGATGAACTTTTTTTATATATTTGTTGACTGATTGTACATCATCTTCTGAGAAGTGTCTGTTCAGGTCCTTGGCCCATTTATTGATTGGGTTATTTGTTTTTTTTTGGCGTTTAGATTTTTGAGTTCTTTATATACCCTAGAGATTAGTGCTTTATCTGACGTGTGAAGGGTAAAGTTTTGCTCCCAAGATAAAGGCTCTCTATTCACCTCACAGATTATTACAGATTTAATACAATTCCAGTCAAAATCTGAATGACATTCCTCATAGAAATAGAAAAAGCAATCATGAAATTCATCTGGAAAAATAAGAGATTTTTATTTTAGCAGGAAGCGCGAAGCAGGTAGCATCACTATACCAGACCTTAAATTGTACTATAGAGCAATCGTAACAAAAACAGCATGGTATTGGCACCAAAACAGACTGGTAGACCAATGGTACAGAATAGAGGACACAGAGACTAACCCACAAAATTAAAATTATCTTATATTAGACAAAGGTGCCAAGAACATGCATTGGAGAAAAGATAGCCTCTTCAACAAATGGTGCTGGGAAAACTAGAAATCCAAATGCAACAAAATGAAATTAAACCCCTATCTCTCACCATGCACAAACCTCAATCCAAAATGGATCAAAGACCTAGGAATAAAACGAGAGACCCTGCGTCTAATAGAAGAAAAAGTAGGCCCTAATCTCCATCATGTGGGATTAAACCCCAACTTTCTTAATAAGACTCCTTTGGCACATGAATTAAAATCAAGAATCAATAAATGGGATGGACATCCTACCTTTCCACAGATTTTCCACATATGGTATCCCACTTGTCTCTGAGTTCACTCAGCATGTTATCCAGCTTCAGGTTGTCATCAGCTAGGGTGGTTTTCTCCTTTAGAGAACGGCCAGTTCGGTTGGTGGTATCATAGACAGAATGCTTGGCTCCAAGGGATTTCTGAAACTCCTATATATTTAACAAGAAAACAATGTGCATATCTACTTGGGACTAATAAACAAAATAGATAAAAGGCACTAAAGAGGCATCCCTGACAAATGGAGTCTCTGAGCCAAGATGAAGGGGAAGTAAGAATTGCCCCTCCAGATTCTCATGTTTGGGCCCATGGCTTATGCCATTCTCACCATTTAGGAAGCCTATATACTTTCTCTCTGGCTATACAAAGCCCTATCTATATCTTAGAACATCTACAGATTGCTCTTTCAGAATCTAATGGCTACATTGCTAACATGACATCTTACCTTGCTGCCTTTTACACTGTTAGACTTTCATGTTTGTGTATGTACACATCTCTATGTGTGGAGGGATGAGTTATATTCTTTCTACATAGCTCAACTATAAGCATTTACAGACCAAAGGAACTGTCTTTGCAAGTCTTTCGTTATCATTTTATACATAGTAGGTATTTGTAAGTGTTTAATAGAAGGCTAGGAAAAAAAGACAACTGCCATTGAATGTACAACCTCGTAGATGGAGAAGAAAGAAAGGTCAACTTAATGGGTAGCTTACAACCTTACAAAATATCAAGGCAATTATAATACAGTGATTCTCAATTCAGGCAGCACAATAGAATCACACTAGGTAGCAAAATGCTCTGTGAATGTAATTTTCTCACATAATCTCAAGGTTAACAATGATCTAATAAGATTTTATTGCCTTTAAAAGTTAAACTTTAAATGTCCTATTACAAGACAAAATAGTATATTTTTAAATTTATTTTGAGACAGGATCTTGCTAAATGGCCCAGACAGTTCTTGAATTCACCTGCCTCAGCCCCTGAGTAGTTGGGATTATAGGCATATATCACCAGGTTGCATTTTTTTAAAATGTAATTTTAGTTGTAGATGGACATAAAATTTTTTTATTCTACTTATTTTTGTGTGGTGCTGAGGATCAAACACAGGGCCTTACACGTGCTAGGCCAACACTCTACCACTGAGCTACAACACCAGCCCCCAGGTTGTTTCTTTATATAATTTATATATTATATATTTGTAGCTGAACACAATTCACTTATTTATTTATTTTTATATAGTGCTGAGGATTGAACCTAAGTACCTCACACATGCTAGGCAAGTGGTCCACCACTGAGCCACAACCCCAGCCCCACAAAATGTATTTTGAGGCAACTACATCTGGAAATTTCAAAGTATTAAAATAATTATAATATCATGCTATTTCTATAGTTTATTATTCTAAATGTTATTTTTTCATGCATTCTGAACAGAATGCTTGTGTTTATTAGAATCACGGTATTGATAAAGGCTTTCTTCACACGGTAAACACATAATATTACAGCCGAGTATTTTTAAAAGACAAAAGTCCCCAAATGATGAATAAGTACAAAAGACTTCTTTGAAAATTAATAATGGACTACCTTGAAATGTGTCTTGAAGAAATAGCTGACTTTGGCTACAGACAATATGGGGCAAAACAAAGGATCTGTTAGATTAGTTCTGTGCATTTTCTTTATCTGGGATTCTCTATTATGCAATATACTTTCATAACACTACAAGTCCTCCATGTTCAAATTCATAAAAGGCATTCTATCTTGAGAAACAGGCTATTATTTTTCCATCAGAGGGGAAGGATGGAAGGTGCTGTTCACTGTCACTGTGTTTCCAAGATTGGATGTGGCAGCTCCCCACCTGCCAGCAGAACAAACCCTCATAAGCCCTCATTCAGCCAAGAACAGATGTTCAATGTGTTTCCTCCAGGCATCCTCTGGTCTTGACCCTGTGAGCCTAGCCCGCCTGGGTGAAAATGATGGCCAGAATTTTCTGATGATGAACCTGACGCTGCTCCTAATTTTTCCAACCTTTTAAAGTTATCAATGTTTTAAGCAGTGATTTATAGGTAGATGCCTAAAACTGTAAAACTGTTTGCAAGAAACCAACTCTCCTTTTACCCACATCCTCACCCTCACGGTTGGTGATCACTTTACAAACAGAACTGTAAACAGACACAAATGCAAGAGTTGGGTAGCAGGGCATGTGAAAATCGAAATGCCAATGTCAACATTCAAACCACTACAAATTCTTTATGCATTTTAGACTGCAGAGGAAGTCTAGTTTTATTTTATTTTATTTTTTTCTTTTTGGTAATGCTGGCCATCAAACCTAGGATCTTGCATGTGCTAAGCAAGTGCTCTACCACTGAGTCACATCCTTAACTCTCAGTTTTAATTTTGTATTTTTTTTTAAAGCAATTAACTCTTGAATCATTAATATAACAGTCACTAAAAGTAAAGACATTATTGCTGCCTGACTCACATCAAATGCAATTGGTTTTAAATTTGACATAAATTCATACTGGGTGGGCTTTTTTCTCTAGTGATGAATAAATACATAATCAAGTAAGAATCTAGATGTGATATTGAAATACATAATGATGTATTGCACAATATGCTTTTCTAATGATAGACCCACCTTATGCTGTGCAAGCTGTGTTTTTATTTTATCTGGATCATTGGCAATTTCCAGTTCAGAATCCAAACACTTTTCTGACTCTTCCAGCCATTCCATTAGTTTAGTCCAAGCTTCATGGAACTGTAAAAGAAATTCACATCTTTGTCCAGAAATTTTTGAAAATACTGTATTTGATATCTAGCATATTTTAAAATAGAAATTAATATTAATGGACATACTGAATATCATTCATTCAAAATTTCCCTTGAAGAAGAAAAAAGTAAAGCTTTCTCCAGAAAATTACAAAATGTTTGGACAGTGCTTGGCATTTATGTTTGTACCCCATGGTAATTTTGTTGTAACCCATTCAACACATGGACATGAACAGAAATAGGAACAGACCCAGTTAAGGAGCTCCAGGGAGAACTTCCTTTTTCCTGTTCTTTATTTTTGCTCAATAATTAACACTGATTCTCATAAAATGTTGTTTGGTCTTTTTGTTGTGTTGTGCTGTGTTTTGTGGTCCACTGTGGTCTCTTGACACATGTGGATTTACTTCTAAGGTGTTTAATTTCTTCTTTTTTTAATATTTATTTTTTAGTTGTATTTGGACACAATACCTTTATTTTATTTATTTATTTCTATATGGTGCTGAGGATTGAACCCAGGGCCTTGCACATGCTAGGTGAGCGCTCTACCACTGAGCCACAACCCCAGTCCCAGGTGTTAAACTTCTAATGTGTTAAGAAAAAGGAAGGAAAGTGGAGGAGGAAGAATAAAGCTTGGAAATTGGTTTTTAAAAGTAACAAGAACAAAAAGAGGCATTGTATTCCTACTTACCATAAAGATAATTCCACATCTTCATTTGTGCTAACAAAATTCTCATATTAATGCCTGTGTCTCACATACTGGTTTTATATGTACAAGCACCCACAATATTTCAGTTCTAACAAAATATAATTCTCACACTCTGGAGATACATATTTTTGGTTTCAGCCAAGGTCTCTTTTCTATCATGTAGAAGAATTAGTAGGTTCTAATTTTAGATACCAAATTGTGAAACTGGTTATAAATTATTTCTTATAATAAACTAAAATGAACATATACATAACAAAACTAAAGTAATCAACATAAAAGACTTGTCTACCAAAGAACATTAATAAAAAATTACAAAAAGACATTTAACAACATGAGCACAATCCAGGCACAGAACCACGAAGCTTCAGGGCCCACAAGAGATTATCTCATTACAAATCTGCTCTCTCTGCACATCCCTCCCAAAACTCGAATCAATTTAAACATAGAAAAAGAAAAAAGCCAGGCAGAAAGGCACATAAAATGCCAAAGTCAGAGAATTATGATCTACATTAGAGCCAAAAACTGAGCTAGAATAAAAAATAAAGAAATTAAAGAAACAGATAGTTAAGGTGTTAGGTAGTTTGAGACTAAATAACATAGGTTGCAACAGCTGGATGCTAAGTTCACTAATATAAACCATAGGTTCTAAAGAGGGTTCTGCTTTCAAAGCTATTTTTAAGCCATATAAATAGAGGGAATGCTATCCATTTCCAGTGAAACAGTGGAAAAAGTTTATGAAGTAAGTTAAATGAAATGAAACCAGGAAATTGATTAAGTGAAGAATGAAGAAAGAGGATAAGTAACTGGCTATTGGTACCAAAAAACCTTTGTAAATGAGAAGTTCCAAAATCAAGAAATACCTGTACTACAGGTGGCAATATGCCACATACTGCAGAGAAAAAAAATGTTAGGCTCAGAATTAATATTTTTAAAAAATTTTTTTAGTTGTTTATGGACCTTTATTTATTTATTAATTTATATGTGGTGCTGAGACTCGAACCCAGTGCCTCACTCTGGTAGGCAAGTGTTCTACCACTGAGCCACAACCTCAGCCCAAATTAATATAGTTTTGAAGAAACATTAGAAACTAACTCTGTTCCAAAGGCTTCTTTTTAACACTGGACAAGTCATATCTCCCACTCAAAAAGGAACATAGAGCATGTAATTCTCTAATGCAATCTGCCATTTCTAAAACTTTAAAAAATTTATCCTGATAGCTATAAACAATGAAATACTTGACTCCCATGACACTTGTTATATCATGTAACTGAGCCTGCCTTAGGAAGACTGCCTTAGGAAGTACTTGGAAATCAGTAATAAAATAAAGTATGATCCCTTGCTCTAAATATGAGAGTGGAGGCTGAAAAACAAAGGAAAAATCAACAAACACAATAACAAGATTTGGAGCTTCTTTTTGAGCTTTAATGATAATGGTCAAGGTATAATCAGTCTTTCAAGATCAGTTCCCCAGGGCCTGAAATTGCTGCCAGGTCAAAAAATGATGTCAACATGCAAAAATAGGCCATGGTCTTTTCAGGAAATAAACAACGTGGCTCCTGATCGCTACACCTTACACTGCCCGCAAGCAAAAGTACTTTAATAACATACATTTCAGTAGTTAGAACTGATCCAGTGCCAAGTTCAGAGAATTTCTATAAAGGTTTATTACCTGCTTGGCCCTCTTCCTTGCTTCATCCAAAGATCTTCCTCTTTCTACTAACCGTTGAACCACTTTTTCCCATCGACTTTGAACACTGATGAGTAGATTCTTAATTAGGACAACATCTTGTTTCTGACTAAAATACTTCAGGTGGGTTCCAGTTTTGTCCAGTTCTATTATCTGCTCTCGGTGAGAATTTACTTCATTGGCAAAAACCTTTCCCCCGGAAAAAAAGGACAAAATTAGAAACAGGAGAAAAATGGATCGATCTTAAAAATGCTTCTGGTGTCATAAAGCTCAAATTGTTTTAATGGTCAACAGAAGGTTTTCAAGCACCAAATTCATACTTTTCCCATGAAAAGAGCCCAGCGTCTGAAAGGAGAATGCTATCCATTTGAGTCACTACATACCTTGTGCTCATCAATTTGAAACAAGACTGTGTCCAAGATAAGACTTGGCCGAGAAGCTACATTTAGGGTCTGTTCAGCCTGGGTGAGCCAGTTGATGAAGTCTTGGAGGGAATTATGGAACTCCATTGCCAAGTTGAGGGCTTCTTCCAGTTTAGTCTGTGAAGGCAGATTATTTAGTGTTTGATGCCTAAGGGTTTGGGTTATATTATTGGTTTGTTTCAGGTTAATCATTCTTTGCAGATTCCTTTCCCTTCCACACTTTATGAATACAGTATGCATATTAACCAAATAGTCAGCTTACTTTTTTATAATGGGCCTTCACTAAAACACTAGCAAATCAAACCTCTTTATTAAGTTCCATCTAGTAAGAAGTATTTTCCCAAAGGTAGAAAATATTTAATATACACTAAACTGTGCTAATGGACAATTTTCTTATAGCATTACTCCCAGCATTACAGATTTCTTAGATTGTTCTTCTGAAATTTCTGAAAAGTGATAAAAAATTCATAATTTAACATAAATTGTAATTACTTTTGGATCAAATTTTTATGTAAATGCTCATAAAATCCAAGTAGAATCTCTTGCTCTTTCTTTGTTTCGTGGGTGTGATTAGAATTTGAGAGTTTGATAATATTTAAAAATATCCCTGAATGACACTTGAGCTATGATCTGTATTGTATAGATACCTCTTTATTCTCTTGTGTCAGCATACTAGGTTCAACTGATGCCATGGAACCCCAAATGCATACAGAATCCTTTTTAAACATGAATTACTAAAAATTCTACTCTTGATAGTTCTAACTCAGAAATAAAGCAAAATCCATGCAACAAACCAACTAAAACATTGGTTCTATTATTTTAATCAAATCACATACTTTCCTTTCATTGAGTTTGGTTTCCACTGATTCCCATTTTTCTTTCAAGTTATTTATGTCTTGGTCAATATTTGTCTCTGCAGATTCGGGGCATCTTGCAAGCATCTGCTGGCCTTTCTGCATCAGACTCTTATATGTTTCCTCTTTAACATCAAAGGCAGCACAGACTTCCTAAATTGAGACACCTTGAAGTTATATGACTTTAAAGAAAATAAAATCTAAGAATTCTATCTTTCCAGGTCATCAATCCCAAACCCCTCAACAAATATTCATTCCTCTGGCATAAAGAACAATCATGACATGCAGTTAAACTTTTTACTATATTGAAATAATACCAAAACCTACAGCCATTTCCAGTCTACTGAGAAATCTCAGAAATGGTGCTATCATTATCAATGCATTCTGCATGCCAAAGTTTGAAGCAATAGTTTTCATGTTGTCAAGAAATATTTCACAGGCTGGGATTGTATCTCAGTGCAGAGTGCTCACCTAGCATGTGTGAGGCACTGGGTTAGATCCTCAGCACTGCATAAAAACACATAAATAAAACAAAGGTATTGTGTCCAAATACAACTAAAAAAAATATTAAAAAGAAAAAGAAAGGTTTTACTAGCCAGGCACAGTGGTGTGCACCTTTAGTCCCAGCTACTTGGGAGTCTGAGCCAAGAGGATGGCAAGTTGGGAACCAGTCTCAGAAACTTAGTGAGACCCTGTCTCAAAATAAAAAATAAAAAGGGCTGGGGTATAGCTCAGAGGTAGTGCACCCCTGGGTTCCATCCCCAGTACAAAAGGGGAGAGGGGAGACACACAAGTATCTTCTTTTAACAGAACAAGAACATATTTTCCAGCCTTCCATGGTACTAGGTGAGAATATCATGCTTATTAAATGAACTTTAGATAGGGCAAAGGGTGAAGGGAAGGAACGGGAAGGGAGTGGGGAATAGGGGTAGGAAAGACGGTGGAATACAATGGTCATCAATACCCTAAGTACATGTATGAAGACATGAAGAATGTGACTCTACTTTGTGTACAGAGATATGAAAAATTGTGTATATGTGTAATATAAATTGTAGTGCATTCTGTTGATATATATAGCAAATTAAAATAGAAAAAAACAATAATCTTTAAGTATATTCTGATTTATTTTGGAGATTTTTCTTTATACTTCAAGGCCCAACAGTTTAAAACCTGCACAGGATTATAACATTATCCATTTGAGCTTATCAATTTTGGGGGAAATGTTGGCTTCTAAAAAATAACTTGACTTCTAAAACCTCAAGTGCTGACACATTAATCTTTGAAATAAAGAATAGGTTCTGACTTAAAATTTTTAATCAATAACTTGCATTATTTCTTATACATGATAATCTCTGCTATAAAATCACGTATCTTTTAAAGTCTCTTCTTCTTATTATATATAACATAACACCAGGGCCCACAAAAAATGGTCAATCTGTTAATCTGAGACTAGAGCTGTAGGAAATCTGTACGCACCATATGGGCATTAAGTTGCTCCCTGGCCGTTTCTGGTAAACCTCCCAGAGGTTTGGATGCCAGCAGATGACGCTCTGTGTCAGTAAGCCACTGCTGTAAATCCTCGATTTCGCCATGGAACCCTTTGGCCTGCAGTGATAGGTAAGTTTTAAGTTTGAGCCACAAACACTTTCACTTTCAAAGCAGAAAACAGATTCAAACAGTCCCAGCCTGCCAAGCCCCTCTCTGCATTCCCAACAGCCAGGTACCATTAGATCTGCCTGGCCTCTCAGCTCAGCAGATAAAAGTATTATGCTAAGAACTGAAGTGCCTTCTTCTTTACTTTGTTCTTTATCCACACTCATTTCTACTACTCTCCTTAAAGTATAAAAATTAAACAGCAGTCTGCGAACTAATGAAAGAAATCCATGCTATTTTGGTCTTGAACACTACAGACTAAATCTCAGGATTTAGTCTCTTTATTCACCTGACGTAAGGCACCATCCAGCTGCTGCTTCCTTTTTTCTGTTTTTTCCAGAACATTTTGCCAGCGTTGATTTAAAACTTCGAGCTTGTGCTGAAGATTGCTTGCTTCTTCTCCTGCACTTGATTCAATTAGATCATTTCCTGCTTTATTAACCGCTTCCACTGTGGACTGATGGGCTAATACGTCATTTTGAAGCACCTGAAAATATTAAGATAACATCATGTTTGCCAGTTGGTAACACAGTGATACCACTTTTAACATAATTGTATTTTCTGTTTATGAGACATTCTGAAACAAAAACCTTAAAGCAGAGATCTAACGTGAGGTTTTAAAGTGATGGAATTCATTTCACTTTATAGCTTTCCTAGATATAGTTTTAGTCTACCAACACCCCTTGAAATAATTGTGTAAGGACACCTTGCCAGTTCTTCCCATTACAATGATCTTGCAACTGATGCACTACATATCTGGAGATTATCATTAAAGGTTCTAAATTTTTTCAATTTATTGAATCAAAATTAATTTTTATGTCTTAATTACTTAATTTAGAAATATTTTTATATATTCATTTTCAATATTCATTTTCAAACATAAAATTATCACTTCTAAAATATAGATATTTTATAATTAGCTTTCTAAAAGGAAAGAAAGTAACCAAAGAATATTCCTTTATTTTCTCTTATTGGAGGGGCACTAGAATTAACTGCTAATTTCAAAGGAATGTAATATTGTTAGGGTCCATTATAATCCTCCCCTACGCTTACTGGCTCATAGTTGGGAATGGTAAAGAAAAAGAACTTCAGCTCTCAGCCCATGTCAGATATCACATGTTTGTAGGGGAATCAAGATAGGGATTTCAGAGAAGGGCAGTAGCCATCTGAGAGCACTGTTTTCTGACAGTATTCACTCATTTTCTAAGGCATCTGGTGAAGGAGTGTTTTCCAAAGGCTATAAAACCAAGTGAATAAGGAGTTATCTTTATAGAAAGCAGGTAGTTTGATATGTTAATAGTAGGAATTCTTTCTCAAGGTGGAAGTGTTAAATGTTCTTGTCCAAATTTAAAAGAAAATACTGTAAAATGCAATCTTCTAAATGGTCCCGGTCTACAGGAGACTGCAGGAGAGGAAGGGGTGGAAATATTACCTTCCTTCCTCCAGCAACTCTTTTAGAATTCTAAATCTTCTAACTTTTGATCTTTGAGCAATGGAAAGAAAAAAGGAACCATTTTTAACTGCTCAAAAGATAGATAAACAAAACTAGAAGGTCCTTCCAGACCCCTCACCAAAACTGGATCTGTGCCTCATCTTTCCATTTCTACTATATATTTTATGTAGTTCATATCACTGATGTAGGTTACTTTTTAAAACAACTACCAGGTTAATGGAAACACAAATGCATCTATAAACTCACACTATGAAAATAAACATTTGGTTTCTATGAAGTTAGTCTGATCAGTCATTTTTTGCTTTAAGCAAAGGTATAATACAGACATTAAATAATGAAACAAGCTTCTATGTAATCACTAATTATGCAAAATAATCCTAATTTCTTAATCAGATATAGCTGGTCAATGACTATCCATTTAGACAGGATCAGGCAAAAGAGGAGAAAGAATCTAAACTAGGGAGTTGTTAGCATGGGGAAAAATATGAAAGAAGGAGAACTAAAGTAAGAATAGTCAAAAACTGTATCTCATTATCTTAAATGCTATTTTTTTTGCATTTTACATTTACTATTAAAATGTTAATAAAAGTAAATTATTAAATGTTACCTCTCTGATAATCAGGAAAACTTTACTTAAAGTTCAGCTTCAGGACTTGGAAGACACTATTAGTAAGGTAAATGCTTAAGTCTAGGAAAGACTGTGGAATGTTAGGGTAAACTCTACTGTACATTTATAAAAGTCTAGTGATTCAAGAAATAGGGAATGATTTGCTGCTAAGAATTATCAACCAGTGTCACAAAGATGACAATGACATAAAATGATTTTGCATGAGTCTCTTAAGATTAACAACTTGCAACTCATAAGCTTCAAATCAAAAAACATAAAAAACTCCTTTCAACATAAATGTTTTTAAAAACTGATTTAGAAAGGAATATGACACAAAAAGCCAGTCAAAGATAAGAGTGACTGAGATAGAATGAAAAAACCACAACATAATGAGAGATGTACAGACAGAAATCAGTTAGATACCCAAGCAGGCTAAGAGACATTGAGTGGAGACAGGAACCAGAGGAAAAACAAAATCTGTGTCAAAACAACAACATTTTGAATCCCTGACTTTTTCAGGCTATGCCCAACAACTTTTAAAAATAGCTGAAGTTAACACAATAACAGGTATAATTAAGAATTTTAATCATTCATGTTTGCCATGAAGCTCCAATAAAATTTAGCCACAAATTTCCCATATCTGCTGTATTTGATAACGACTATACTGAACAATGAGAAAAACATTGTAATAAGAGCCTATTAAGTAGTTTAATCCTTAGTTACCAATATCAAATATGAACTTGTATTAAAATCATAACCTTGAAAAATGCATAAAGAAACATACCAAAAACTTTGATGACACTAAAAATGCATAGAAAAGAAACATAATACGTAACAATAGCTACATACGTGATGCTTGGCAAGTTCAATTTCAATGGCTTTAGGGTCTCCTCCAACAGGTTTCTGTTCACTTAGTAAGCCCTCAGTGTGCGTCAGCCATGCCAAGAGCTCATCCAGAGCATGCTGGAACTGACCCAGTGCTAACAGAGCACCCTCCAGCTTGTGCTATGAGAAAGCAGAGAGAAAGAAGATCCATCTATGAATGACCCATATTTATTAAAAAAAAGGGCAAAAATCAATTGTTTTCTTCTGCTGATAAGCACATCCCACTGAAAGCCCAATCAACATACACTTCCACATTTTTAGTTCGATCTTCTTTCTTTAAAAAAATGGCATAAGCAAAAAGAGCTCTAATAAGAGAATCTGGGACTTCAAAAGTTTATTTCCATAATTATCTGATTTTATTTTTAGTAATTATTTTACATTAATGCCTAAAATCAACAATGTTTAACTTCACAACAAAAGTCTTGATGTTTACCTGTCTGTTGATAATTCTCTCATCCAGGCTATCCCATATCAATTTCAGTTCCATTAATGGGTCTTGAACTGTGTGTTTGTCACTTTCTTCTGTTACTTTTTTCAGCAAAAGTTCTGCTTGATGGTTCAGTCTTTCCATTTCTATCTGTTGTTGATAGGCCTCTGACTTAAATTGCTAAGACAGAAAGATACAAGGGATTTTTTTTTTTTTTTTACACATTGGTAACTTTAAACAAACAAAAATCTGTGGTTAAATCTTTATTCTAATTCATATTTCCTATTGTAGGAAAGTGAGAAGGAATAAAAATTAAACATGGGATTAACTGATGGAAGAATACAGATAAAAAATTAAGGAAAATGTTTCCTCTTTATTCATTGTTTCTAGTGAAAAGATACTTCTATTTAAATTTTGATATTTCATTTTTGTTCTCTACAACAAAATGAATAAATTTAGAAGTCCGAGCATATTCCAATATTTAATTGTACACTAAAAATGAGTTTGAAATGATAGGAAAGACGAATATAAAATATATATCAACATATATGAAAACCAGAAAACAATGTACCTAAGAAACTCAGTATTTCTTGCTCTAAAACAGACATGAATCTTGCATCCCCTGATAATTTTTTTATGTGTGTGGTTATGTTACATTCATTAATATTTAGTCATTCCTACACTTCACCCTTGGCTGACACAGAGGAACACTATTACTATTCCCTGACATGGTGCCTCTTGTATTACAAACATGTAGTTAATAACCTTGGCTTTGCCAATCAACAGGTTAGAAAATGGTTGCTTGTAACAGAAAATTGTCCTGTCATAAAATATCTTCATAAAATTTTTGAATCTGTAATAGTAAATAATGGCTAAGCAATTCCTTAATTTTCTTTCAAACATATGAAAATAATAAGTAAATTACAGTGAGTACTTATTATGATCAAGTTACTCAACTAACTTATTACTATAAGGAAATACTCTCATCCTCCATTCACACTAAGGACACAAAAATAGAGAAGTCAGAAAACTTTCCTGAGGTCATTTGGCTAGCAAGCAGATGAACTCAAACCTAAATCTAGACAACTTGATTTCAGAGTTTTCTCTCCTAACCAGCTTGCTATATGAAAACCATCTGAAATAAATAAACACAAGGATCCAAAATAAATTCTCCTTCATCGCTGTAATTGTACATATGTATGTCATGTGCTTGTTATTTGACAAGGCAAAGTAAAACAAAATAATCTAACAATGGTAATCATAAAATTCTCAAGAAGAAAAATTTGTTTCTACGTGAAACAGTCTGTCAGACTCAGATGAAAATGCCATAATTCTAAAGTCAGATAATTAATTATTTTATATCAAAATCTAAAGGACTTCGCTGATAGTGGTCTCTGTATGAACAATTAGGAAGGCAATAGCTGATTTCACTTCAGTAAATAATCACTCTACAGAAGAATCCAGAGAGGAAACAGTCGAGCCATTTTCACAGCTGGAAATTAAGAACCACAAAAGCAAAAATGACAGAGGAAAGCAGATGGAAACCAGTAAACATTTACAAAACAAACATCTTGGGAAATACAATTATACTATGAATGTGTCCATTAATTACTCAGAACATATGAAAGAAAAAATGTTGCTGCATGTGTATTGGTGACACACTCCCCACACTCCACCATGCCCCCAATATGAGGATATTTGAAAGACTATACATCAAATCTCAAGAGTAGTTGCTTCTGGGTACAACATATTTTAGGAAACTTAGAAAAATTGGTTTTTCTCCTTTTAGCTTACTTGTATTCTCCTACTTTTCTATAATAAACAAAATAACAAGAAAATAACTAGTATATTTCCTTTTTTAATGAGCATTTAGCTACTGCTTACTTTGTGTAGGCACTATTTTAAGCCCTTTTTAAAAGCAAAATGTAAATTTATTTCATGTTAGGAATCTGATGACTTGAAAACTTAAAAATGTAGTGTTAGGATATGGTTCAGTGGTAGAGCATTTGCCTAGCATGCATGAGGTCCTGGGTTCAATCCCCAGCATCAGGAGAACAAAACAAAGAAAAATGCAAGAAAGTCTTTGGTAAATGATGTGGCTGCCACACATACCTTTAGTTCTTCAATTTGCTGCTTGACAGTTTCAAGGTCTGTTCCAATTGGAGACATTGAAGCTAATTTACCACCTGCAATATCGACCCAGTCAAATACTGCCTGAAAGACACATTAGTGTATATGTTAATATACTAGTATATTTGAAGGTGCTACAATATCTTATGTATTTTAGAAAAGTCTTAACTCACCATTTTTTTTTAGGCACTAAATATATAAAAAGTGACACTGTGCTTTAATGAAGTTCCCAGACAATACAGTGGGGGGAAGATCTTGAAAAATATCTGAAATTGCTGCCATTAATGAATCCTAAGAACTTTAGCAGCAACTTGGGAAAAAAAATATCTTCTACTTCCTAATCATACCTTGGACCCTCAGAAGTACCTGGGGACTTCCATATCTGTAGTGACACTAGCTGCAGGTCTTTAATGGGGGCCTTCCACCTCTACTGACACCAGTTGCAAGTCTTTAGTAAATCCAGCTGCTCCTCAGGACCAATAGGACCTTCGATGGCCCTTGTTTTTCTAGCAGTGGAAGGACTCTTATGACTCCTCTATTGGAGGACAATGCAATTCAAAGATTCACCATCATGGCCTGACCTTACCAACAGGGCTGGAGCCTGATTTAATTAGTACTTGATATTAACTAATAAGTTATCACTTTGTTTAAAAAAAAGATGGGTGGAAAGTTTTAATAAGGTGTTATTTGTAATGATTTTTTTCATATATTTCCAAAGTTCAAAACCCTTTTCAGCTAACATAAAGCCTGGCTGGTGATATTTATTTTTACAAATATAGAAATGAAATGGCATAATGAAAAAGGAAAAGATGTTCTCATCCGAACATTAAAAAGAATATTCACTCAGTGTTATGGAAATACTTAGAGAGAGGTTTTTTCCATATGGTAAGAGGGATCAAAGATTAAACTCCTGCCAGGCTGTTAGGAAATGGAACAAAGTTAAGGAAGGTAGGGAAGAAAAATCCCTGAGTTGGCCTCCACTGAAGAGAATTTTGGGTATTGAAAACACCAACTCATAAATGGTTAATGAACTGATTGACAACCTTGAAGAGATGTGAAAAACAGCTATTAAAAGAAACTATATATATGGAAAAGAAGAAAACACTTTTTACACACCAGATTATGACTTAACAAAATGGAAATCTATTTTAGTACATGGAGAACATTGGCTTCAAATCAAATTTCTTTACTTCTGACTTTAGTTAAACTTGGTGATATTTTTAGATAGTGTTTACTCCTTTCATCTCATTCCACTCAACTTCAGAACAAAATTCAGTCTCGGTTTCATTTCACTGTTTGGTGTTAAATCATGTATGAAAAATTGTGTGAGGGAACACTTACGTTCACTTTAAAAAAATGATTTCTTTTTAAAGTAAATTTCACTATGTGTTTAGATACGCATTTCAATCTATACACCTGGAAGGTCAGAAATGCCATCTAAAAGGCCAAACATGAACTGGAGTAGCTGGGACAGTTACAGGAATAGATTTGGCCACAACTGCATGCACACTTGCAGTCTTGGGTTGTGTCAATATGTAATTTTGTAGACATCAACTAGTATGATGCCTCCTTCAGCTAAAACCAGCAGACACACTGTAACCACCTTACCTGCAGTCCATCCTGGTACTGAACCGCAGCCTGCATGGCCTCCTCCAGCTTATCAATTCTGTCTTTCCAAGCTTTATTTAGAGAATCCCACGCCGAATTTAACTATGACATAAACATTATAAGTTTTTTAGGGTCAAGTTCAAAATTTTTAACTAGTTGTTAAAATATATTAGTTAAAAATATTTGAGTTAACTAAACTGTTACAAAGGCATCTGATAAGAGCAGAAACTAAGCCAGTTGTACCTCATCAATACTCTTCTTGACGATGGGTTTATCAGGTTCCCCACATGCAGCAATGAGTTCAGAACCCAGGTTAATGACCATGTCCAGCTCTTCCTGTAGCCCATCTATTTCTTCCCTTATGGCCTAGAATAAGAAAGTGACAGCCTTACATGTTAAGCAAAACCACCCTGAAACTAAAATGATGTATACAAAAGATACTGATGGTAATTATTTCTAGGAAGTGGGATCATGATAATTTTTATTTTCTTCCATTTCCTAAATTTCCGCAATAAATTTTCTCAACATAAAAACAGAAGAAATATTTTAAAGGAAAAATGGCACCATTTAAATAACAATGCCACATTTTTATTATAAGAACACAAATAAATAATAAATACTATAACAAAATAGGAACAAATATTGAAAAACATCAGCAATACTGTAAAGTGTAGGGAAATTTTGTTTTTCAAACCAAATATGCCTGACAATAAGCATTTAAAATAGACTTAGGTAAAATATAAGCTCAAAGACTTTATACAAATTAACATATGTTAGTAGATTTAGGGCAATCAAGCTTTGGATTTAATGTCTTTATTCTAAGTACGACTTATAAACTACAAAAACATTAATTAATTTAACAAATATTTAGAAAGCATAATACAAGCCCTAAGGCACTGGGGATATAAAGAAAAATAGATCTAGTTATTCCCCTCAAGGAGCTCACAGTCCATCAGAAAAGACAGGTATAAGCAACAATAAATCAGACTATGTGTAGAGTCTGAAAGTTTTATGGCAACAAAGACGGTAACTTATTCTTAGCAGATAATTCTGCTAACTATACAAAAACAGAGTTACATGGGGGGGTGTGGTAATAATTGAGCTTAAACTTGAAGCTTGAATACGATTTGTCACCAAAGTGGCCAAAAGAACATTCTAAGGTAAGGAAATAAAGTGTGCAAAGGCACAGATGGATGCTAGGTAAAGCACAGGAGTTTGGGGGGATGACCCTTTCTAACTACTGCAATTGAGGGAATCTGGTAAAGAAGCGTAGAATAGAAGTTTTTGGAAATAGGTCTGGGCCAGGCTGGGGCATAAAAAGCTGCATACCCTGGTCTAGGAAATTTGGGTTTTATCCAGCATGCAGTGGGTACCTCTGAGGGTTTTCAAGCAGCAACGTAATAAAAGCAGATACAGAGAGATGATTGGCAGCAAGGTTAGAGGCTTAGCAATTAAAGAGACTGTACTATGTGTTACTTTGGAAGCCAAAAGGGGGAGATAATGAGGCCCTGAAAAGGCAGAAGCAGTGGAGATGGAGAGAAATTATTTTAAATATTCAGTCTCCAAGCAAAATTTGTGGGTGTATTCTATATCCTACCAACATTATGCATTCCATGTTCAGAAATAAATATAAAATTTTAACAGAATAATATTTCTAACATATACCACAGGAATCCAGGTTTCATTATGCAACTCCTATCTTTTTTTAAACTTTAAATGAGATTTTCTGCTTACCTCTGCTGCTTCTTGCTGTTGTTTTACTACTGAAGGATCAATTCCAGGATCCTCCAGGTCCCGGATGAAATCTTGAGTATCTTTAGTGGTAACTACCAGTGACATGTGATCACACCAGAACTTTTCTGCTAATTCCATTACATCCAGGAGTTTAGCTTCCCTTTCTTCCACCAATGTGTGTATGTTCTCCCAAATGAAAACCATTTGGTCAAGTTTATCCTGAACAGCTATGAAGCCAAACAGTATTAGCACAGATGTTGGTTAGCCCCATTGAAGCAATAAAGCAAAATGTTTTAGCTCACACAGAAAGCAGCGATTCAGTTAGCTAGGTATTTAACACTAGACTAGGTCTTGGCTGATTGTAGTCTGATCAGTATCACTGGGCCCAAAGATCCTATTCCAGCTAGTGCAAGATCTATGGGTCTCTTGCTCTGCTGAACCAAGGCTCTTCCTGAAAAAAGTAGATGCTCAAAGCTATGTAAACTCAGAGTATACCCAAGTTTAATAAGTTTTAAGTTTGCTGAGCCTGGTCAAACTTCCTCAAAAATTAAGTAACCATGTAAACATTTGTAACTCTCTCCAACTCAAGAATAAAGTTATCTGTTTTAGTCCTAGGAATATAAAAATGTAGGATGTGTATTTCTGGCTTGCTTCTAGATATCCCTATCATGAATTTCCACTGTGCACAAGCCCAGCTCATGGCTCTAAGTTGGATGGGCTATGCTCTTGCCATTTCTGTGGTTATGGGACAGAGCAGGCATACTAGGTAAGTTAATATAATCAGGAATAAGAAAAAAATTATTTAAAAACCTTGGGTTTGGCCTTATTAGCACTATGCTTTAGCCTACTTGTTTAAAAAGGCCCAGGGATCACATGGTCTTTGTATAACGGCACAGTTTGTATTCAATCAATTTCACAAACGCAGGAAGACATTAACAAGGGACTTGTATACCCAGCCCTTCCACCCTAAACACATATCTATAATGCCTTTTCCGAGACCTGGCATTCTGTTATGCATTTGGACTATCAGAGAGCAACATAAAAACTGAGAGTTGATACAAAAGCATAGCTGAATTTTTCAAAATGATTACCTTTGGCAGATATGTCTTTATCAGTGCCGCCAGATCTAGCAATCATTTCCTCTCCCCTCTGTTTAAGAGTTTCATACAGTGGTTGCAGCTTTTCCATATCTACTGATACGTTCTTATTCTCACTGATCTGCTCCTTGATCTTCTCCACCTCAGCAGAGATGGAAGGTGGCTGCCTCAGGCGCTCCACAATGCGCTCCAGGCTCTCAAGGATCTGGTCGATCTTGTCATGGAACTAGTAGTACAACAGTGGGATCATTTGGGAGGAAACAGATCTGGGATACTAAGTGTGAAATTTAAGTGGAAAAAAAAATCCACTTAATTTCTTTAATTAAGAACTAAATGTGAATCTCATTTGTTAATATATCCATTCATAGAGTTAGATACAGCTGGTAATAATATTAAGTCATGCCTAAAATCATGACTTGTATATACACTTCTGTGTTACATACCCTATGTAAGTAGAATGGACTTAGTTTCTTTTAAATAATTGAGGGTATTCATTAAGAAATGATAATATCTTAACATATAACTGGACCACTGTAAAGCAGCATCTATTTTAACCTTTTACTTCATCCTGTTATCACAATTCAAATTAATTTTAAAATTTATATTCAATAAACTAGATATTTTCTATCAAAACTGATTGTTTTCTTCTTTTCTAATGACTATTTTGGTATTCTAAAAACCTATATTATTAAGTGTGAAATTCACGGACAATTTTGATTTAAAAGATTCCTTAAGTTACATATTTCCTAAACTGAAAAATGTCAAAAAACTAAACAAACATTCCATAATGCTGTATCAGAAATTTGGTTTTAGGGCTGGGGGTGTATAGCATATGCTTAAAATGCACAAGGCCCTGGGTTCCACTCCTAGCACCAAAAAAAAAAAAAAAAAGTAAAAAAGTTTGTATTTAATTCATGGTCAAACACAATCTCAGATTTGAGATAGTTTAAAATTTAAAAATTTTTTTTTTCTTCTTTTCTGGTACCAGGGATTGAACCCAGGAGCGCTTAACCACTGAGCAATATTCTCAGCCCTTTTTGAAAAATATTTTATATGGAGACAGGGTCTTGCTGAGTTGCTTAGCACCTCACTAAGTTGCTGAGGTTAGCTTTGAACTAGTGAACCTTCTGCCTCAGCCTCCAGAGCCACTGGGATTACAGGCATGAGCCACTGCACCCAGCTAAATTTGTTGTTTTTATATTAAGCGAATTTATAAAAACTAGTCCATTCACAAGCTCTACTTTATTCTTAAAGTTTAGGAAACCACCATTTGGGATTATAGAAAACAGACCACTCTAATGCTCTGTATGTAATGATAGA
Organism: Marmota marmota marmota; assembly: GCF_001458135.2. Classification (NCBI taxonomy): domain Eukaryota; kingdom Metazoa; phylum Chordata; class Mammalia; order Rodentia; family Sciuridae; genus Marmota; species Marmota marmota. Next base: position 22,970,797 of record NW_025999982.1, read on the forward strand.
AACCAATCCTTGAAAGTGGAAAACCTTTGAGCAATTCTAGAATTTGACTTCTTGAAAAAAGATTTTTACAAAAGGAAAAAAAATATGTATTTCCAACTTCGTATTTGCTTCCTTTTTATTTGGCTTATCATTCAGCCTTCCCTCTTAGTGCCTTGAGAATGTTTTATTAATAATGACAGTAATACTTTACCTCTTCCAATGGCAAATGCTACCTTCCACTTGAGATGGACATGGAATTAAATATCTGGCAATGAGAGTGACTATGTTTCTTAGTCACTGAAAATTATTTTTTATTGTGTCTTAAAGCAGGCACAGAAATATAAGGGCTGGGCATAAGCAAACACCACCTTTGAGAGACAAATACCCTGTGTCAATACCCTGAGTTAGTGGAGTGAAATAATTCTGGTTGAAATTTAATCAGGATATCTAAGAGGATGGCTTTCCCTGCTTTGCTGTTTGGGAGGGGAGGACCCAGTTCTATTTCTAGTGTACACGATTACCTGAGTTGATTGAGAAATGGCTTCATCCAGTGCCACAGCTCGCTTTTTGACATCTTCTTTAATTTGACTGTAGAGGGTGTCGGCTGCCACATACTTCTCTTGGATAGAGAAGCCTTCCCCTGGGCTCAATTCCAGTAACTGTGGCCCAGTCTTGTTCATCTTATCTATATGAGGCTTGTGTTCAGCTATCAACTCTCGCAGTTGCTATAACAAACCAAACAGCTTCTCAGTATCTCAGAGTCACACCTCCATATTACAGCTGTCCACACCCCCAATGCATCCAGCTGGCAAGAAATACCAAACAAATGCTCTCCCCACAGCAAGGCATTTAGTACATGATGGCTCATACAACTCTTTGCCAGGAAGAGATGGCCCTGACACAAATATTAAACAACAGTCTAGTCATGCCAAAGCCCCCTCAAGGGTACACACACACAATTGCTGGTTGAGTGAAATAATGTATTATGTATTCCATGCCAATAGCAGTACACTTTGACAAGAGTATAAGCCAAGGGTCATTTTATGTGAAAGGATACTAATCTCCTATGTCCCTGCAGAGACCAAACAATAACTCTTGATGTACCTCTGTATACACTTGTGATATATACAAAAATAGGGAGAAAGGAAAAAAGAAAATGGAAAGAAGCTCAGTAGAAGGCAGACAGTGTTGAGAGTAAAAACTCAAGATAAAAGCACATGAGGGTGATGTAAGCCCACAAGGCATTGCATTTATGTGAACCAATATAAAATGGATGCACATTATACTGAATACGTATATTAGAATCTACATATATATGACATAAACATTATACATACATATGAATGAGTTTATTTCTATTCACTATTTTCAAATGTTAAAGTTGTAAGGGTAATCAACCTTTCAACTACATAGCTATATATTGTGTGAAAGGTGCATTTAAAGAAAAATGTGTCCTAGGTATATGTTGCATAATTTCATAACCTAAACAAGAGATACAATGATATTTATATTAATGAATGGAAGTGGGATCCAGGTGAAGCCCCATTCCTGCTGATGGAAATGATGAATTGGAGGCTTGAGTAAAGCTGCAATATTTATATTTCATGGATCTTGGGTTCTTAGTGGAATAGCTGTTTTCATGAGTCAAGCCCCAAACCACTCCCAGGGGAGTTTTGCCTAGTTTCTCTGAGGCCAGCCTCCATGCATTACTAAGGAGCATTCCATATGTCCATGTGATAGACTGGGTTCCCTCATCAGCAGTTCCTTGTCCTCAACAGAAAGTACATCTCCAAACAGTTTGCTATCCAATCCCTAATAAGACCTTCTCTGAGAAAAATCATATTCAGGAAAGACTGTCTAGAGATAAGCTAGCCATTCTTTTCTGTACATTTAAATTTCTATTATTCGTGAAGTAGAATCACCAGGATGGACATAACTGGGTTTTTTATTCAAAGTGTCTGCTGAAACTAGTATTATGGATTATTATGAGAACTTGTTGAGGAAATTAGTACATTACATCATCAACTATCCTCCGTGTAACATACTATTTTTAAAGTTTTTAAAGTTTAGGAAAGAGCTAAACAGGAATTCAATTTTAAAAGGAAGAGGATGTCTAATTGAATATACTGCAAGTAAGGACATGGGAGGTGTAGGCCTACAATCCAGCTCCTGAGTGTTCTAGGATGAGCTTTCCTTATTTTCATTTCATATAATCAAATCATCTCTTCCTGCTGCTTGACAGAATGGAGGTGGTGATGGCAATACCAGCTATGATAAAATCAAATGGGAAAGGAGAGCTGGAGACGTCACACACATTCTGGTTTCAGTATTCCACAGTGCATGCTTGGAAAACAAGTGCACACTCAGAGTGAAATGCAAGACCTTTGCTGAGGTTTCTCAGGCTGCCTAGAGATCTTATCTGTACAGTACTACTAAGAGGTGACAGCCTGGGGAGCATGAGAAGAGCCTTTTGCAGACCATTCCATGACACACAAAAGAACACCCAATGGATGCCCACACTTGGGCATGTGTGGGCATGAGGATAGGGTCTCATATGGCAAAATGATCTGGGACTCCAGTCCTGCTGGAGATACTTCATTGTGATTTTAAGATATGGAACCAGCTTTTATTACAGACAAGAATGAACTAGATCTTCCCCCAAAACAGAAGGAGAGATGGTGAAGCTGAAGAAATGCCATTCTAGAACACTACAAATATTCTGAGAGCTTTTAATCTGAACAATCTGAAGACTTGGCTGCAAACCTTCATACTTTTCCTTATATATACAATCATAATTTTTTTTAAATTTAAAGATTATGCAAAAAAGAGAAATCAACTCAATTTTGAAATTGTCAGCTCCATAATAGACCCTTTCTTACCATCTGATATTATGTGAAAAGCAGTTATTAAAGTCACATCAGAGTAAAATAAATCCACGAAATATTTTATATTAAAAATCATTCTGTGAATAGTCATCAGAATTTCCACCACAAAAATCCTTCTACTAAAATTAAATCTGATTCTTATAGTTTCTAAGTTTTTCTATTGCTGAATGATTTAAACAGAACTCCATGAAATTTTCATTTTCCCTTAAACAAAGTGTTCTCTAAAACTCTTTTCTAAATAAATACTTGTTAGAGATAGTCTTCCATGCTAGTATATTAAAATAGTAAACAAACAAGTTAATAAGTTATTCACATATTACAAACAATGATGTAATATACCCTGAAATATACCCTAAGTTCTCTCTCTCTTCCTTTCCTTCCCCCACCCCCACACTGATTAAGTCTCAGAGTACATTTTGTACAGATCTGGGAAAACAACTAGGTTCACAAGTCCATAAATAGCAAGGACTCCAAATTTTATTCTGAGTCTTGAACCTTCTCTCATACAAATCTTTGCAAAAGTTTAAGTGACATTAATAATTAAGTGATTGCTAAAACGAGGGCTTCATAATGCCATTTCACTTATGTTTAAAATACATATAATTGTAGTTGTAAATATATTCCCTAGTATATTCATCTACACTTAGGGGAATAAGAACTTCAAAGAGTTCCATGTACACGGGGGTGGGGGGATGGGGGGTGATATGTCTTTATACCTCAGCATATTTCCTTTTCACAGTTTTTGATATTGCTATGTGGATATATTTCATGATACTGTACATTTTCTCCAAGCTGTATGAAGCCTCTTCCATATATTTCTACTTTTCCTTTATAGTCTAGATGGCTCTGACCACTACATAAAAAATATAAAACTTAGTCAACATGTACAAATGGAAAGGAATTTAGCATGTGTAAACTTGAAAAAGCACTTCCAAAACTTATTTCTCTAGCATTTTGAAAAGGGAGTTTTTTCCCTACCCAGATGGTTTATACTGTGTACTCTTCTATAAAAGTCATGATGCAATTAATGGCATATACAGCATGCCCTACCCACATGGGGCCTTCCATATAATTCTGGGCCACAGGTTAAGCCTTTATGAGGTAAGAAAACTGCGTAGACCAGAAGACAATATTATTAAGACACTGTAATCATGTATGATGTCTAATGGCATTTTCAAAAACCATCAAAACCATGATGCTTTTTTAGTGGGAATATCACATTTTCTTTTACCCTCAGCTTACCCGATGTTCTTCCTGCTGTTGCCTTAGAGTGTCATACTCAAGGGCTGGGGCGGGAAGCTGAGAGATGATTTTTTGTGTTTCTGTCAGCCATGGCCAAAGTTCTTCATATGTCTCCCAGAACTGGTTAACCAGGGACTGTGCCCGTTCTAGCTGCAGATACCTCTCAGAGTTTATCTGGCAGAGGGAATCGTAGTTCTTCAATAACTTGTCCAGTTTTTTCTAGAAAATCAGATGATGAAATATGTTTAATTGTCAGGCAGACTAGTACCTGTATTCCAGACTACTTTGTCTAGCACTGTACACCTGGCATAGAGAAGGTACACAACAAATGTATATGAAATGAATAAATCAATAAAAGCTATTCTAAGTAATTGTTTCTGTGTACAAAAGTTCATTCTAAATTCAAGAAGGACTGCCAGTTTTTATGAATAAGATACTAGCTCTTCAAACAAGAAGTAGAATTCTCCACTCATTCCTATAATGCCCTTGAGGCTAGAAAACAGGTTTCATATGATTGTACCAACATAGACAGTATTTTCTTGAAAAACAAAAGACTTTCCTTTGCAAATGAAACTGTAAAAATTGCTAATCAACAAATTAATTACATACATTAGAATCAAAGTAGAATATTGTGCTACACACGGATTTTGTGTAGCAGTCACAGTGATCTTGACTTGTGTATAAATTCACAGTAAAAACTCATAGCAGTTTAAGATCTGGTATAGTGATGGCACCTGCTTCACTCTTCCTGCTAAGGACTGCTTTAGCTATTCTGGGTCTCTTATTTTTCCAGATGAATTTCATAATTGCTTTTTCTATTTCTATGAGGAATGTCATTGGGATTTGGATCAGAATTGCATTAAATCTGTATAGTGCTTTTGGTAGTATGGTCATTTTGATAATATTCATTCTGCCTATATAAGAGCAAGGTAGATCTTTCCATCTTCTAAGGTCTTCTTTGATTTCTTTCTTTAGGGTTCTGTAGTTTTCATTGTACAGCTCTTTCACCTCTTTCATTAAATTGATTCCCAAGTATTTTATTTTATTTTTTTTGAGACTATTGTAAATGGGGTAGTTTTCTTCATTTCCCTTTCTGAGGATTTGTTACTGATATACACAGATGTCTTTGATTTATGGGTGTTGATATTATATCTTGCTACTTTGCTGAATTCATTTACTAATTCTATAAGTTTTCTGGTGAACTTTTAAGGTCTTCTAGATATAGAATCATATCATCAGCAAATAGTGTTAATTTAAGTTCTTCTTTTCCTATGCATATCCCTTTAAATTCTTTCATCTGTCTAATTGCTCTAGCCAGTGTTTCAAGAACTATGTTAAGTAGAAGTGGTAAAAGAGGGCATCCCTGTCTTGTTCCAGTTTTTAGAGGGAATGTCTTCAATTTTTTTCTATTTAGAATGATGTTGGCCTGGGGCTTAGCGTGGATAGCCTTTACGATGTTGAGATATCTTCCTGCCAATTTAAAAAAAAAAAAAAAACAGCAATGGTACTGGCACCAAAACAGACTGGTAAATCAATGGCACAGAATAGAGGACACAGAGACTAACCCACAAAATTACAATTATCTTATATTAGACAAAGGAGCCAAAAACATAAATTGGAGAAAAATAGTCTCTTCAACAAATGGTGCCAGGAAAATTGGAAAACCATATGCAACAAAATGAAATTAAACCCCTCTAACCATGCATAAAACTCAACTCAAAGTGAGTTGACATATGTAATAACAATGGTTTATACTGATAATAATGATAAAAATATAGTTAACATCAATCGAAGCTTAATGTGTGCCAGTTAGCCAAGAACCCAAACTTTAATAGCTTTTACGTTTATTGAAAAAGATTGTCCTCTTGGTCATTCCCTGTAGGAATATTCCTTTCATTGTTATTCTGTAAGGTGAAAACATGCCTTATCTAAAACTAATGAGTTTGCTGTTTGAACAGCAGCTGTGGATAAAGTCTTTTGTAGCCTTAAAGCTCAAAACATGCTGCCTATTTAAGAGTCTCAACACCAGTCACATAGAAAAGATTATACCTTCATTGACTGTTTCTCCTCTTCACTGGATGTGGTCATGATTTTATGTCCAGATTTAACAAGTTCATCAATAATATCCTTGTGTCTCAAAATCTCCATGGTGAATGTCTGTGATTTACCAAATAAAGATTTTAAAGAAAAAAGAAACAAAGTTTGTAACTAAAAAGAAAACAATCAGGCAAAGTAGTTGAAAATACCAAGTAACACTAGAGGGGTCTTGAAAAGCAAATCATGCAAGCTTATTTCCTAGACTTGGAGCACAGCAGCAAATAATTTACAAAGCAACTGGAAATGTATCTATTCACCTTTTGAACCTGCAGTTGAGCAGAGGTCTGGTCTTGCTCAAGCCTAATGTCACCCAGAGACATCAATTTCTTTTCTGTTTCAGTAATCCAGGATAACTCAGCATCAGCCGCTTGGTCAAACTAAACAAAAGATAAATCATAAGGTCAGCAAGTTCCTGTAACTGGTGCCAGAAAAATACCTATCTACGTTTCTTTTAAATATCCTTATTACACAAGTGGAGACTCTGAGCTTATCTCTTCATGGCATCCTGAAATAATTCATGAGAATCACTGAGTCATAAAGAAAGGAGAACTTTCCATAGAGCAATTAAATATAAGCTCTTAAAATGTGTTGAAGTCATAACACTGCATTAATGATTTTAGGACAGTGAGTCTCACTGCCTTCTTTCCTGGTGGACCCAATCGTTTGCTCCTTAGGAGTATTATCCAAATGTAACAGCAACAGACATAAAGGGACAGATACCATCTTTAATTACTCTGTCACCTTGACTCATACTATACCAGGTAGCAATCTGCTGTAAAAACACATGATTCCTAAGTAAAAAGAATGACATATTCCCATGTACTACTATACTATATCTGTGTGTAGGAATAAATGTGCCGATATATGTCTCAATGTATATACAGTATACTACCAAATTTTTCTTGTCTAATTTTTAAACATTTCATTTAATAATGGCAGGAAACATTTTTGAGAGAATTCTTAAATATTTTAATAAGAGATTTTATTTTCCTGATCCTACTAATGATTCATGGACATGGTAAAAATTCATAAAGTACAGGAAAATATACAAAAGAAAATTAAAACCTGAAGCTAATACTGTTGGTATTTCAGTGAATTTTCTTCCAGAAGAAAGACACGTAAAGGTCTAGGATAATATACCCCACTTTTTTTATTTATTATGAACAATTTCCCAAGTCATATTTTTCATTGTGATTTTAAAATAGCACCAATGTATTCTAGCATACTCAAGACATTTTCATTCAGGCTCTCCATAGATTTTTTGCTATAAGTATACCTGTATGAATATCATATGTATAAATCTTTTGGCATCTCTAATTAGGCTCTTGGTGTAGATTCCTAGAAGTGACTACCAACTCAAAGAGCATTTTAATTAATTTCAATGCTTACATTAGATAAAACACAATACATTTCCAGACTAAGAAATTATCACTGATAATATAGTAGGCAAGTGACACCATGGGCACCAATGGTGAATGGTAATTAACAACAGCCTCAGAATTAGTGGGGAATGGATGCTGTACGTATTCAAGCCCAATTCTGCCAGAACTTCTGATTTCTGAAGAGAAGCTGGAAATCCAGATGGGGTGGGGGAATAACTAGGAGAAGGAAGAGGAAAGACTAGAAAAGAATTTGTACTTTTCAAACTATACAATACTATGTGGACTCAGGAGATGATGGAACAGCTGAACTTTTCCTAGTTCCTCATGATAAGTACAGTGTCTGCGCTTCAAATAAAACACACACAGGGATTACACAGAGGAAGAGAGAAGAGGGCAGAAGAGCGGTGGATCCCGGACCCTGAGGAACACCATGGTGATGAGTTTTCTGGGATTCCTTTGTGCTCACCTATCCAAGACTGGATGCTAGAGAAACTAGAAACCTAGACACATCAATGTGCACAGACAAAGCCCCAAGACAAGCCTGATCTCTCTAGTGAAAGGACAAGGATAAGGGCAGCCTAGCAAGTCAGAAAACTTAGGTAGTTACCACTTTATTCCAACCAAATACCATGGGGAAAAAATGTTGCCCCCAATTCTACTTATATCAAGAAAGCTGACCAAGGAGCCTAGATGCCCACCTTCATGAGGCTACAGCAAGGTTCCCAACATCTCTGCCAGGGTAATGTTAGAGAAGGCCAAGGAGAGAGGCAGAGATCACATGCAGATCCTGGGCTTCCAACCCCAAGCAAACAGCCATGAGTTGTGCCCATTCTTGTCTCTGAAGTGCGTCAAGGCATGCCTAATGGAAAGAGGGGGTCCTTAACGTCACTCACTCTTGAACCACTGTGGCTAATAGGTATCAGTAGAGACCACATGGGGAGCTGCAACTCCCAAACCCACCCAGCAAAAACAATGGGGCATCCCCTGAGGTGTCTAGAGAGGCTAAGTGATGAACCTGGACATCTACCCTCACCTGGCCAGCTCTTATGCCAGAGTGGAATCCAAAAAAGTCCTTAAATCAGAAAGTTATTTTTTTTTTGAGGCTACTGAAAATGGGGTAGTTTCCTTGTTTCCCTTTCTGAGGATTTGTCACTGATATACAGAAATGCCTTTGATTTATGGGTGTTGATTTTATATCCTGCTACTTTGCTGAATTCATTTACTAGTTCTAGAAGTTTTCTGGTGGAACTTTTAGGGTCTTCCATGTATAGAATCATATCATCAGCAAATAGTGCCAATTTGAGTTCTTCTTTTCCTATATGTTCCCTTTAATTTCATCTGTCTAATGCTCTGGCCATTGTTTCAGGAACTATGTTAAATAGAAGTGGTAAAAGAGGGCATCCCAGTTTTTAGAGGGAATGCCTTCAATATTTCTCCATTTAGAATGATGTTGGCTGTGGGCTGGGGATGTGGCTCAAGCGGTAGCGCGCTCGCCTGGCATGCATGCGGCCCAGGTTCGATCCTCAGCACCACATACAAACAAAGATGTTGTGTCTGACGAAAGCTAAAAAATAAATATTAAAAATCTCTCTCTCTCTCTCTCTCTCTCTCTCTCAAAAAAAAAAAAAAAGAATGATGTTGGCCTGGGGCTTAGCATAGATAGCCCTTATGATGTTGAGATATGTTCCTGTTATCCCTAGTTTTTCTAATGTTTTGAACATAAAGGGGTGCTGTATTTTGTCAAATGCTTTTTCTGCATCTATTGAGATGATCATATGATTATTATCTTTAAGTCTATTGATGTGATGAATTACATTTATTGGTTTCCGTACGTTGAACCACTCTTGAAGAGACACTTCTCAGAAGATGATGTATAATCAACAAATGCATGAAAAAATATGCATCATCTCTAGCAATTATAGAAATACAAATCAAAACCACTCTTAAGATTTCATCTCACTCCAGTCAGAATGGCAGCTGTTAAGAATACAAACAATAATAAGTGCTGGCGAGGATGTGGTGAAAAAGGCATACTCACAAATTGCTGGTGGGGCTGCAAATTGGTGCAGCCAATATGGAAAGCAGTATGGAGATTTCTTGGAAAGTTTGGAATGGAACCACCATTTGACCTAGCTATCCCTCTCCTCGGTCTATACCCAAACGACTTAAAAACAGCATGTTACAGGGACACAGCCACATCAATGTTTATAGCAGCACAATTCACAATAGCTAAACTGTGGAACCAACCTAGATGCCCTTTAATAGATGGATTAAAAAAATGTGGCATATATATACAATGGAATATTACTCAGCAATAAAAGAGAATAAAATCATGCCATTTGCAGGTAAATGGATGGAGTTAGAGAATATAATGTTAAGTGAATTTAGCCAATCCCAAATAACCAAATGCCAAATGTTTTCTTTGATATAAGGAGACTGATTCATAGTGGGATAGGGAGAGGGAACATAGGAGGAATAGACGAACTCTAGATAGGGCAGAGTGGTGAAAGGGGAAGGGAAGGGGCATGGGGTTTTTAATGATGGTGAATGTGATGATCATTATTATCCAAAGTACGGGTATGAAGACACAAATTGGTGTGAATATATTGTATATACAACCAGAAATATGAAAATTGTGCTCTATATGTATAATAAAAATTGTAAATGCATTCCACTGTCACATATAAATAAAAAAAGAAAAAAATCAGAAAGTTAAGATCCAAGAAATAACTTCATATGAGAACCAGAAAGATATCAAATTGAATTAAAGAAGATAATCAAACAGATGCCAGGGGCTACAGTTGTAGCTCAGTGGTAGAGTACTTGCCAAGTATGTGTGAGGCACTGGGTTTGATCCTCAGCACCATATAAAAATAAATAAACAAACAAACAAACAAACAAATAAAGGTATTGTGTCCATCTTAAAACAACAACAGATGCCAATATCTGGATGGCAGAGATGAGAGAATTATCTGATAGAGATTTTAAGTCAGCCATGATAAAAATGCTTTTGACAACCATTTCTGGATGTTCATGGTTGAAATAAATGAAAAATCAGAAGCCCTCAGCCACAAAACAGAGCCTCCACAAAGAAATGACACCTAAAGAACAAATGGAAATTTTAGAACCAAAAAACAATGGAAAATAAAACCAATGAAGGGGGCAAAGATTTTTTAAATATTTGTCAAATTTCTAAGTAGATTTCCTTCATTATAAGGAAACCAAAAAAACCTTCTGAAAAAAAAATCTCTCTTAATCTGGTTCATACTTTGTATGACATTGTTCATTTTCAAATTGAAGTACTCATTAGTAATTACAGATCCATGAGGAAACATAAGAAAAACACTTCATGGACTAATCCAGCAGCCTCAGGTGTGCATAGTCCCCATGGGAAAGAAATGAAAGAGTCTTCTAATATATTATCTGTTTTCAAGGCACATACAATACAAATGCAGGCAGAGCCTGACTATGTGGTTCACTTAGAAGAGTCTAAGACTAAGAGAAACCATCTGGGCCTTTCCATCTCACTGTAAATGCTGCAAGAGATCTAAGTAAGATTTAACAGTCATGATGTATTTTTTTCTTCTATTGATCCTGGAAAAAATAAAGTGACACATCACTGAACCTTTTCTGTTTGTGTTCAAGCTGTTAAAAATATGACATGTATAATACGGAAAGTCAAGTTGTTGTTAATATTGGTTTAACATGATGGCTTCCCTTTAAAAAAAAAAAAAGTACCCAATGAAAAACAGTCTGATGATACCATCTAGGTTGCCAAAATGGAAAGCTGAAACTCAAACACTGTTTCTTTAATGAAGTCAAATATTTGCTTTACTGAAAGAAAATAAGACTTCAACCAGAAATTTCCCTTCTGCCTTTTGAGAAATCTAAAAAATTAAATTAGCAAATATTTATTGTTAAGCAACAAATGGAACAGCCACAGGGATATGACTCATTCCAAATGACTGGTGTGTATTTCTAATGGGCCAAAAAATGGGCTCATTTTTACATGTGAGTAACACAGAGAACAACTGTATGATTACCAAATTTTAATAACTTTGTTTACTGCTTGTATAAGTAGCAAAAGTTGACTTTAAATAAATTGTTGATAATCTTAGCACCTTTTTTGAAACTCCATAATTGCATTCTGGGCAATGTTTTTAACATTTAGCATCATTTTTTTTTAACCTTAGCTATTATGTTGAATTCACATTTCAGAAATTTCCTAAAAGTTACTGCAAGCCACTTTTAAGAGACTCTCTATATTCAAAAAAACAAAAAACAAAAACAACCCACTAAAACCACAGCATTCTACCGAACACATTGTTCTCAGTGTTTAACAATCAGTAGCTCCCTTTATCCTGACAACAAATACATAATGTGGGAACACCATTAACTTCTTTTTCAGCCAAGAAAACTGAGGAAGAGAGATGTTAATTAATTTATCAAAGAGGACACAGATAGTAAATGTTGGACCTGAGGTTTTAACCAGGTGGCCTGAGCACAGGAACTGCACTTTACCTCCGAAGTTATACAGTCTGTGCTTATATATTATTTGAGCTTTGAATTCAAAATACTCTTGTGATTTCACCAAAAATGGTTCACAATAAGCAGTAAGTAATGGGTTTTGACTTAAACATTTCTCCAATTGCTAAAATTGTTCATACTTATTCAGAAAGTTTCTAATGAGTGGTAAAAAAGGTCTTTAAGACACAACAAAGAGCAGACCTTGAACCCAAGGGCATCCTCTCTCACTCCCTTCCTCTGGCTTGAGATCTTACCATTTTCCTTTGATTAGCCTTTCCTTCCACTTTACTTTTCATCATTCCTATTTTCACTCCCTAAACACCTGGAGGGTCTAAACAAACCTCATTTCCGTAGGGGATGTTTCCTTCTGGTTTTTTAAAAGAAATAAGCAGGTGGTATTTTTCTCCAAGGCGGATTCCTAATGACAGGAGCTACACTACCAACTCAGAGGCCTCGGCACCCGTGTTATTACAGGGCCCACTTACAGAAGCTAAGCAATTAGAATTGCTGGAGCCCCTGGAATTCCCAAACCTAGTGAGACACCACATGTAGCAACTTCTGACAATTGTACAAGAGGCAAAGAACAATGAACTACTCTGAGTTTAAACAATCACAGTGGTCTTAATTTAGGAGATATCTAAGCAAAAGTGCCTTTACCAATTTCTACAGAGCTCATTTAGTTCAATATTAGGTCAATTTGCAATTAGAGAAAGAAAGCAACACAGAAAGGCTAGTTTGTGTGGGTTTAAAGTGCAAAAGCATGTACAGTTTCTAACTCAGAAAGTGGCAAGCACTGCTAAGAGAGAGGCAGTCTAGCTCAATATCACTATATGCTCTGCCCAGATTGTTTCCTAAAAGTAATGAATGGGCCCAATTATTTTAAACAAGAATAACCTCTTCAGAATACCAATGTCTGGAAACTTGGAGAATCAGATTTGGGGGATTTGTTGACCCGAGCACATATAATTCTCACTCATTTGCTCATAAGTGAGGTTGTTCAATTATTTCCCAAATAATAAGAAACATCCCTGGAATTCACATAGTGCCCTTGCCCCTACAATTTCAAAATTTAGTGGTGTATCTTTTTTGAAACTCTTATTGTGATATACGGTTCACATAAAAATCTAACCATGGCAAATCAGAACTCTTTTAAAAACAGGATGCTTATTAGGAGATACTAATTAGGAGATGTCTGTATGCTGCCTTCCCTTCTCCTTCTGAACTTTGATTCTTTTCCATGTTTTCTTGACATTTGTCATGTTGGTGTTTGGAAGCCAGTACACTCTGTGATAGCAGCCTGAGAGTTCACAAAGTCCACATGCATTTGTTGAACTCCAAAAAGGAAGTTACAATATTATAAAGGAGGTAGATTGCACATAAACAACCTTAATACTGGACAAAATGTGAAGGATCTCAAGAGACATTTGTTTGGTGGGTCATTCAGGTACAGAGAACTAAATTTTTTAAAATTACCAAGTTATGCCCAAAGCACACATCCTCACCTGTCACTTGTAGGTGTGCCTATGTTGGAGGCAGAGGTTTTGGGAAAAGGCACAGTTAATAAAAAAAAAACTGATATGACTAAAGGTGTGTCTAAGATGATAAGCTGAGGTCAGATCACGTCCATATTTTATACGAAGAAGAAACACAGAATGATAGATAATTTGTTCATACAATGTAAGATGGTACCAAATATGTGGTTAACATTCAACTCTAAAAATATATTTTTCATCACTCCTTTTATATTTCAAGAATATTTATCACTGGGTGAATCAGAAAACAAAAACTTCAGTATCCAACTGTATTATGGTCCTTATTCTAAACATCTATTATTTTATACAAGTTTACAAACTAATGTTAGTGGTAAATTTGCTACTTTCTAAATTTGAAAATCATGAGTTTTGAGGGTTCCCTCCTAAGGGCAAAACTGAGTCACTGCCAAACTAGAGACGGGCAACTACTCTGCTCTTAACTCGCCTAGAAAGTGATGTTTGTTTGTTTGTCAAGTTTCACTATCCTTATAGTTGGAAATATTTTCATTATAGGCTTCCATTTTGCTGAAAAAAAAATGGTACTTTGTTCACATTACTGAAGAAATTAGAAAAGCCATGGATGACTTTTCAGGATTCTTCCTATCCATATGATTCATAAGGAGGCACTCTAGTGAAGAAGAGGAGATCTGGATTAAATTCTAGTTCCAACTCTGCCACTAATTAGCTATAGGACCAGGAAAGTTGCCTCACCAGGTATTATTCATACACATGTTCCTCTCAGGTTTAGACACCTTTAACCTTACTGGAGGGAGTTCATTGGGCAGATTTACAGGTATTCCAAAGAAATGCAGATATAAGCACACAAGTGAACAACCAGAAGATGGTAATGGCATTATTTCTAGCTGTGACCTACCGGTAGTACCACTTTTAGTATTCCCAAGCACACACTCTATGGAAAGGAAAGGGTGGAAAGACATACAGTCCAAACTGTTCACACATTTTTTAATGTGTTTTTTGTAGTGCTTCAGTAAAATCTCAAAAATTCCTGTAAAGAATAATTTTCTCAAGAAAAAAAAAACACACACACACACACAACAATCATTATTTTCCTGAAGGACATATGTTTTAGGTTCCTGAAGACTTACACTGACCTGGTTACTTTTTCTTTGTTAACTTTGGAAAGCATTTGCAAAACCTTGAATAAAATTAGGCTACTGCTAATGGTCTTGACAAATATCAGAGCATACTAACCAATACAAATCAGCACTAACTCAACTTCTGACCTTACCCTTATTACCATCTCATTTCACTGAAATGACCTATCCTAATTTCTCAAGAAAGTCTTATTCCACAGAGTACAGAGTATTTGTCTTACTATTTAGCAAAGTCTTCAGTGCCAGTTCTGAAATATTTAGATACATTTCAGTGGGGGAAAAATAGCAGCATTTTAAAAAGTTAAATAAATTTCACAAACACTTATTTTCCTATAATAATGATGCATACAAATTCCTCCAAACGTTTTTAAAAACAGAGTTGGGCAAACACATTCCTCAAGCATGAATGCCCTCCTTCACAAAAATTTCTTAGACAGGGCTTTTGCTTTTGTTGTCTTCCAGCAGCTTTTGTGAGTTTAGATCACAGTACCAAAACAAGGAATGCAGCATTATACTTCAGAACCATATAAATTACACTTTTATGGCAACATTTTACAGCAACAATTAATTTTCAATGCTCCCACAGAATCTGCGGGATTTGTGTTTCCTGCCTTTGACTTATTAGTATAAGCTTAGTCACATACCTTCCCAAGCTCTGCTCTCAAGTACCACACTAGCCCCCACATGGAAAAATCTACAACTAGTCTGATGACTTAATGTAAATAGTCACAGAATTTCAAATAAAAGTTAATCATGACACGTATTACAAACTTCTATTTCCAGGGTCCCCCTCACTGCTATCATATTCTGGAGCTGTGGCTAAGGGCAGAGTATCTCTAAAACCATAGAGTATAAACTCTGCATGAGCCGCAGACAGGTCAGAGGCTATAATTTCTTCTCCTTCAGTCATCTTTGGAAAAAAACTCCACATCACCAACAAAACTGTTACCTTTTTAAAAATGCATTTTTTTTTTGCTACAGTTGCATATAAATGAACAATTGGTATTAACTTGCATTTCAGTATATTTACTCACAAAAAGATTAGACTGAGTGGAGGCATAAAATTAATATTAGCGATAAGCATATATGTAGGCAAAAAGCATTCTGTTTGGCAAGCAGGGCTGATCTTCCCAGTGTCTGGTGTGGAAAGGGTAAATCTGGGAAGCATTGGACAGATGGCTATTAACAATGTACAGATTAGCCTTGCCCTAGCACTCACTCGGAGCCCAGTCAAATTCTATTCAAATCCACTCTTTCATTTTTGAAGTACAACAAATGAATGGAAACACTAGTAACAGACATCTTTGTTCAGGTAAAGGCTCTGGGAACAGCTGGAGAAAATTTATTGCTTAAACAACAAACCACTTGTCCCTACCTGCTGTGATCTCAGAATGGCAGCATCGATCTCCTCCACCTTCTGGGTGATGGTGTCACTCACCAACCGGTAGCGCTCATTGTCCTCAGACACCATTTTCTCCAGTCCTTCCCTTGCCCTCCATGGTAGCAATTCCAGCAAAGCACTGCTCACTTCATTAACAGAATCCAGTAAGGTTTTGTTGTTCTTGGCTTCCTTTTTCAGTTCCTAAAAACATACAAATATATAAGTGTGAACAGGTTTTTCTTTCCCTTAACTATTTTTGGGGTGACAGTCCTCTGTTGGCCAGTGAGTCTATGCTTTGGCCCCCTTAGTTTTAGTTGAGTGAAACAAAGCTTTGTTATTTAAAGCTACTTTACAAAGAATAAAAAAAGCTTTGGAGAGAATTTCAAAGAAAAATTCATTTATCAATGAGGCAACATTGAGTCTTTGAAATTTAATATAAATATTTAAAATCTAGAAAACAAAACCAAGCCAATTAACATGTATTATTCTTTGCTTTCTGGGAACCTCTAAGTAATCAGGTAACAGAAAAAGTAAAAATAATGAGTTTAATGCAAGTCAGAATTAAGTGACCTTCAAAATGAGGACATACAGGTATTAAATCATTCCACTTGAGTCATTATAGTCTCAGTGAGCCTGACCTCACTGACTCCCTTTTGCCCATATGTGATCATACTTCAGGGGTGAGATAAAAGAGGCTGCTATCTCTGAAAAGAAGAATGGCCAGCAAAGCAGTGTACTACTATGTGCTATAAACAGAAAACCCACCCCATGCTACACATCTATCTTATAGAAATGTTGTTACTCTAACCAAATGACATGTCTCTGAAATAGTGATCATTTCCCTCCCCCCCTCCCGCCCCGTCTTCATCATTCTGTCTCTTCTGTAATAAACTATACTCCCAAACATAAGTCTCTTGGAGTAAATTATAATATGCTGTTTTCATCTCTAGGTTCCTAAAAGTTTAAAGGGTTGATCTGCTGCCAATGTCTGCTGGGTCCCCGCCTACCAAGGCATCCTTCAGCATGTTAGAAATGACACAAGGCAAACATAATTTCATTGCTGTGTGAATAAGACTCCCTGAAAGAGGACAAGCAGATCCGATATGTATAAACCAGGGCATACTTTTTGTCTCACTTGTGCTTGGCTTGCTGCTTCTCCTTTCAGATCCTGAGTCTCATATGAAAGTAATTCCACCTCCACTTTGTCCAGCCAGGTACACAGCTCTTCGTGCGTGCAGTGCAGCTGCCCTGAAAGCTGCAACGCCTGCTCCACAGTTTTGGCTACATCGGTGCTCATCGTGGTAATGTCTTTGTACTTTTCTTTAAGGGCTTCCAATTTGTCTTGAATTATTAAAACTTCATCACCTAAAATTCCAAAGATGTTATTTTTTATGAAAAGGAAAAAGAAAGGTATGTGTAGGGGGTGGGGTTTCTTCGGATATCATTGTATAATGATGAAATTTTCTTGGGAAAAAAGAAGATATTTTTATAAAGATGAGCGGACCCAAGAGAGCCCTTAATGAGGTTTTCATCTTTCCCAAGATTGCTGGCAACTCTGATCAGCTGAAAAATACAAAAGCATAAATGGGAAAGGAATATAGTGCCTTTAGTTATGTGGAATTCAGCACCTTTGCATCCATATTATAATACTTTTAGTAATCAAAGCTCGAGGATGCAAAATGCCTTGGTTTAGCTCATTAAGTTCACAGACTTCGTGACTTTGAAACCTGGGTTATTTTAGGCAGGATCCTTAACTTCTCTGTGTCCTTCCTTATCATTACTCACTGGCACCATTCTAGTGGACCCTCACCTGCCTCTATCTCCTTTTCACACACACAGAAATTGTGTCCTAGGTTTCAGACTTCTAATTCAAGTATCTAGATATGATATTTCTTCTACTTTTAATGAATGGTAATTGTTCCCTGTACACGCATGCTGCTGAACTGGATACAGGCACTGGAAAACCTTCCCATGGCCAAAGGAATCACTAAAACAAGTTAGTTTGAGTTGTTCCAAAATTACCTCACACAAATGTTAAACCAAGTGTTTGTGCTCTTGGTGATTCACACA
Organism: Marmota marmota marmota; assembly: GCF_001458135.2. Taxonomy (NCBI): domain Eukaryota; kingdom Metazoa; phylum Chordata; class Mammalia; order Rodentia; family Sciuridae; genus Marmota; species Marmota marmota. The sequence goes on from NW_025999982.1 coordinate 22,989,007, forward strand.
TGGAGAAGTTAAGCCTGTGTATTGCCACAACATGTGTCACTGCAATGCAGTCTACCTTAAAACAACTGTCTCCAACCTATGTGTTCATCTGCCTTCTGCAAGTGGAAAACCAAGGTAACTCCATTGTAGGCTTCTCCAACTAGGTCCTGTGCCAAAGTGCTTTAGGTTATGAGTAATACACCATGTCCATCAGGAACTCAAGTGAGATCATGAGAAAAAAGTGAGATCATATTCCAACCGCCCCCCTTGGTTGGTCTTCAAAGCATTCTCCAGAATAAAGTCTTGGAACAGGCTCAAAAATTATACATGGTTTTGTCTTTTTCCCCCAATCCCTAAAATATTTGAAAGCAATGCAAAATGCTGACTGCACAGTTATTTGAAAGATGGCTCACCTGTGGTTTGTTTAAGCAGTTCTAAACCATTTTGTAACACCTGATCTACATGTGGTTTCGTGAGTAGGATGTCCTCTTGTATAGCCTAAAAACAAAGGTACCATTTTTATGTGGGAGAAGAAAAAATTAAAGCAGTATTAGTATTTGTTAATCACAGAGAACTTTAAGTTGGTTTCATAGAGAAATATCTGAGGATGCCCCTCACATTTTCACATACTCATTCTCATTCTCGTATTTATGCCTCTTCTTTTTACCATTGTGCCCCATGCCCCATGCTGATCTACCATAATTCAGGGCACTCTCCTTTGTAGATACTTAGGGCCTATGAGAGTTGACTCTGTGGAGGTACTCAAGTACTGATTCAATATTAGGTCCTTGTATACAAAAAATATATATATATATGAAAAGCTAAAAATCCAGCTCATTGGATAAGTTCAACTTCATTTAAAAGCGACATCATTAAAAATATTCTGTCTACACAGTTAGGGTCTTTTCTGAGTATAGCGACTCACCTAAAACATAATGGATGTAAAACAATACATAAATAAGGAAGATTAAATAATAATGAACAACTGAAATGAAAGAAATAAAATAAAAGAAATCCAAATACCCGGAGTTCAGACTGCTGTTTCCACAGTCCCTCAGTGCTGTAATCCTGGACTGAGAGCTTGCTCAGTTTATCATGCACTTCATTCAGCCAGTTCATCAGCTCAACTTCATCTTCCCCAAAAATCTTAGCATTACATAAGGCCTGCTGGAGAAGCTCAGACCTTCTGTGACTTTTCTCTTGAATCTCAATGTACCACACTTGAGAGAAGTCTAATTTATTCTGCACCAAATCTTTATCCTCCCTGGAGCTCAAAACCTTTAAGGACTGGCCAATGCTAACAGCCTGGTGTAAATGTTTATTGTGACTGGTGATGTCATCTTCTAAGGCCTAAATAAAGTTTAAAAAAAAAAAAGAAGAAACACAAAAAAGAATGGACAAATAAAAATGAAATGAAAACATAAACAGAACTAAAGGATGACATTTGAAATGGATTTACTTTGCAAATATGCATAACAATAGTACATAACTGAAAATTTATGTCATAAAACCACAAAACAAATGGAAAACTGAGTCTTACTGATGTGTGATTATATCTTACTTTGTGCATTGCAATTTGCTCCTCAAGATTGGCAGCACAGGTTCCTATGGGGTCCAATTTTGCCAGCCTCCCTTCTATGCTCGTGAGCCACACATTCAGTGGTTCTAGGGCTTCATGAAATTGCTGTGCTACCACCAAGATACCTTCCAACTGACGATTCCTACAAATGTGCCAAGATAAAGGTCATTTAGGGACAAAGAATGTGTGAAATATTCAACAAAATTCTGTAGTTATGCTCCTCCGTTCTACTCTAAAACACTTTTTGTAGAAATCAACTAAGATTAAAATTGAAATCTCTAACATTTAAAGAACATGTTAGAATAGTCCTGTTAAAACTAAAGTTGAACAACAGATCATCCCTGAGTACCTAAATCTCAGGAAAGGTGTATTTTTAAATAATATTCCTAATAATTTCAGCAATAATAATTAGAGTGATAATTAACAATGCTATAACAACAGCAGCAATAAAATAATTGTTGTTATGTACAGTGGTTGGTCCTGTTTAAGTCCTTTATATATTAACTTCAAATGGAGCACTAGTACTGAGATCACTTTTATGCCAAATTGCCAAAACGATTTAAAGTTTGAAAGACATGTATCTGTCCCCTGCTTAGTCGAATTAATGCTGATTTCTACTTTATAAAAAGTACAGTGTGTCAAGTTTATTTACCAGAAGCAATAGTTTATATTTTATAGTTTAAACTATAAACAGAGATGAATTGCTCAGACTTTTCTTTAAAATTAGAAACACTTTCGCTCAGATGCAGAGGAACCATATGTAAAATCTGCTTCCACTATCTTTGGTTGTTCTCTAACATAAATGACTGTGGTTGTCTGCAGTCAGAGTTCCTAATTTACTCCCAATCCTATAAATCCTTTCTACAAGGATCGAGACTGGTTGTTGTCTTCTTATCATGCTTAATTTGTAGGGAATTATATGATTTGGGGAATTAGATTTCCTTGAAGACAAGATAATTATGGAATACTGGCACAAGTTGAATATATAATTTCTGTGTCATTAAATGCTATATTATGTACACAAAATTCTTAAGTTTGCAATGGAAATATGTTTGATCAAAAAACTGAATAAAATAATCACATTTTTTCTTTACTTCTGGATGATCACTATCTCTTTTTTTTTTCTGGACTTAAATATCCAATCATCTAGAATCAATGGAAACAATTGTTCTGTAATTGTGTTTAATTTGCCATGACTGAAATTGTGAGCCATAAGTCTAAGCATGAATTATAACTATTAGTAATATCCCTCCATTCAATATTACTCTGAAGAAGGTTTTAGGAAAAGAAGACCAGTTACAGCAGTAAAGCTACAATGCAGACATTTATTCATTCATCTTAAAAATATAAATTACTGAGAGCATCTTCCATAGCAACCCAGGCTTGCTGTCATCAGACATTACACAGAAGGTTTTATCTGTTGACATGTGTTAAAGAACAAGATTTTTAGCATCCTTGGGAGTACCTCATTCTGTGGTCTTAAAAGACTATAATTCTACTCCATAATCCAAGATAAGCAAATACTTCTCTTCCCCATTCTGGTTCCAAAGAAGGTAGGAATTTATGGAACATACTTTCTGTTCAGTGGTTTACCTATGTTCAACCCAACAGTCTAGGTGACTTCAATGGAGCCACACTTAACAATGGGTCAATGTAGAATTAATGCTGAAATGACATACTTACAGCATTCTCTAAGAAGAGGCATGTTGTGAGCAAGAGCCCAGTGGAACCATGCTCTAGGCTTCCTGGCCTTCATGAAACTAGAAGACCCTTCCACCTAGTTAACTCCAATTCTTTCCTTAAGACGCAGCTTAGCTGTCACTTCCCTGACCCCAGTTTAGGTTCTTCCGATTATATGCTCCCACAGCACCCTGCATTTTTGCTTCCAAACATCACGTTTGTCATCACTTTTCAATGGCAATGAACCCAAAAGGCTGCATCTTATCTGAGGACAGATAAGATGGACATAACTGAAAACCTATGTCTGATATGTGGTATTGAGGCAATAACCTTGAATTAAAATGAATAAATCATCCAAGGGAAATGCTTTCTTAGAGTTGGGATATGGCTGGTGCAAGACATTTCCCTTGGAGGAGTAAGAGAGATATTGTAGCCCTTGATACCTATGTTCATACACAGGATAAACACAAGAGAACAGGATTTGAAAAAAAGTTATAACTAAAATATGCAGTAAGGTCACTGCTGCTCTTTCAAAAAAACTGAAAGTATTTATGTTACCTCATTTCAGCTTTATTAAGCAATGCTTCCCATCTACTATCCAAGAGACTCAGCTGTTTTAAAATCTTCACTTGATCTGCAGGTTCTGCTGTGGCAGCGATTTTTTCTCCTTCTCGTTTGATAACCTCCACAGTGGATTTGCGGTCATCCAACAATCTTTGGAGAAGCTTGAGACAAAACATTAAATATTTTAAACAGCAAAATAACAATTAAGCAAATATAAGGTTAAAAATATTGTAAGTACTTCTGATATTGTGACAGCAAGACACATTTTGTATGGATGCACACAAGAAAGGATCTGAGAAATGGAATTTTAAACTTATTTGGTTTAATGATTCATTACTAATGAGTCAGGTAGTGTGGTAAGGCTTTTCATGGTAGAAAAAACTAATATTGATAAAAAGTAACAGAATAGAAGGTGTTATTGGTATAACTCCACTAAATCTCGGGGAAAGTGCAAAATCCCCAGTATTTTTTTTTTTTTTTTTTTTTGGTGGGGAGGGGGTGGATACTAGGGTTCTAACTCAGGGGCACTCAACCATTGAGCCACATCCCCAGCCCTTTTTTGTATTTATTGAGAGATAGGGTCTCACTGAGTTGCTTAGCGCCTCATTTTTGCTGAGGGTGACTCCTGCCTCAGCCTCCAGAGCCACTGGGATTACAGGCATGCACCACCACGCCTGGTCCCAGTAGTTTTTAATAAAATAGTAATGCCCTAAACATTCAACAGTTATCTACAGTCGAAGTTAAAATTATTACTATAAATAATTAATACTTTTAAAACCCTTCCCAACATTAAACAATCTGTTATAGACAAGGAAGTTTAAACTCAGTCCAAGTCCACCAGTTATCAAGTCTTAAAAAAAAAAAAGGCTCTTGGCTCCTTTTACCAGGTGCAACTAGCTCCTAAGATCTGTTAGGAGTATGGAAACTCAAAAACAGCCTTTAAGTATTATTTCCAAAGGGAAGAGAGTGTGGAACATGTCAGAAATCTCCAAAGCTGGCCAGATAAGATTATTATTTCAGGATTTTACAGCATAAACAAAATTCAATTTAATTCTAATGGCACATTTTAAGAGGTCTTAAATGAAATGTTTGCTACAGGGAGCCAGAACTCAAGGATTACCTTGTTCTACCCTAAGGAAAAATACACAATTTCTGAGCAACTGCTATGCACAGGCACTGTGTGACAGTAAGGAGGAATGCACAAGTGTGCAACACACCAAGTGCTTCACGGATTCCTTAATCTTATCCTGAATGGCAGTTAAGGACTAAAGAAGTAAAATGTTAGAGGAACACTTTGAGAAAGACCTCCAAGGCCAGAGGGAAGAGGAATGCATGTTTACAAAGAAGGGGAAGGATGGCGAACTCTCGACACTGGTTTGAGTCATTATAAAAGTCAAAGTATAGGGCTGGGGCCGTGGCTCAGTGGTAGAGTGCCTACCTCGCATGTGGTAGCACCACATAAAAATAAATAAAGATATTGTGTCCAACTACAACTAAAAAATTTAAAAATAAATCAAAGTATATAACAGGTGGTTTAGGCAGCTAGAGGAACTAATGAAGTGGATTACTTCTGATAAACTTTAATAGCAAAGCCTCTGGCAATCAAGAAAGCAAAATGCAAAATCAATAAAGGATTTTGCTGGCTAAGCATCATTAATTAACTCTGGGAAAATAACATCAAACTGTAAAAAGTAGCAGTTCCATTATTCAAAAACCATACAAATGCAATGTGTTTGCAGTTATGTTTCCTTAATCCTTACCTCTAACTTTATTTCTAATAAATGTACTTTCCCAATGTGCTAGTTTAAAAAAAATTAGAGATAAAATGAAATACAGATATTAAAGTATACAATAAATTTTAAATGCGGAAGTTTAAAAAAAATAACTGACATAATAATTGCATATACTTATGGAGTCCAATGCAATGTTTTGATGTATGTGTACGTTCTGGAATGATTAAACCAAGATAATTAGCATATCTAGCACCTTCCCTACTTACCATTTCTTTTGTATTGAGAACACATTAAAATTTTAGTAATTTTGAAACATACATTATTATTATTAACTCTGCTAAGTAAAACAAAGCCAGGATAGAAAGATATAATTAAATTTTAATTTAAAAGAATCTTAAATGAAAAAAAAGTAAATTAATTAAAATTAATCTACTCCCTTTCAAAAATTCCACAGGAGAAAAGTTACCACTGTGCTATGTACTAGGCCCCTTCCCATCTGTCATTTCATGTCATAGCTGACAAACTACTATTGAAAATGTCATTAAATGTTTCATAACTGACCACTACCATCAGAAGCCCAAAACTGTACATGTGGTCCTGAGTAGTTATCCTTATACAGATTGTATTTTTTCCCACCTTGGACATTTTTAGCACTGTCATAAAAAACAGTGGCACCTTCCTGAGCATAAATGAATCCAACATTTGCCTCATTAGCACTCATTGAACTTTAAGAAACTGACAATATTTTTAATCCATAAAAATGGCAATTTCATATGAATAAACTTACCATATAAAGGAGCAAAGTACACCACAGATCCTCGCTCTGGCACTTCCTGCCCTCATCGCTGCTCACTTCCTGATTCCTAGCCCTCATTTCTGGCTTTATTACTGTCTTTCTAACTTATCACTGTTTATATATTTGTTTATTGTCTCTCTCCTTATCCCTCCCTTCCCACTAGACTTCAAACTCAATGAGGAATTTTCATGGTTGTTATTCAGTGATACCTCCCCAAAATAATGCCTCGGTGAGAGATGTTCAGTAAGTATTGGATGAATGACTACCAAAATAACATCTAGAGCAGCAAGAACCAGTTAACTAGGATATTCTATCAATATAAGTAAGGAGGCACATTTTTACCCTCATCATTAGGATTTAAAATGGAACACAATACAAAAGCATCATTAACTTACCTTTTGCTCTTGTATCTGGGCCTTCACCACTTTGAACTCTGCAGATGGTGGCTTCTGATTGGCTACAAGCTCCTCAGTATCCACCATCCAGCTGAGCAGGGACTCCAGGGCATCTTGGAACCTCCCACAATGCAACAGGGCTTCCTGCAGCTGGGCTGCTCTCTGAGCCACCTGCAAAGTTTCACTTGTTTCAGTTTATTTACTCTTTTCATAAAATAAAATCTGCTGCCGGCTATCCCTTTTCATGCTTCTTTTCCCATATGGTCACAAATTTTCTTTTACTTTTCACTTAAAATTAACACAAAGCAATTATAGTGGGAAGGATTTCAATTTTAGCAAGTAACACATGAAAATAAGGTTCTTATCCCAGTCAATATGGACATTAAATCTTAGAGCTTTTGGGAATGCCCAATATGTTTGTGATTAGCAATAAATGATTAAATTATTGAAAATAACCATGCATTAGTCATTTTATTATTATTGCTGGGATTCATTTTTTAAAATTTCCTACTAATGAATATCCACTTAAACTCTACTATCTTCAAGTTCTGGAGTCTCTTTTTGACAAACTAAGGCCTTTGTCTCCTAGTAAATGGAGTCTCTATGTCCTACATAGAGATATCCTCTTGCTCTTCTCATAGTCTTTCCCTTTGGACTGAAAAAGTAGTTGGCAAGCACTGTGGAATATATTTACACCCAACATGCATCCCAGTTGTGTTTAAGAAACACTACAATATGAATCAGGCTCTAAAGAGTGAAAAGCTTTTAAGATATAGCAATGACTTAAGAGTTCAATGCAGGGAAAATTATAAGAACCACTACCACCATTAAATAAGCAGTGCCATCCCATAATAATCTGGTCATTTACGTCACATGAAAAGCCACTGTGTGTCAGCATTATTTCCCTAAGATTATTGAAGCATTATTTCTAGTGTTTCCTCTCATGAGAATTTATAAATAGGCCTCATAGGTAAAATATTTAGAGTTGATGGTCTAGAGTCAGGGTGGTGAACCCTTAGCCCAGGGCTGACAGAGAGACAGAGCTTCTTTCACTTACAGTGTGAAATTAGTCACCCACATTTGAAAACGGGAAGATTTCACAGAGAGAGCATAATTTTCAGTTCTTTTGAAAGTAAGTAGAGTATCTGGCAACAATGGGCCTGCATGCCTGTATGTTGATGATTTACCAAAATTAAGAAGCTACCAGGTCTCCTGACATGGGGTCACGAATAGGTCATGGCCATCTGCCATCACACCTGTTCAGTATCTGTAGCTATATCTCTGTCAAAAGTCAAGGCAAGGGCAGGGAGAAACCCTGTTTTACCCAGCTTATTTATTTATGTTCCCTACCTAGCTCCTGTGGCACCTGAGTTGGGCCCTGCAGTTTATAGCAACATTAAAAAAAAAAAAAAAAAAAGACATGTTTAGGGAGGTTGGGCTACTATAAATGAAGGGAATAAAAAAATACCTTCTTATTGAGAGTCTTCCACCGTGTATTGACTTCGTCCAGGTCATGCTCCAAACCCTGTGTGCTGGTGCTTTTAGGAGCACTCTGAATAAGGCCTTGACCTAACCAGTTTACATCTTGCTGTTTAACCTGCAAGGGTTCGATTTCTTCTTTCTGGAATACCTGCAGTTAGAAGGGCCATAATCATATGATTTATACTATCTACAACCTACCAAAATATATAATAAATTTACTTTGTCATTAGGTAGTAGGAACTATCAATCATTACAGAAGTAAAGATACTGCCACTGCCTGTTCATAGGTCATAGCTACCCTGGGAGCGATAGTACAAAAGTAAACAACATATAAATTTGTAGCATATCAAACCCATTTGGGTATATTAAAGAATTATATTCTAATTAAATTATCTATAAAGCCAAAAAGACAGTATTATCTGACCTCTCTTTATTGCTTCATTATAATTGCATGATAAATTTCCTACTTTCTCAATTGAACTCTAAAAAAGACTTACAAAAAATGCTAAGAAACAAACTGGTAAGATGGGGTCAAATGAGCCTTACTGGGCAAGGAATTCTCATCAGCTCTCATAAGGATGGGTGCTGCTAGCTGACAACTGAAGCTTTAGACTGAAACTGGAAATGAAGAATCACTGGCAAGACAATGAAGTGGGCCAAGAGGCCAAATACATGGCCGGCCAGAGGAACAAAAATGTAGGGCTAGAAAAAGGAAAAAGACACAGGTATATGCCGAAATAACATAGATCTCTGCACATTCACCCTCCTCTCCTCTGTGCCTATAAAAATATCCATGGGCTTGCAAGAAGCACCCTGGCCTCATCCCATGGATCTGACCACACATATCAGTGGCACAACAAGTCTGGTTCCTCTTTGGTCAATGCTACCTGTGCATATGCTCTGAGCAATTGCCCAGGGCTGCCTCACCTCCTCTCCATTACATCCAACTTATGGTCACTCAGTCACCTGTGACTAGCAAAGGATACAATGTATTAGATAAAAGCTGCAAGTTCTGTGAAAGTACAAATTTTGGCCTGTTTTCCTTATGACAGTTCTATGTCTGGGCCTACCACGGTGCCTAGCATGTTATATGCACCCAATAATTATATGCTAAATTATTTTCAGTATGGAAATATTACATTTCTACCTTAGATGACATCAGCTCTTTAACAAATAATACTGGAGGTAGATATATCAATTCCTTCACAGATACCAAGTTTGTAACATAGGACTTGGAGGAAGCCATGAGAAAGATCAATTATTTTAACTATGTAAGGAAAGTTCTGGACAGATTTTAAGGTAAAGCACTGTTTGGGATTCTGAGTTATTAGAGCAAAGGGCACTACATAAATAATCAATAAATGTCTAAGCAGAATATATGGAAACATAATATAGGCAAATATTAAAATAGCAATTAAGAAAAAAATCTACAGACATTATATAAAAATTAAATTTGAAAGATGTAGAGGCCACAGGAAACAAACTCTCCAAACCCTGGCCCAAGGCCGAACACACAGGATACTCTTGTGTTACTGTATGAATGAGTACATTAGGGAACAGCAATCAAATTACTGATCATTTCCTGTAAAAGTCCCCTCTAGCTAAAAAGCCAAGCTGCTTTTTCCACAGAAAATCCATATGGACAATTTCCATGCTGGCTAATTGTTTTTATATAACAATACTATATATAAAAATTAATTATACATAACCAAAGAAACAAGATCCCACAAATCACTGAGGAAAGAATTGAAGTTTTCATGATTTTTTAAAAAATATAACTTACCAAATAAGTCAACAGAAAATTGCAATAAGGTGGTCAAGATAGAATTTGGCAGAATGATTCTATTTCTTTTCTATATCACTTTCTAAGTTACTAACTCTAGGCATTAGTAGCTTTGGATAAGTTTAAATATTTACAAAAACAATGGGAGGCATCTGGAAAAATTGCTATATTCTTAATTTCAGGAACTTTCATGGTACACTGTAATTCAGAAAAAAAGTTTCCTCCTCTCTTGCAGTTGGTTATGAGGACTCACACACACAAACTAATATAATGTTCTCCTAAATTGCCTTAAACTCTGCTTTTGACTTTAATTTAGGGAAAGATTTCAAAGAGGGTTTAGATGAGTCTGGGGTCATTTCCTAAAGTGCTATAAAAATACAAAAAAAGCATATAATCCTAAAATTAATTATCATCTACAAATTAACTACCAAATCCTTTACAGGGAAAATGTACTTTGCTAAGCTTTTAAATTAGCAGGCCATTTGTTGCATACCCAAGAAAAGGGTACGGATCACTAAAGCAATTATTTCACAGACTTAAAAAGAACTGTTCTGATATTATCTAAATTCTTTATCTCTCAGTGGTAATAAGACACCTACGAAGATAGACTCCCCCCTCCCCAAACTAACCTACAGCACAGTCACAGAGAAACCTAAAATAAAATCAAATTACCTCTGAGGAAAAGTTTACCAGAAGAGTTCAGTAAAAGTACTAAAATAGCTGAACTTCAATCTGAGTGGGAAGAAAAAAATTACAGGCTTGACAAACAACCTCTGGTTATTACTAGGCTGCACCCTTTACTTTCTTACCTCATCCACCACTCACAAGAAGTTAGGACTATAACGCCTGGGAAACTAGTACAGTGACTTCTCTACTCTCACATGCGGAACTTCTGAGAGAAATTTTTTAGTGCATTGAAAAAGTCCTTAATTTGGGTAGAGAACTTTGCAGACCACAACAATATAATATTGTGTTCATATCTTCATGACTAAGCCTGTTGAAGCTTAATATACCCAATATAACTGACCTTAAATGGCAGTATCTTAAACCACAACTTGTACAAAAGCCTCACATGAACATAAATTCACAGTGACAACATTCTGAATGAAGGGGAACAGCCACCATCGGCACAACCAATGGCAGGGCCCCAAACACCTGGAAAAAACTGTTCCTCTTTTTAAACAAACAAACAAACCAAAACCACACAGGGGTCCCTTAGTTAATTTTTTATAATGTTCAATTTATCAATAGCTGGCATCTTATAGGGTGCTAATCACACATCTCAAACAAATGACTGAATTTGATCATTACTAGAAACACTGGTAACCACTCTGAAATAGAATCATAAATGTTTGGCATTGCAAAGTATCACATTTCCATTAATTACCTGGACTGACTGGAAGCCATTGCATACTGTGTCCAATATTCCTGCCTGGGTCCCTGTTTTTCTGGGCACTGCTTTCTTTCTTACTGGTATGAATTTCAGGGAGCACTTCATATGGGTCGCCTCCATCTCCTGGGCAGAAAGGGGAGGCTCCAGTTCCCCTTTAGATGCTCTGTTGGGTTCTTCTGAATCATATTGTGCTGACAGTGTCACAATTTCTACCAAACTTGTGCTACCACAATCTACATCACTCTCCTCCAGGGTGGTGTGAGAGAAATCTAAACCCTTTGTAAGTTCCCTACTTTGTGCTGTCATTTGGGATTCTCCTGGTCCATAAGTGTTCTCCTCTTCCCAGGAGTTAGAAATGCACTCCTTTTCTTCATCTTTTGGCATGATTAATGGATCACCCTTAGTGCTCTCTTTCAAATCATTCTGCAGGCAACAATTTTCATCATGGATTTCCCTTTGATCATTTATAGATTTTGATTCCTCAAGTGAAGAAACATCATGCAAAATCATTTTGAAGTTATCATCAGGGTGGGCACTTCTACATGAAAGCAATGGGATTTTCTGTTCACTCATGGAATTAACAGAAAAAAAAGGCCTATAGTGTTCTGTTATATGAATATCTTCAGCAGAAGATAAGCTTCTAATTTGTGACTGGTCTCCAGTTAAAATGCCCTGTTTTTCTTCCCTCTCTGCTTGAGGGCTACATAAACCAGAGTCATCCTCCTCAGAAGTCAGAGAATTAGTGCCCCATCTGCACTTGCTGGCCTTCGTAACGCCATCTGACATATCAGGAGGTTCAACAAAAGAGCTTTCACTTTTGTTTGCATAATCCATAAAATTGGCTGGGACAAACATTCGCCAAGACCGTCTATGCTCTTTCTTTTCTGCATGAGATTTGGCTTTGGGTAATCCTGTGGTTCGAATGATGTCACTATTCAGTTTGAGTGCATCAAAGATCATCTTTTCATCTAGTTTGTTAGCTTCACGACCTCTCAACTCAAATACACTGGAAGAAGTAAGGGCACCATTAGAGCATAAAGAACTAACATCCAGTGTTCTGTGACTGTAGGGTAAAGTCCGATCTGTAAAATGCCTGGAAGACAGGCTACCTTTTGAACCAGAGTCTATCTGTTCATTTAGTCTAACAGTGTCATAGATTGACCTCTGTGGGACATAACAGTCTTCAATATTTAAGTCCTCTTCTTCTTCACCCTTCCCTACACATGGAGGATTCTGACGTAAACAGTCTGGTCTACTGAGTGGCTTCCCCATTTTGTAGATAGTCAAAACAAATATTGCAGCTCTTGACACAAAAAATAAGAAACAAGGTAGGGCATCTTGCAAGAAAGTCTGCTTCTGAACAGCGCTATGAAGTGTCCTCAGCATAAAGACACATGCTAAAATAATACACGTAATATATGAGGTGCTTAGGGTCATTAGCAGTGCATCGGTATTAATGCAACTATCTTTTACCTGGTTGATTTTAGAATTATTCTAAAAAGTAAAGTGCATCAATAACAGAGAACAGAAATCTCCTTCCTCTACTTCCCCAGCCCCCAAAGTTCCCTTTCACATACTCCAAAACACAGAAATACACAACACTTAAAAGTGGCTCAAACACTCAGAACATTCCATTGTCAGTCCATTTCCCTTTTTTGTCTAATTTTGCATCTGAGGTTTCCAGATTAAAATTTCCAAATGAGCAAGCATTTTAACAGGCTGAATGTTAATTTCAGCAAAGCTCTGGTTAACTGTAATCCACTTAAAGATGGCTTGCAAAACTCCATCTCCTTTATAAATAAACCAAGTTTCAGAAACTTAAAAGACAAACAGAGACCATATATTGTTCAGCTGAAGGCACAGACCAAGTCTTCAGAGAAAAATAAGTTAAATCTATGTAAAAAAGTTAAATTTTTCTTTTACTTTCTCTTGGGGGTAATAACTATAAATAATCTTGATTCAAAAGGCAGTTTTTCTTCCCATATTAAGCTTCTTCAAGGTTACCCAGAACTACCCAAGGGGGGAAATATCAGCCAGCCAGAGCAGTACAATCCAGCAACCTTTCAAAGTAAACAGAAAGCATGTTGTACTATAATAAGCTTCCCTTTAAAAAAAAATGTTCAAAGATTCTTATCTGATCCTCAAGAAGGCTTATTCCACCTGAGGCAACTGCAGCAAAAGAAGAGCTCCACGGCTTCCTCTAAGGCACAGGCAGCGCAATTCACATTCAGCTGAAGACCAAGCCACTACTCTATCCTTTGAAATTGACCAACTGCTGTGGCCGCAGCTGGGTCTTCATTTCAGCTAAAGCTGGCGAGAGGGGGAGGTGGTAGTGGACGCGGCAGAAAGGGAGCTCCAGCAGGGAGCTCCTGCGTTGTCCCCGAATCCTCAGGGCAGCGGGGTCCTGGGCAGGCATCCTCTGGAGCCAGGGCGCTCCCAGCAATGCCCTCTCTCTTCATGCAACATCTGCTAAGTCCCTGAGCCTGCAGGCTGCTCCAGACCTCGGCTTGCTCTATTGCTCCGGTGCTACGCCCTCCCGCGACTTAACTTCGCAGTCATCTTTCCTCCGACTCCTAGCCTCCTCCCCGAACAGAGAGCACTTTCAGTGGGAGGTACCTCCAGGCCAGAGAGGCTGCAAAGCAACAGCTAAGCGGTGACATCAGCACAAAAGTTCAGCAAATCAAACCTTAGCCTTTGTAGCAGAAATGATGTTTTATTTACTAAAATCTATCTATTCTTTTATGAAATGAGTCCTGAGATTGGGGAGAGGGGCAGTACCGGGTTCAGAGATTGCTGAGATTACACCAGCCTATACTTCAAAATGGGAAAGGACCCGAAGGGCTTGCAGAGGCAGAACCTAACACCAGGAGGCCCTGAAGAAATCATTTTGAGACCCAACTCACTTGATTACTAAAAGGAAAAGGCGGCGGAGGCTACCCAGGTCTCTTTCAGTTTAAACTATACTCTCAGCAGCGAATCTGTTGTTTAAGCAGGCTCTGCCAATCAAAGTGCAGATCACATTGAAAAGCAGTGTTTTGTCATTCCCTTTTAAAGCCCAAGTTCAAGTCTAACAGTTCTCAATTATTCCTAAAAGCACTATGCACTGCTGACATGAATATTTGTAGTTACTAATATCCAGGTAGTCCTCTTGAGATTAATGCAGGGTCCAGACAAACATAGTAACTGACTCTAATAAAATAATCACCTCTACAGATTTTAACTATTGAACAAACACCCTTTAAAAATATTGTTTCAAAGTAAAGTTCAGCAAATCAAACCTTAGCCTTTGTAGCAGAAATGATGTTTTATTTACTAAAATCTATCTATTCTTTTATGAAATGAGTGACACCGTCAGAATAGCAGATAGTTACAAATGAAGGCAGATAGTCTTTTTTCAGTCTCATAAAACAATTATTAGAATGTGAACAAAACAGCACTGACACTCAAATGAAGAAGGCAGTTCTGTTCAAAACAACCTTATGTTTTCTCTGGTAATCCTACAGAAAAGATGTGGGAGGGAACTTTTTTATATTAATGAGAAAATATCACCCCAAAATTATTTTTTATAAACCTACAAGTTGCATTTAAAAATATATTTGTAACCAGAACTCCTTATAGGTAACTCATCCATTCAATAATTATTAGATGCAACTCAATATGTAGCCATCATTAAGCTGAAATTGTATATCTACAAAGAAAAAATAGGTATGAAATATTCATTAACATCACAATATCAAAGCCCATTTTTCATGGTTAAGAAGTGAAATATTTCAACAAACACCTGATTTTGTGCTTTTTAAAGCACACAGGCTGTTGTGAGGTATTGATAAGAGACAAAAAGAAAATGTGAACACAGCTTCTGTGTTTGAACAGTGGGTTGAGCACAAGACTGGGAATTAGTAACCACCAAGGATCTTACTCCCAGCTGCCACTATCTTGATATGTAAGCTTGGAAAAGCTACCTATCATGGCAATATCAACAAAGTTTCCATGAAATCTGCATGAGTAACTTTCTCTAAACATTCTAAGGTCCTTACAGAAACTTTTCATGAGAAAGAATGGCCCTAATTCAGTCCACCTTAGACTCTGACTCATTAGCACGATATTATTCTAGCCTTATGAAAAGCTAAGAGCAACATATAACCTCACATTTGAGGTAGGCAAATATTTTAAAAACTTTACGGATGTGTGCATGAATGGATATGAAACAACAAATCCCATCATTATGTACAACTATAATGCACCAATAAAAAATGTAGAAAGAAAAAAAAATGATGTAGCCAAGGGGGTAAAAAAACCTCATGGATAATTCATTCATAAATTCAACCATTCAACAAAAATAGTGCTCACTATCTTGCCAAATAGTAAGTGAGCACTGGGGAAATATTATGGCCGAGTGGGGAACACAGATGAAAAAATGGGCACGACACAGTTTGGAAGTAGGGAGTGCTCTGGGAAAATGTGCTCTGGCAGAATATGCTTAAGCATATGCCACTTATTTAACAACCGAACTCTTATTTATTAAACTGACTTAAATTTATATATTATATTCTGATTTAAGTTGAAACCTGTACTATTAACATCATGGTGGGATTTATAGTAATAATTCACATATATCTCTGTTACTTGAAATCACATTCCCAAGACATAGTTGGATAATAAAAGAACTCAGAGCAGAACTGGACTGGTTTATCTTTTCCTCTCTATTTGGTCTATATAACCACTTTAAATGTTATCGTCTCTAATATTAATAAAATCAAGATGCATTAAGTTGTTCCAAATATTAATTGTGATATGTAGATTGCTCACATTTTCACGAGAAATACATAATCAATAAAATAAGCAAAGCATTTCTGAAAAACAGTCAACACTCTTATTCCATACATAGAGAAACTACAATGCTGTTTTCAAATGCAATCTTCCCTATTTAATGTGTAGATATGATCCAGCTAAATTATCTACTACAGCAGATGATTTGGGGAAAGTACACCAATACTAACTGAATTATAAACAGAATAATACCATCCTACCATTCTATATTTCTAAAGTTAAATTAAGTCCTTAAAAAGGAAACTTTCTGAAAATAATCTTACCACTAAGTGCAATAACCATGGAAAAGTTAAAGATTAATTTTATCAACTCAGACATGGACATTTTAGAGCTGAATAATTGGAGATATTAAGAAATTCAAGGCAAAGTAAGGGGAAAGTATCTGTGTAAGTAAATGCTATATTATCCATGAAAACTCCAAAAGTCCCTTGTAGTACAATAGCTCTTGAAACATAGATTATAAACTAACAAGAGATCTGTGCTTTGTACTACAAATACAAAAACAGGCATTAGGAGCAACACTTTCTATTGTTCTGTTTAAAACAGATAAGTCATTAGCTAATGAAAACTGAAAGCATCCTATAGTTTTCAAACTAATAAAGTTTTTCATATGACTAAAGGGTTTTCAAGGATATGCAGCTAATGAATATGCAATAGCTATTTACTTCACTGGAAAGTAGTTTAAAGAGAACAGAAGATTTAGACTCCGCCACAAAGAAACAAGTTTAGAAACACTCAATAGATTTATTGTCTCATCTTGGAAGTTTATCTTGATATAAACCTTGGCTAATATCTTCAATAAATACTTGCTATTTTTCTGTAAATTACTACAATACTAAGACTATGTTTTCCCGCCATCTTCCATGAGGTGATTCGACATATGAATCTTATTATTTAAAATGTATGCATATATACATGAAAAATACCTAAACATTCGGATTTTTAAAAGCCATTCAGAAAACAAAACTAATGCACACATTAAGAATACCATTCAGTTTCTTTCAGAGAAACTAAGACCAAGCAAAATCTGAAAATGTTATTCATATTAAAATACTGGCTAAAGAAACAAAACAGTCTTTAGAGGAAGACAATTACAGATGCATGAAAAGAGGATATGGGAGCACACACATTTTCTTGGGGTGTCCTGGTTCTTGAATGGCTCCAAAAGTTTTTTTTTTTAACTTAAAATTGCAGCATTTACCTATTGTGTGCTATTATTTTAACAAGTCATCAGAGACCTAGACAAAAATTTAAAAAACACCAAATGTTCTTATCAAGAAACCAATGTATAATTTCATAATAGCAATGCAAATTATCTTCTGTCTCTCCCTCTCATATGTATAAACACACACACCCAGGTACCCCACACCCCTTAAACAACTTTCCACAATAAAAGAAATCATGAAGGCCTTCTTTTATCTAAAGGAGGCCTGTGATAATAACAGTAAATATTATAGTTGGGCCTTTTTTTTTTTTTTTGATCACTTTAAAATAGTGAGAGAGATTTATCCAATTAAAATCAAACCAAAAAAAAGAAAAAATTAAAAAAAATCATTTTTTACAAACTCTCTGGCTAAAGCTGACCTCAACAACCTACTTTAATTCCTCAGTCATAAATCAAGCAATAGAAGTTATGAGAGGCTATGTATGAGACAAGAAGGGTCAGTACATTAGCAGAACTGGAAAGAGGACCCCACGTTGCCAGGTTCCCTTTTGACTGCCCTTCCAGATTAACACTGTATAGTCCTTGTGTGACATAAGAAAGAGGACAGTTATCTGTTATGCCTGGTTAAGTACAAGGTATTAACAATACTAACCATCATATCAGCCTTGACTGGCAATAGCTAGGTGTGGTCTTTATGGGGGTAGGGGGATGTCTGCCTTGCCCAGCAGATGTGGTATAGTATTCTTTCATCCTAAAATCTTAAGTGGTACTTTGAAGTGCTTTGTTAAATAGTGTGACTTTCCTACAAAAGCCCATTCATCTAGTTACAGTTTTTATGCTAAAAATATTTTCACCTTTAAAAACACCAGAGGAAGGTATTGCACAACCCCCTGGCTAATAGTCTCATTCACAAAAATCTAGTCTATCAAGAAACTGTCCCTATCAAAAACTTTTTTTCTGAAACAGTTTTATCTAATTTTCCCCTGTACTCAACAAAAGCAGAGAACAATTCCTCATTGACCTCTAACTATCAATATGAATACAACTTAAACACTGCTACTAATGCTTTCTTTGGACAGTTTAATTCTATCTTTTTTAAAATTTTTTTTAATTCTATCTTTATAAATATGGTGACATTAAATATTTTTCCAGGTTATTTAAAAAATACCACAATAAGAAATTTGTCCAAACTGCCTGGCTTCTTGAGCCTCAAGATACTTTGCATTTTAGTTACCCAAAATTTAAATAATGATGCCTGCGTTGAATAATGCTTCACCTGGACCAGAAGTTATTACAGTAAAATCAGGCATGTGTTCTGGTCTATGTCTCTGCTTTCAACTTGGTTTTAAAATGCTCGGCTCTATGTAATGCCATTTCCATTTTGAAAATAAAAATAAATCTTTAGTTCAGAGATGTGTTCATTTGTGAGGATAAAATGAATCACAACTGGGCAGTAACAGAATGGCCAGAAGTAAATAGTAAAAGCAGGGTCTGAGGTAAGATTTTCTTTTTTAAAAAACCATGGCCTAGATAGAGAGGTAGGGAGGGGTGCTAATTTAGTTAGAATGTGACTGTGTATGTTCTTCAAAACATCTAGTTTCTTTGATCTTCCCTGAAATTAAATCAATTCAATATGGTAACAGTGATTACTTCATGATGATCAGGAGATCTGATTGGCTGTTACTGACATCACAGGAATCACAAGGACATACTCCTTCCAGAGACTGCAATTTCACATATCTTTGATAAGTAAAAGTATAGAAATGTTAATATTTCTTAATAAAAATGTGTCTTCAATTTGAAAATAACATCGAGTCAGGGGCCTTCAAACAGAAGTTAGGGGCAAAGATAACACGAAAGGAGTTTCTTTCTTCCCGGACACGTGCAGAATCTATTCACTGTTCAATTCAAAGTTTTTGACAGTGTGCACAGAATTTAACTGTAACAGTTGCAAAGTATAAGCAGAAAAAATGGTACTTTCTGAGTTATCAACACTACAAGGTTGTAACATGTCTAAAGACTAAAGAGACTGCCACTCTAGACATACTTAGTCCAATCTCCAGTATTTAGCATGAGGAACATATATATATATATGGCCACAGAACTTACAAAATCAAACAGTTTAAAAACTTCAAGCCAACTGAAGTAACACTAATTTGTTTTCAAAATCTGCAGAATAGTTTTCACTGAGAGTGAATCAGGGCCTTCTGTTCAGAATAGCAATTGTTTTCATTATATTTGGGTTGGTCCCTTAAACGTAAGTGAATTTTGTCTTTTCAAGAAAACCTAAGGTCAATATGAACAGCTATCTCTTAAGGCAAAAGTTTAGGGGTAAAATGGAAGCAGGGAAATTTGTCTTCCTGGTTAAAAATAATGTATTTTGCTCCCACTGAATAGGAGTGAGGCATCCTCTGTAAGTAACAGAATAATGACTATTAAGTTCCAGTCCTGCTTTGAAGGCAGTTTATTTTGCATTAAGAAAAACTGTTAGAGAATGTTATCCATGACAGTAGCTTAAAAATTAAAGCTACCTGATGAACTAATGCCAAACTGGACTATATTTTAAAAAGTCAATAATGAAAACTGGCCTAGTCCTTTGGTGCTTTTCTGTTTCCTTATCAGAAATTATAATACCTAGCTTTTTACTTAGTACAAAGCATTCCACTCAACAAATCAAAAAACTTTCTAAAAAACTATGTTGAAACTAAAGACCCAAAGAAACTCAATCAAGATTGAATAGTAAATGAGATAATTTGCCACTTTAATTAAGAAAGATAGAACCACTAAGACAATGGACTGTCTGGTTCTGTCTCAGTCACAGTAGTAGTGGGAACACCACAATCACAACCACTACCACCACCGTCATCAAGATACATAGAGAACATCAGCTTCACACACATTTACCTTGTGTTTCTTATAGAAGCTAATTTGATAGACAGTTTCCTTAAGTAGGTGTTCCTGGTGTTTCGGATTAAAATGAACAATGGCTGGCTACTAAGTGCCTAAATTAGATTACAAGCAAAGATGATGTGAAAATTCCCCAGAGAAAAATATAAGATGTGAAAATGATGAATAAAGTCCACACAAAGCATCACAGACGCTGACACTTACTACTTGTGTGACCTTGGACAAGTCACCTAAGATCCTAGACCTTAGGTTCTTTATAAGTGAGAGGGGAACATGACAGCAGCGTTAAATATGAAGAGTTTAGGGTGGTGCCTGACATACAATTAGCCTATGATAAATGTTAATTTCTGTAGTTAGTTTTTAAAATAAACATACACACACACACACACACACAAATGGAGTTATTGGTTGTATAGGCTATCATCTTTCTTTACCATAATCGTATTCTTTTTATTTTTGTTTCTTACCTATGGCACTATAATGTACTATATGCAAATGATCTATCCCTTGAATCCCTCCTTTTTTTTAAAGTCACTGAGTTTCAAGACACTAAATCTATGATATTCTTTATTACTGAATTTCAATAAACCAACTCCTTCCAAAATAATCAGAAAACAAACGAGCACAACATGCTAAATGGTTGATTTTAGGAGATATAACCATTATTTTTCTTCACAAACAACCAAGACAATCTCTCTTGCTATTAATGTTAATGAGCTTATTTGGTGCTGCTTTAGTTTGCAAAACACTTTCAGTGCAATGGTGAGAAAACTCCTCTCTCTTGCTTTTCCTACTTTCAGTTCTCTACATGACACAAACACACACAGGGAGACAGCCACCAGTAGCAGCACCAAATATTATTACTTTTGCCTACTTTCTTACAGTTCATGAACACAAGGAAGAGAAAGGAAGACCTACTCTTTCTTTTGTTTTTGCACTACTGGGACTGATCCCAGGGTTTCCACATGCTAGGCAAGGGCTCTATCACTGAGCCATACCACCACCCCAGGGTACTCTTTTTCTCTACACAAATTCCCAGAAAACTCAGAGTAAGTCACAATGATGTCTTACAAAGGCACTGAACATGGTTAAGTTTCAATAGGAATTTTAAAGTTTTATCATGATTCTACAGAAAATTCTAAAGCTTTCTGTCAGAAGAGCCATGTCTTCTGTCTTTAAAGAAGCCATAAAACTGTTTTTCTAATAGCAAATTCTCTCATATGGAATCTTTGTTTTGCAAAGAAACATGAAAACTTGACAGTGTAATGAAAGAAGTCAAGTCAACAATAAGGGAAATTCCTTCACCTTCAAGAATCAAGATCTAAAAACAGAATCACAGATTTTTAAGCCTTGGAGGAATTAAGCTTCAAGCCATTTAATAATGGCAAATAGTAATAATAAAAAGTTATACTAAAGTTATTTTTCAAAATTCAGTAATCAAATGTTATTAAAAATAAGCAAAGAAAACAATACGTTAGATAACAACATAGAATTTGGAAGTCCACTTGATTCACCCTCATTTCCCATGGGAAACAATTTGTGTTGTTTTTTTTTTATGATACTGGAGGTTGATCCCAGGGTCTCAGGCATGCTAAAAACACATGCTCTAGCACTGAGCTATACTTCAGCCCAATCTGTAGTTTTGGAAATCCTGGTTTTAGTTGGTCTTAGTTTATTCTCTGTGCTAATGATGCAATACATATTTACCAGTCCTCACCAGAAAGTAAAACACATCTCAAGATCAGAACCAGGACCCATGGCAACTGTGAAGGTTTATATCATACCCCTGTAGCAAATTATTAATATATAGGACACAGAAAGCAATATATGACTTCTGATCTGTAACAAATGAGGCCAAATTCAATGACACTGAAACTGGGCCACTATTTTAATCTAATGTTCTATTCATTAAGGATCACTGGTCAAGTGGTAGGCATTTCTTGGTCTGAGGAGCTTATATAGAGTCCAATGAAAATAATTCACACCTAATCCTCTGAGGCACGAATCCCCAAGATCTTTGTTTTATGAAACCAGGATTACAACACGAAATGCCAAATTGCCTGTTAAAAATATGAACTTTAAGAGGGAAAAAAGTTTGCAGAAGAAATTAAGAAGAATGACAAGAGAAAAGAAAAGGAAAAGACTATAATTCACCACTGAAGAAAAATGTAGCAGAGTTCAAAATGCAGCTCTGGTAACTACAAATGTCAGTTGTGAATGACATCAGAAACGGACTCCACATCAGTTTCTGGCTTGTTTAGAACTTTCTCTGGCACCTTCTGACCCCCATGTCCAAATCCCCAGTAAGCTTGGAACTGCCCCATGCATCTGAATATTATCCTGACATATGCTCAAACACTGTATTATAGTCATTCTTGAAGATTCTAAATAATATGTAATCACCTTTCTATGCCAATTATAAACTTATCTTAATAATAAAAACATAACAGTAAGAATGAAGAACTCCCTACCTTGAATACATTAAGTTGCTGATTAATTGTCTCTGTTTCCATACCAACGGGACCTTGTGACTCTTCATGTTCTTCAGCCTTCTGAAGCAAAGTAGAAAAGTTGTTCAATTTGCTGTAGAATTCTTTGAGACGCTCAATTGTCCCTTCAACCTGCTCTTCTCTGGCTTGAGCTCGGTCCAGTAACTTGTTGCACCGTTTGCTTAAGGCCTCCAAGTCCCTTTTGACTCCAACAAGGTCAGGAGAAGTTTCTTCTGTGGCTAGCATCATCTTGCAGGTTTTATTGGCATTGTCATTGTTTGCTATGAGGGCTTCTAGTTTCTTCAGAAAGGATTTTATGCCCTCCTTTTGCTTTTGCAATGTTTCCACATCTCTCCCCACTGGAGCCATGCCATCCAGTTCATCATCAAATTCTGCAAACTGGGAAAACATCTCTCGGATGGTGTTCTGGAAATGCCCAATGCCCTGAAGCTTGGTTTCCAAGAATGAACACTTCTCATCAACCTGCTGACTTAGTGTACTATGCTCTTGAGCTAAGGTTTCTACTTGTAATAAAACATCAGAGACTCCCTTTGAGTCTGAGGCTTCTACCACAAGGTCCTGTGCAAGCCTTTTGGCCACATCCACCTGATGCTTCAAAGTCTGAAGTGATTTCTGCTGGGTCTGCAACATGGTCAGATATTTGTTACTGTGAGCCTGGGGTCCCAGGGAGTCATGGACATCCAGCTGCTCCTTTGCAGACTGAAGCTGCCTTTTAGCTTCTTTGGAAGCTTCTTGAAATTCCTTAAACTTCTGGGCCATGTTCTCCAGGGAGAATTTCTTACTGTGAAGTTGTTCAGTGACCATGTCCACCTTCTGGATCAGTGATTTATTCTCATCTGTAACAACCTCTTTATCTACCTCACAAACACTGAGCAAACTATTGGCTGTGTTGTTCAGTAATTCCACCATACCAAAGTGTTGGTCCATTTCCTTCTGTAGAGACTTTAATTTGGCAATAGAATTCTCTGTTTCAGCAGGATCCAAGCAAAATTTTACTTCCTCCAGCTTGTTTTGACATTTATCAATCCATGGCCGGAGAGTTTCTACGTGCTCTTTGTACTTGAGGGCTTTTTCCAATGAATCTTTTAACTTGTCTTCTCTTTCTTTCACCTGCTTATTAAATCCATCCCAATCAGTTTTAATAGTGTTAAGCTGTAACTGTAAGGCTGCCTTTTCAGACCCGTGTGTTTTTAATAACAAATTTTCACCTTCTGCAATGGTTTTTTCATAGATATTAGACTGAGCAGTCAAAGTTTTACTGAAGTCTTTCTGAACTTTAATTAATGTCTCCAAGACATCATGTTTGGCTGATATTGGATGAGACTTGTTTTGCTCTTCTTTCTTTGTATCCAGCCAAATCTGAAAATCTCTAGACATTTGCTGAAATTGATGAGAGCTTGCACAGGCTGACTGCAGGTGCTGGACATGATTATCTGAAAGCAAAATCACAGACATGTTTATTTTACATCAAAGTGTCAATCTATGAAAAGTCAGTAAAAAAATCTTCAAATTAATATGCAGAGTTGTCTAAAAGCAAGGACTTCTAGCACTGACTACAAGAATTACAAGTGAACTTACTGACAGAGGGAAAGAAGAAGTAAGAGGTAAATACAACAATAAGAAAAAGGACAATTGGCAAGAAGCAGAAGGCAGATAAGAGGAGAAAAGCCTTGATTTGGGAAGTACAAATGCATCAAGCTACATGGTGTGGTCACAATGCACACGGTCTGCTTTGCCAGTATCATCTCCATTCCAGAATAGGGAGGAGATAACTGCCAAGGTCTAGATTACGTTAATAATAAAACACTTCTTTGCAATGACTGTTTCATATCTATGGCTTTTACATATTGTGGAGGTTTAATTATTTGCCCAAGATTTTCCAGCTCTGAAGTGGTTAAGTCAGGATATAAACTCATGTGGTCTCTATGGGTTACATTATGCTGTCTCCATATTGAATAAAGTTTAATGTGAAATGATTGCTGTAATCAATAAACACATCCAATAATTAAAAAACATAAATTGAGTATTTACCAAGTGCAAGGTATAGTACTATTTTTCCAACAAAAATAAACATAGCAAAAAAGTTTGTCCTTCCTTGGAAAGACCCTCCTGAACTCCAACAGCACACTATGGTGTCTGACAAATACTGGCACAGCTGCCACAGAATTAGTGCTGCAGTAGGTGAGAGAGGAGAACAGGGAAATAAGAGAAATTTCTCTAGAAAAGTTTTCTGTGGCAGAATCAGAAAAAGTAATAGTACATAAGAAAATGACACAAACCCTTTTGAAAAACATTCATCTATTTTTCCCCCGGGTGAAATAAGACAATGTCACACAGCAAAAATGTTTACATCTTTTAAAAACCAATTTGGGATACCACAGATCAATGAGCCTTCATTAAGTGAGTTTTGCTAATTTTTTTGATGGGAATGGAACTGCCTGACCCTTAAACTGTTCTCTGCACTCCTATGCTCAACCACCCCTTCACTCATGCTCAATGAGGCAGGGGCTCTTTAGGGTCCTGGATCATTGGCAACAGCTTGGAAACAGCAATATCTGATATCCATTTCTGTCCAGGAAATACATGTATCATAAGAGAAGACAGACAAACCTGCTTTTTGTTCAATATCCTTAAATGATTTTAAGATGCCTTCCAGTTGCCTACTGAGTTCTGCTTTCAAGTACTCTTCTTTAACCAGGGCTGACAGGTCCTCACAGAGTGCCTGAGCAAATTTTATCTGCTTTGTTTCTTGCTTTATTTCCTGCTTCAGGTTTTGAGCTGTTTCCAGCTGCTGGTTCATGGCATCAGGAAGTGTGTTCACCACCACACTGCTGGTGAGTCTGTCATCCAGCTCACTCAGCTTATCAGAAAGGCTTCTTAGCAGGCCCTGATACTGAGTGCTTTTGACAATGGCCTGGTCAATCCAGTCACATCTGTCACTCAATTGTCCTGTCAAGCCATCCCACTTTTGGGTCACAGCTGCCAACTGCTCTTTCACAATCCCATGTAAAGAAGGGTCTTCTCCAGGTCTGCTCAGAATGCCTTGACCAGATGCTGTTAGCTGTTCATACTGAGGCTTCCGGGTATCGAATTCTTGCAGCAGAATCTAAGGTAAAGAAGGGTAAATAAATACAAACTACTGTATAATTGATTATAGAAGACAGAGTTTTGAACATTCAAAGAAGAAGATATGGTACCAATTCATCTAGTTTTTGTTTGTTTCCTAGTTATTGCTTTCCTAGCTTTTATTTGAAGGGCAGTGCAGTTATCTTATACTAATTCCTACAGTCATGGTAATTCACAGAGATAGCTTCATCTAAAATCATCACATCTCCCAAAGGGGAAGAATAACATAAATACTTTTGGTAGCCTGGGCAAAAATGAACAAAAAAGTACACGTTCAAGTTTTCATACACAAAAAGAAACACTGCCAAGAACGAGTTCATGTCACATGACCACCACATTCATCTTTTCCTATTCATGTTTTTCTCTTTGCCTAATTTATGAAATATTCAATAGCATTCCACATTAGAGAACATGTGCAATTATAATTGTGTGTCATGCTCATGATGCACTGATTTACAATTTATAAGTTTTTTTAAACTAAAGATTTATTATTTACAGTCTATTATAATAATGTTAGAAAATCAAATTGCTCAGGAGACATAGGTTCAACATGACTGTCATTATAAAATGAATGACCCTAGAATTTCTTTCTTTTAGTATATTTACCTACCTTTCATTGTATATTAGTCTCTATTTATCCATCTCTGGGAGACTGACTAGAAACAAATATTTCCCCCTGATATTCATTTTTATCTTTTGTTTTATGTTTGATTATGAACAGATATGAACTAGATCATGTGACTCCAAACTACCAAGACTTATTAGTATTTTCAGCTCATGTAATCACCTCCCATTTCTCAAGCCACTGATCACAGCTGAAGAAATCTAACTGGAATCACAATGGAGCTTCTGCTATTTATGTCTGACTTTGTAGATTCCCCACCCCTGCTTGTGGATTTTTCTACTTTGTAATTAGACTAGCCTAACACACAGGCTTCAAGTTCCCTCTCTGCTTCCCTGACTCCCTGTCCCCTTCTTATTCTGTCTCTCTCCCCCTCAGGACCGTTCTGCATGAGTTTTACAAGTTTCATTATCTGCTACCACAATCAAAATGAATAAAACCTCAAAGGAGTAATTTCTAAACAATAAAATTATAACTAGCTTCTCATAAAAATATTAAAGAAGCACATTAATACTTCAGAGAAGGCCTTTTTTAACAGGGTCTGCACCAACCACAATATGACTGAAATAATCAGGGGACTTGGTCCACTCATGGGCCCAGGGAACATATGATGGGATGCCTTATAGCTGCCATTCTCTAAAAATCATAGCTTTGGGGGGAGTTCCCACCAATCTTAGGATGGTGTCTCAGGAGCATCTGAAATATTACAAAGACACTCCAAAGCAGTTAAAGCACATATTGCCCAAAGCTAACATGTTTATAATGAAAGCATTTGTCTTGTTAAGTCAAGGTGCTATGCCTGAGCTAGGATATTAGGTAATACTCACCTGCACCTGCTGCTTTTGTGTGTTCAGCATATTTGGGTCAATTGACAAGGGCCCAAGAACACTGACCATCAGTTCTTTCTCCACAAGCCACTGTTTTAAGTGAGCCTCTAAAGTCTGGAATTGGGTTAGATTATTGGAGGATTCTTCCAATTTTTGTTGTCTATCAACTGTTAATTGGTTGAGTTCTTGCCACTTAGAATCTAAAAGAAAAAGGATGAACTGGTATTGGTTTTTATATATTTAATACAATTATAAGAAAACTGTTTGATATTTTTCAAAATATAAATTGGGCATAGTTCCTTTCTTATAATTCTCCTTATTTAGCTAATTGAAGGTGTAACCTAAAAAAAATTAAGTGCATTCATTGACACAGATTTTATGGACCTGGTGGCTGCATATCAATGAAAGTATAATAAAAAGAACTGAATCTCATTTTAGAAGATATTATGGAATGTGGAATATTCCTTAAAGCCAACAGGATCCTGAGAGCTTTCATTCTTCGAGAAATCATTCAATCTGTTTATTCAACTACTAGAACAATAAACATTAATTTTCTTTTTTGAAGCATCAAATCTTCAAGTATCCTTTCTAGGCAAGTGGCTGCCAAATGTGCATCTATCACCAATCATTCTCTCCTATTCAAATCACTCATTAATAACCAGCTGCTGGAAAGTTCTAATAGAAAATCTCACCAACCCTTTAAACTCAACATTAAAACATAAAATTCATCTTACTCCTCTCAAAACTGGAGGATATTTCTGACTTTTAGATTTCTTTCAAAGGCTGCCATCTCTCCCAGGTTGCTGGGAAGCAATAATTCAGAATGTTCTTTTATGACCTTCAAACTTATTGATCAAAAATGCTTTACATTCCTCCTTTACATTTCCAGTGGGGTACTCCATTTTGGTTCTTAACATATTTTGTGAACACCAGTGTTGCTTAAACTTGAGCTGCATTAGAATCACCTAGTAGTGGGGGATAATAAACACAGATGTGGGGGCGGGGGCACCTCCAGAGTTTCTTCAGTAGGTTTGGGGTCTGATAGTCTGCATTTCTAAACAAGCTCCCAGGGGTGGTGCTGTTCCTAGTGTGGATTCCACTGGACCCAAGAACCACAGGGCTCAGCTAATCAATCTTTTTACTGGTATGGTACTCTTAGTGCTTCTCACCTGCAATCCATGTGTTTTAAAATACTTTCCCTTATAACAATATACTAATTTTTGAACATGGCACTTGCCTGTCCACTACCTGTTCAAATCCTTCAATACTTAAATTCCTACCACCCAGATGATAAAATCTGAAGATTTTTTTCCCCTGACATTCAGGGCTTCTCCCAATCTGGCTCTAGTCTACTGATCCTAGGGAGTTCAACTGAGGTGAATCCGCCAACCTAACCTTGCACATGTTGCTCCATAAACATTTATTGATGTGACTAGTTGATTTTAGAGATTTTTTTCATTTACCGTAATATACTAATGGGCTGATTTTAATAGAACACAATCCCTGAATCCTTGTCTATATAATCTACATGGTATGTTCCAAACACAATCTGACAACAAAAGAAGGCAATTAAAAAATGGTAGAGAAATAAAAACATCAATAAGTGTTTTTGAAATACACACTCCACACTCCCACTTCTATTCTAAAATGTCTTGATAATACTCTACCCAAGTAATTCTGATATCCCAGGGAAGGCAGTAAATTAGGAGCAAACTGGCTACAATGCAACAGGGGTCTCTGTAGTTGGATTACACATACCTATTAACTGAGATCTCTTAGGGTTAACTTTTTTCAAGCTAAAAAATATTTACAGGTTTCTAAATCTATCACAGTATATATGATTCTAAAGAAAGGCTAATACTTAGATAAATATAATGGAACATGTCAAAGTAGAGTACTTATTGTAATAATTGATGGTATAACTTAATAGCACTTACTATGTGCCAGGTACTTTCCTCTGAGCTGTACACACATTAACTTATTGAATTCTCTAAACAATAGTATGTAGGAACAAATATTATCCTTGTCTTACATTCAATTTTATATACATATATACATATACATATATGTATATCTATATATCTCTATATATATCTTTATTTTGTTTACTCATTTATATGTGGTGCTGAGGATCAAACCCAGTGCCTCACATGTGCGAGGCAAACACTCTGCCACTGAGCCACAACCCCAGCCCTTACATTCAATTTTCAACATCATCATGCTAAGACATGAGGCTTGTGAAGAAAATTCTGCATCTATAAGCAGTAGTTTTTACAGGGACAGGATGTAGGAGGATAACTGTGAGTAAAGAATGAAAAATCATCGGCCTTCTGTAGCAAAGTACTTTTTGATATTGTTTGAGGGAGAGAAGAAGAGCATGTAGTACAGGGCTGCAGGAGTCCCAGAATTAACCCTAGGAAGAGATCCGAGCCCACCTTTTTCAAATAAATGAACAAAAGGAACATGTAAAGTAAAATATAATAAAGCATAAAAATGATACTGAAGCATAAAGGTTATAAAAACTAGTAACAAGAAAAAACATTCATAAAAACAATGTTATTCAATGCATGGCATTTTATTAGCACATGTGTCTATTTTCTTCATAAAATATTTATATGCCAATCCTCAGAAAAAAATATAAAAGGACACTTTTAAATATGCAAAAATGGATTCCAATACATTAAAGAAAATCCAAAAATAAGTGAAACTATTGGATGTTTTCTGATAAAGATGATAATTTAAAAAAAAAATGATTGAGCTTCTGTTCATGGACTTTGCTCTAAATTATATAGCATACCTATATCTGTCAACATCTGTTTCCATTTGGGGGCCTCAGGAGTATCTGGATTCTCCTCCAACAATTCCGTCAATTTGTCTTTCAACTCCTGTACTTTGTTTACATTTTGCTTTAGTTCTGCCTCAAATGACTAACAAGGAAAAAAAAGTAACTACATTAAAGTATGCCAACATCAAAAGACAAAAACACAATTATGATAGAACTTTTTTCCCTCTAACATGACGAAAAGAGGAAAAAATCCACTGTTAAATGCTCAAGTGGGTGAGGGCCTGGATGCAGCAG
This sequence comes from Marmota marmota marmota, assembly GCF_001458135.2. NCBI lineage: Eukaryota > Metazoa > Chordata > Mammalia > Rodentia > Sciuridae > Marmota > Marmota marmota. The sequence goes on from NW_025999982.1 coordinate 23,019,457, forward strand.
TTAATTATTTTCCTTTCTTCCTCTCTGCTAGTCTTCAACTCTGGGATAAAGGAATCCCACAGAGGAACACTATAACCATGGAGATAATGATTCTCGTCCCCATTACTGAGGAAGAATTTCATATTCTCAAACAAACCACCATGGAAAAAAAGCAAGATGACATCAGTAAGATCATAATTAATAAGAAAATCAGCTTTGATAAAGGCTGCCAGAATTTGAACATCTACTGGGGGATAAGCATCTTTTTGGACAAACCCATTATCCAGTTCAAATATAGATTAATAATCTGTAGAATTTTTTGCCATCATTTTCACCATGGAAAATCATTTCCCCAGTCTGGATAGCTGCAAATACCATCCACTAGAAAGGGAGACATTAGCTGCCCAAATCTATACTAGACACAACAGATCCCTAGTATACTTAGCCCTTAACTAAATATTTTTCAACAGTTGTTTGGTTAATAACCCAGATTTAAACTTATTTAAAGGTGACAAAATTTACTAATACCCAACAGGATACTCATTTTTTTTTTTTTTTTGGTACTAGGGATTGTACTGAGGGGCACTTAACCACCAAGCCACATTCAGGTACTCAATCTTTATAACGCTAAAGTGCAGAAAATGTGACTATTATCAGTCTCTAGGGAAAGGCCCATTGAGCAAAACTGTTAAACTTAAGATTTAGAAAACATAATAAAGCTCCTGACCCCCAAGGCTCAGTTCCAAACATGAATCCACTCTATTCCATGGCTTCAGAATAATATACCTTATTCTGTTCAACCTGAGTCTTCACAGCTTCAGTGTCTGTAGGTGTTGGGGTATGATGCCATTTTTTTGCAGTTTTGTTCATTTTCTCCAACCACTGCATCATTGAACTTGATTCTTCCTGAGCCTTTTGCAATTTGGAGAGTTTAGTATTCAGTTCAGTTATTTTGTCCTTGAGTAAGAGGCCAAGATCTTCATATCCATGACTTATGTCAGTCATGTCCTTTTTAATGGATGTTAAACCTAGGAGGAAAGAAAAAAAATTATACTGATATATGTTCAGGACATTGGAGAAGAGGTTTAGAAACAGAATTTGTTTTATATAATATTTCCATTTTGTCACTGTGAAGCTTGCTATGATAAACCATAGATCTTTTACAACTAAAAGGCTAGATCACTTTATAATGCTATTTCATGACATATTGTATAATATAAGTGAACAAAAGACTCAAAGGAACAAAAAGGAACAAAAGACTCAAATCATAAAATGTATTCATCAGGCACCAACTCAATAAATTGGTTCAAATAATGTTATTCTAAGTGACAAAATATCTCAAATTAACCAAAAAGAAGGAAATAGAATCAAGTGTCAAACCAAATACTGTGTTAATAGCAAATTACGCAAATATGATATTTATAGAAATCGTAACTACTATTTAAATACCATTTAAATAAAGTTTGAAATTTCAATATGACAATTGTTTTCCTCTAAGATTTAGTCTGTCAAAAAATACCAAGTTATATTACTCAATAACCATTTAAAATTACTATTTACCTTTATTTGCCAAAATGTCTTGAGTATTTGTGTCTGTTCCTTCACCATTTATTATTACTCCACCTGCACAAATATAAACACTGAGGTAATCATAGATTTCTTACACATTAATTATATTACACAATAATAATGTAATAAGTGTACCTACTACTATACATTAATAATACATGACATTAAATCAAACCCCATAAGGGATGATCATTTTTAAATGTTATTACTATTCAAAAATGAATTCAAAACCCAGCAAAGGTCCAATATTTAAATACTCATCTTTACATAAAATTTGTTGTTTTGGGGTACTGGGAATCACATACTAGGCAAAAACTCTCTATCATATCCTCAGCCCTAAAATTCATTCTTAAAGTAGCAACATGAGCATCTTAAACACCATAGAGTTTTCGCCCCTTTAAACTATACAAATAAATCATTTAATATTACTTCATAGAAAACTGTTGCTTTATGGCTCAAGTTACATTAATGATAAATTGCTGAAGTTCAGAAGGTGCTCAGTATATACCTATGTCGAAGCATAAATAACTGGTCAGAATGTCCACCTTACTGAAGGACTGAAAACTGTCTGGTGCAGTTACATGGGGTAATCATGGGCTTAATGGAGGCAGAATGATTGAAAAAGACATGAGAGAAAAGTCAAAAGTAAAAACAAAACATAAGCCCTGTTACTCAATCCACATAAAGTCAACACAGAGAAAGTGCAATAGGTGGAGTGCTGGGGATGGGTGTATGACCCACCTAAATTTAAATCCCAGCCCCACTAATGACAGGCCATGTGTGTTTGGACAAACTAATGAACCAAACTGATGAGAGCAATAAGACCTCACTTGAAAGACCACTATGGGAACTAAAGATGGTTAACCCATTGCCTAGCAAACAGGAACTACTCAGTAAGCAGTAACTAGTATTTCTCTTTTATTTTATAACCATCTAGCATTGGTACCTTTCCTCATAATCAGAATATTTTTTAAAAAAATTAATTAAACTTTCTCATGCAAGTATCCATTGGCTGCCTATCCAAAACACAAATGCATTTCCCAAATCAACCACATGAGAACAAGTCTAAACAAATACTTAAACATCTGAATTTAAGTTTGATTCTTTAAAAAAGAAAAAAAAATCTCACACACAACCGCATTTCAGATGGAAATGAAAACATCCTATAGCTGCTCAACATTAATTCCTATTATGGCTGCTACTTACCTAAAGTCAAAACAAATAAAGTTATTGTGTATCTATTATAAATGGAAAGGGGACACAAGGAACTAAAATAATTAATACAAAACAGGATTCCTTTTCTTTAAAACAAAACAAAACAACACGTTGACATTTCAGGAAATCTGATTAGTAGAGAAAGGAGAGATCATCTCACCACATATAATATGGGTTTTCCCTGAAATGGGATTAATAGAGTGGAATAAATGGTTGGTTGAGAAAGGCCCAGCTGGAACATCAGTATCACAATAGGGACAGCTGGAGGCCTGGCCAGGCTAGATAGACCACAGAGGGGACCCAGAAACTCAGAATAAGGTTAGAGATTTGCCTTCTATTTTTGGATTTTCAAATCTCAGTAGAGTATGTTTTAAAAACTATACCCACAACTCACTTTAGATTGATTTTACAACAAATATTTACACGTTGACTCTCCCCTTCTGTTGAGGAGGGGGGCTCACCATGACCAAACTGTGATTCTGATATGTTGGCTTTGAAAACATTGTACAGAATAAAGTGGATAGGAATAAGTAAGAGCAGTCCACTCTACAGAAAAGAGCATGTTTCCTCTCCTCACTTCCTTCATAGGTAATTAGAATTGTTTAATTAAATATTATAATGAGAATAGAAATACCTCAAATAGAATTTCAATATTTCCATTTAATTAAGGTAAAAACAAAAAAAATGAATTTTACCTGGCCCCACAGTATAATGCTTCTTATTCTAACATATTAATTTGAATACACTTCATTTGTATCTTTTAATAAAATGAAACATGAGAGGAATTTGAGATTGATTATTACAGATACTTTCCCATGACAGGTTTTAGTGTGTTTACAGATGCCTCCTATCTTGCCACTTTCACTTTGTATTTGTCATTTGTATCATATATATGATTTTGTTTTTAAATGGACAAAATCTAAGATTCAGATAATCTTTCCAAATATTTCTCTTTGCTTACATTTGTTTTCCTGTGGTAAATTCGGGAAATGTTTTTGTTTTGGAGAGGCAGCCAAAGGACTAACAAAGGACAAACTACTAATCAGTAACTTTTAGCTGATTTACTAATCTGTGCATTCACTTAAAATAACACACAAATAAAATTAACATGAGTGGCTCCAATTCTTAGTTTTTGCCTTATAAATAAAGTACATACCTGATTTAACTGCTGCTATTGCTTTCGCAGGGGTAGTCACAGCACTTATAAGGTTACATAGTGAGATCCCACTGTTATTTACTTTCTGAATCTCTGGTGATTTTAAATTCCACTTTTCTTGTAATTTCTTGAGATATAAAAACACATTATTTTTCAGTTTTAATATCTTCAAAGTTGCACATTATAATTCAATTTATTAAGCATATCTTAAAGCAATGACTACAGGCCCTGATTTGTGGGGCTGTGAATGGAAGAAAAAGACACCATCCCTCTTTGTTCCCACAGCCCAGGTAGCTGTTAACACTGTTAGCAGTGAGAGGGAAATGAGGTACAGCCTATTCTGCATTCTGCTCCTAGCCATGGTGGAAGTCAGGCTATGCCTGGTTCCAAAATAACTGTCAACTGTCAGTGTGTAAGACTACTAGGTACCAGCCAAGTTATAAGATGAAATTCAGTAAGAACAATAAAAATAAATTAATGGGAATTCAGAATTCCATTTCACTATTAGTTTTAATCATCAAAATTTCAATGAATTTTCAAAAACATAACTTTCCTCAAATTTGGAGAGGAAAACTGCCTTAACTGGTTGTAGTTTTTATGACTTTCAGTCAAAGGACTAATGACTTGTGCAATTTGCAAAGGAAATTCAAATAACTTATATCTTTGAATACTGGTTGATATTCAAATTCTGAGTGAAGAACAGGATCTTTTACTTGCTATTATAAGAAGTTGTATGAAAATTTAAAAATGAAGTAGAAATTTTTTGGGGAAAAAAAATTGGAAACTAGAACAGCAACTCATTAAAACATCTTTTTTTTTTTAAAGCTTATTAACTGAAAGTTTAAGTCCTTCCTCAAAAGGATCAGTTAAACCCATATCATGATTCTCAAAGATAACTAAAACATACAGTACATACACAGATCCAACTTACAGGATTTTAGATTAAGGAAACTATCTTTCATTACCAACATAGGCAAACAAAAAATTAGTACTAGATACAATGAGTCACCTTAGTTTCTTCCAGGGATTTTCCTAAATCCTCTGCACCAAAAGAAGGCTGCACGATGGGAACTTGCTCTGTTGTTTCTTTTATCCAAGACTTCAATGATTTAACAAGGGCTTGGAAAGCTTCCAGCTGTTCTTGACAAGAAGTTACAGCTTCTTTCCTGGTTAACAAAAATCACACCAAAATGTAAACCATAAAAGGAGATACTCCAAAGGAATAATTACTAATCAATAATTATTATTTCAATATTGGGCATAACATTAAAAAAAAAACTTCCATGCACAATCTGTTACTTTGACACCAGAGAAGAAATTTCCTAAGTGAAATCAGCTAAGTAACTATTTGTCTCTTCCTCAGGCAAAATTCATAGATAGGAGCAGTCAAGAAATCTGCAACCCATATGTAAAGACACTCTCAAATGCTACATAAACTCTAAGACTACATAAACAACTTTAACATTAATTAGATTCAATGAGCTTTGATCTGTCCAGTTTGTATGATGCTTAACACCAGCATGCAAAGAACCAGAAAGGAAGTTGTAATATCACCAACAGGAGGAAAACATCACACCACCTAGTGGTTTCTACACTGTACTACCATCACGTTAACGGATGAGTAAACCAAGTGCTCCTGGAAGATCAGATTTAGGTCTCAAATTGAGATGAAACCTAGTGACTAGAGAATCTTATTGCCAACCCCCACCCCAGGCCCCATGGAGACCCAGGAAGCTTCACAGTGAACTACAGGGATCTTCCGGTATGCTCAGCACCAGGAAGGGAGCACACAAGCCAGCACAAGAACTATGAGTGTGGTGACACTTGGCATGTGGATGACACGTGTACATATGGGAGTGTGTGGAATACCAGATAAGAACGTGCTACAGCTGGAGTAATTAATAAAGGCTCTGTGGTTTTAAAGTTGGACCCATTTGAAAGAATAAATAACCTACAGATTACTTAAGGAAACCAAGAACACTTTTTATGTGCAGTATGAATTAAGTAACATATGAGGAGATGGAAAATATAGCTCTGTAAGTAATATGAACAGCACCTAAAAGTTTTAAGTGGAGAATTCTAAAGAAAGAAAGAAAAGCTTCTGAAAGAGACATGGCCATTTTCTATCTTTTAGAGGGTTTTCCACATAAACCTCAGCAACAGCAGATGTGTATTCTAAAGTAACATGAGGTCAGAAATGCAAAAGTTCAGTCACAAGGTTTATCACTGTATAGCTTTTGTAGTTGAAGTTAGGTTTATTCTATTCTCTTGTTTCTTCATGGACTCATGGATCAGCTACTTTGTTTTATTTTTGTTTTTTGGAGACAGGGTCTCATTAAATTGCTGAGGCTGTCCTCGAATTGTGATCCTCTTACCTCCATCACCTAAGTCACTGTCATCTATTCTTTAAAAAGTAAACTGTTATTTAAAAAGGAAAAAAAAGGCCATTAAAATCTATATGGAAATTATACACAGCTTATGAATTGAGCCCAGAAAGCAAAGAATCATGAGCTATCTTTTCAGGTTATTTCTGTCTTTGCAAATAAAAATGTGTTATTTGACAAAGGCTTGAGGGATTACAGTGAATTTAAATCTTTTTCAGTAATACATTACCATCACCATTTTTCATACATAATGCTTTCCACTTTTTTGGAGGAAGCATTTGAGTTTTCCTCCAAAGCATTTTAAGAAATAATATATTTAATTTTAATAGCAAAAATAAGTCAAAATATAAAAACAGGTAATAACTCTACTTATTCTTAAGTTTTTGAAATTGTTTAAGTTATCTGCACAAGTAAATAAAAGAAACTCATCTACTTACTATCAACCAGAATAAAATAAATTTTCAAGTGCTACTTACTTTTCTTTGATAGTTTCCTCCATTTCTTTGAATTTCTTTGACAAGTTATTTGTTTTTTCAAAAACCAGAGCCTTATCACCTGGTAAGCCATGGCTGGATATCTCCTTCAGGAGGTTATGTAAAACTTCAAGATCTTTCTTGTGTTCTAAGAATTCAGAAGTTGACTCCTACAAAACATTTAGATAACCAATATAGATGTTTCTGTATCCTAAAGGGAATTCCATTAAGTGGTATATACAGGACCAGAATGGCTCTATTCAGAATTTCACAGAAGAATAAATCTGCCTGGTCAACACTCTAAACATAATATGCAGATAGGCTATTTGAAAGAGAATAAAATTCATTAAATTTTAAAATGTACTCTATATTTTGTTTCTTTCTGGTTTGGTTTCTGGCATGTAAGATGATATTTATAATATCTGTGATATGTATGATAAGTGGTATTTATTTTTATATGATAGACAAAGGCTTTAAGGCAAAGATGTGATTTGTAGCTTTTAAGGGAAGAATACATAAATCTTTTGTTAGTATACAAGCAATGAAAATGATAATTGATATTTATAATTGTATTTATAATTATAATTCTGCCAATAAATTATGAGTTTGCTTTACTTATTAATCTCCTTGCTCAGTCTCAGGACTATTAAGGAAGACATACCTGCATATACTGAGACAATTCAGTAACATCTTTGCCTGGCACATCTACCTCAGAAAGAGCCTGAGTTTTTGTTTCTAAAAATGTCTGGAGCTTTTCTGAGAGGTTCTCAAAGAGTTCGACTTTGGTTTTCAGCTCCTCCATTTTGGCAAGTTTTTCTTTGTGTTTATGGCTTGCTTCTGAAAACCGAACAGATAGGTCCTTCATTTTAGCTTGCAGTGAGGAAGCAGTGGATGGATCTGTTGTTTCCATAAATTTCTTCACTTTTTCATTCATGGTATTTATACTGCTCTGTCGACCTGCAATATCCTGTTCCAACATCTGAAATACACCAAATATTACATACGCTTTATAGTGATGTTTACAAAAAATGCCAGAGTTTTAAAAATTACTATTCATAACAACATAAGCTCGAACAACTTGTGACTAAGAAGGTTATTAGTTGAAACTAAATGACAACTTTGATTTGTCCCCTGAGGAATCCCATCCCAAATCTCTTCAAGGGAGAGTGGAGAACAGCTGGCTGGTTGCTCGAAAGAAGCAGGAGGCTGCTGCTATTCAGCAACCCTTGGGAACCAATGGAGCCTGGGGATTAGCCATGGTCCTAATTTTTAAATGGCTAGACAACAAGAAGATTGATCTGATGAACCTCATGTGCAGCTGGCTGAAGCAATGACAAACAAGACAGGACTCAATTTAGGTATAAGCCCTCTCTAATAAGCAGTATCCATGAAAAAGTAAATGAAGCCCTTTCTATCCTCTATCACAGAAGAATCATTGCACACACTTGAGTTTGTGCAAGCACTGCTTTTCACACTATATTATATTCAGGGAACATATCCTCTTCTGTATCCTTAAATTTACGTTAAATCTACCTATCCTTGGAGTTTACAAAACTGTTTTTTTAAACTATCAATGAAATTTTTTTTTGCTTTTTAAAATTGTCACTTACAGTGTTTTTACTGATGAGATCCTGAAGGGCTGCAGAGTTTAAGGGCACTTGACCTTGTTCTTTCAGAGAACTTTCCACACTTCCCATCCAGTCCAGCATTTCATCTAAGCCATCCTGCACACTCAGGGAGCGGGTCAGGGTTATCTGGAGTTTTTCATTGCGTTCACTAACAGACTTGGACAGATCATCATATCTCCCAACAATGTCATCTAGTTCAAACAGAGCAGGAAATGTTAACCATAAAGCTCTCTTTGCCCTATTCCTTTTCAAAACAACACCAAGGTGAATCATAAAATTTCCATACAAAAGCTGGAAAAGGGAAAAGTTTAAATGATAAATTCATAGTGCCTAATCAGATCACTGTCTAAAATCTTAAAAAATGAAGAAAGAAAAGAATCTAGTAGAAAATAAAAAGTTAAAAACAATTTTTAAAGTTTTATTTGTATACTCTACATTAGGAAAGAGATTTTTGGATTTATTAACATTCAAATTGTCCAAAAGAGATGAATGATCTGAACAGCAAATCTCTGAAATAAATACTAGGTCTCAATCTGGCATTTCAAATTGGTAATACTTGTTAATATAACTATTTGGATAAAAAAATGAGTCATAAAACTATTCTCAAGAGATGTATGTACTCATCAAGAATTAACCTTTACATCTAAAATTTATCACTCTCTCACTCACTCTGTCACACATACATATGTGCTAAGCTCCTGTCATTCTTCATAACCTGAAAAAGCATTAAAACTGGCAGATGCAAATGAATTAAGAAACAGGACAACAATGAAAATTCAATCAAAGGTGCGTTAGGCTTCTAAAGTATACACAAAGGGAATTTACTTAAAAGTTTAACAGCAAACAAAATGAGGAAATTACAAACTCAATGAGCTAATCTTTACTTTTAATTCTAAAGTTGCTGAAAGATTTAAGAAAAAGAAAAACCCTTCCAGCTTAGTTTTCACTTGAATGTAAAGCTCTTCCCTTTAGCATCCTAGCATCTCATTGTAAGCCACTGAGAAGTTCAAAGAATAGTGCTCTTTGATGTATTCACTTCTCTCTCTCTGGAAAAACAATCTTGTTTTAATTGTGAATTTAATTTATCACTTATTGTCCAAGAATTCAAAAAGTATTTTAATTATTTCTGAATGCTTTTACCTGATAACACCATAGATGCTTCAGTAGAAAAAAGCCATGACCTGAAACTCTATAAATGAAATATGTTACATTTGTGTTTGGTCCATGGAACACAATCCAAATAACAAAACATTATTTTGGGTTGTTCTAAAGATGTGAGAAAAACAGCTTGACAAATTTTCACTGAATTGAGGTGTTAAGGTTAAGGGCTTGGGGATGTAGCTCAGTGGGTACAGTGCTTTCCTAGCATGCTCAAAGCCCAATCCTCAGTAACACACACACACACAAAAAAAAAAGAGAGAGAGGGGGGGGTGGAGAGAGAGAGAGAGAGAGAGAGAGAGAGAGAGAGAGAGAGAAATGTTAACGTTCTGAAAGAGACAGTCATGCCCCCAGTACCAAAACTCAGTGTTGGATCTGATGCTTCCTTTCGGTGGGGGTGAGAATGCTGAGCAGGGAGGAAAGAGGCATATCACAGGCACCAAGAGGCAAAACAAGCAGCATGAGACCTAACTCAAAGCCATGAGCAAAGTTACTCTAAACTGCAGGTTGAGGTTTGCAGGTGAGCTGCTCCTCACCTGGGCAACACCTGGACATCAACAGCATGAGTGACATCAGCGACTGTTTAGTCATGATATGCAATTTCCCACACCATCAGGCATTTCCATATAATTAACACATTTTAGTGTTATTGTTTGCTATGGACTGATTATTTATGTCCTCCTCAAATGTACATGTTGAATAAAGCCTAAGCCCCAAAGTGATAGAATTTAGAGGCAGAGTCTTTGGAAGGTATGATATTGTGATATATTTAAAAATACACATTTGATCTCTGACTATGGCTTCCTGATTTTGAGCTCTTAAAATGTCCTGAGTAATAAGAAACACGAGAAAAATCTTTTGTTCTGATATTTGTTGATCCCACTTCCTGACACAGAGCTCCTAAGACTTTTATAATTTCCTGAGTGACAGGAGTGTCTTGACAGGACTCCTAAATCTCTTGAAATTTCCTGGGTAAGAGAAGCATCTTTTGTTCTAATGAGGTGACTCCTGTGGGATGCTCCTTGATGGCTTCAGGATGGGGCTGGTTCTCAGGGGGACAGATCTTGTGACTGAGAGTAAACTTGCATCCTCCACCCTCTGACCTCCAGGGAGGCAGACGGGCTGAAGTCTGAGTTGACACCCATGTCCAAGGATCTAATCAGTCATACCTATGTTAATAAAACCTCCTTTAAAACATAAAAGGACTGGGTTCTGGGAGCTTCAGGATAGCTGAACACATAAAAGTTCTGGAGAGTGACCTGCCCAGAGGAGCGAGGGAGTACTATGCCCCTTCTCCCCTACCTCACTCTGTACATCTCTTCAATTGGCTGTTCAATATCCTCTGTAATACCCTTATAATAAATGGGTGAATATAAATAAATATTTCCCCAAATTATGTGAGTTGCTCTAGCAAATTAACTCAATCTGAGGTAATCATGGGAACCTCAATTTATAGCTGGTTGGTCAGAAGTACAGGTCTCAAAGTGGGAACTGTGATTGGCATGTGAAGTGAAGGAGGCAGTCTTTTATGGGACTGTAGGATCTGATGCCTTGCCAGGTAGACAGTGTCAGGTTTATAGAAAGCTCAGCTGATTTCCACTGAAACACTGCTGGTGTGTGGGAAAAACCCTTCTGTATCAGTTCACAAAAATAGTCTGTGTTGGGCTGGGGATGTGGCTCAAGTGGTAATGCATTCACCTGGCATGCGCGGGGCGCTGGGTTCGATCCTCAGCACCACATAAAAATAAAATAAAGATGTTGTGTCTACCGAAAACTAAAAAAATAAATAAATATTTAAAAATTCTCTCTCTCTCTCTCTGTTAAAAAAAAAAAAAAAAAAAGAAATAGTCTGTGTTGTGTTTAGTGATGTGTGAGAAAAACACTTAGGTTTTCCTATCTCTTGGAGGAGGTAATTGGTCATGAGAGTGGAGCCCTCTTGAGTAGGACTGTTGTCCTTATAAGAAGGACATGAGAGAGATGATCCCTCTCCACCATTCTCTACCATGCAAGGAAGGATCCATCAAGAAAGTGGCCATCTATAAATCAGGAATAAGGCCCTTTCCAGGACCATGACTTACTGGCACCCTGATCTTGCACTTCCAGACTCCAAAACTATATTTGTTGTTTAAGCCATCCACTCTATGCCTTCTTGTAACAGCAGCCTGAACGAAGACACTATTTGTTCTGTATTTCTTAGTGAAAAATATTTTTACTGAACTAAATTCTTTATTTTAGTAGCCAAAACATATTTTAGAAAAAGCTACAAAACAAAATCTACTATCTACTTATTTTTTTTTAAGTTGCTGGTCTTCTTAGAAGTCAGAAAGATCTTTGAGAAATTCCTCTGATTCCTCTGTATCCTAAATACAGTTTCACACATTATGAAATAATGCCAGAGAGAAACTTCAAAGTCTTAATGTAACATGAAATTTAAACAACTAAAAATGAAACCATGTACCCTTAACAACGGTGGTTACAAGGGTGTGGGAGGGACTAAAATGGCTATTCAAATAACAGAAATACAATTAAGATAGTCTTTCTCTTTCAAGTCCCAATAGCAGTGGTCTCTGTATGGATGTATGAGATGGGGACAGAGGAACAAAATGTTAAAACTGCCATTCATACTTTCACCTTGTATCTTAAAATTCTGTTTTGTTTTTATAATTATAATACGTGTGAAAATACAGTAATATGTGCACATAATTTATAAGTATATGTGTTTATAGAGGGGGCAGGTTGAAATTATTTATTGTTACAGGCATCTGATCAAAAAGTTTGGATGAAAAAAGTATCCGCCTTCTACAGAGTGGCTTTTGAAGCATAGAGTTCTATTCTTCTATTCACATAAAATTTCCACTCATATTTTACTTCATGCTTTATCTTGGTGAAATATATGTCCAATCACCTGCTGTGAACATTATTTTTTTAAATTTCACACATGCACATATAGAAATATATGATTCCCATATCCTGCATAACCATTTCACAGAGAAGGACCACAAGTAATACAATATATACATTTTCTCTATGTTTTTTAGAATATCTGCCTTTAGAATTTACCTATGAGAAAGGAAACAAGAAAATGAATTTCTTACCCAGAGTTTTCTGGATCTCGTTTTTGGCTGGAAGTGAAGATCCCCCGGAATCTAGAAGTACTTCAGCTGTTTTTTTCAGTTTCTCTATAGCAACCTGCTGACTTGATATCTGTCCTTGCAGAGCCTATGGGATTAAACACTTTCCAATTATACTCAAGAAGACTAAATAACAGTTTTCCAATATGGAAAAAAATGATTTACAATATGATAAAGTTAAACCAGACAGAGTAAACTTTCCATCATATAAACTTTCATCATTATAAACTTACTCTGGAGTTCTTAGAATAAGGCCATTATAAAGCTGCATTAGCAAGAAAAGCATCAGCCAGCCTGAACAACAAAAAATCAGTCTTGAAATAAACTATCAGCCTATGTTCCTAATAATGTTCCGGTTCCTAACCTTAGAATCCTCTTAACTGTAGCCCAGGTTCTCCCTTAATCCTCATTTCTAGGCTTTGACAACAACTCCATTACCAAAGAACATCTAGGGCCATCTCTTACTCCAGGTAAGGAGAAGTTAAGGACTTCCACACCAGTAGGTCCTGACTCAATACCAAGTTATATTTATGTTTGTTGATACAATAAAAATTACCAAACATCTATCAAGAAGCCTTGCTATATTCCATGAACACAAAAATAAAATAGACACAAATCTTACAGGAATTGTAGTCTAAGGCAGGAAGTGACAAGCACCAAATATGAGTAGGGAAAAAATGCTACTGGAAGTTGAGGAACAGAGCAACTAGGGAGGGAAACAGGGCCACTGCCATGGTGGTGCCACTGCAATGGGGCCTATGGAGACTGTGGATGTGGGGAGGGAGAGCACCTCCCCCAGAACAATCAGAAGGCACAAGGGTGGGGGCATAACAGAAATCAGGCTGAAAAGGCCTCAAAAGCCAGGCCAAGGGCTTGCTGTTGTATCTGACAGCAATGCAGACTTATTCAGGGCTTTTGATTAAGTGTCGAAATGTTCAGGGCTGTCCTATAGGAAGGCTAAATTTGTAGCAATTCATGGGAAAAATCCAGTGGCGGGGGAAAAAGCAAGCAGAGACCAGTCAGGTGAGGACCACTGAGGACTGAGCACCACTGCACTATCTGGTCTGTCAGGGCTGATAAAGTACAATTTGAGTCGGGAATGTCTGAGGACTCAGGATCAATACAGTAGTGGCTAACTACAGTGATTTTTCAAATGAAATAAAATAAAATTTAAAATTCAATTCCTCAATTGCAGAGCAAAATAGCCCCCAGTGACTAGTGGTTGCCATGGTAGGCAGAGCAGATGACAGAACACCTATCATCACAAAATGCCCCATTGAGGGCGGGAATAAAGCACAGAGGAGCCAAGAGGAGAAAAGCAGCCTGAGTTTTTAAGCCCAGGTAACACAATTGTGTTCACAAATTTATAAGCCTATTTGGGAGTTCATGACTTCAAAGAGCTTTCTGGACTTTATACAGAAAGAAAAAGCAAAGCTGGCAATGGAGGAGACCCTGAACACAAATGGCACTAGATATAAAGCAGAAATCAAGACCCCTGAGGAGACCACTAACGGAGAAAGTCCAGAAACACGAGAGAAGGAGATTAAGCAGCACCATGAAGGATACTTCTGTTTATATGACAGGGAGAGGAGACTGCACAAATGTGATCAAATAGGTAGAAATGGACCCAGAGTAATTCTGACCCCAAGGAGAGAGAAAAATGGGAAAGTGTCAACTGGTTCAGAAATATCATGTAAGGCAAATGATAACAAACCCTTGAATTTGCAGCACAGAGGTACCTGCAGATCTGAGTAAGCAAATGCAATTCAACTGTGAGAGTGAGGAAAAATGGTGGGAGCAGAAAGTCTCCCAGAAGCTAGTTCTAGATTCCTAACACTCCTGACAGACCTCTGCCCAAGTGGGCTGGCAGGCCCCAAGCTTGGCTTATCTTCATTCACCAAGGTACTTGAGCTCTACTCTGCCCAGCATTCAGATCTCAAAGTCCCATATGTTTAAATGGAGATTAACTCATCTCTGGTCATGGGCCCAGGTTCCCAACTGCTTCTTGAATGTTTCCATCTGGGTGTAAACAGGGACCTTAACACTCATTAAAAAAAAAAAAATCAAAATCTGAACTCATCTCTCACTCCCCACACCTGTACTTCCTCCTAGGTTAAATCTGATTACCTGAGAACTAAACCTGGAACTACTTCTAGACTCCATCTTCTCTTAAACCTTTTCCATGTGCAGATCAACCATCAAGTCCAGACAGTTTACATGCTTTACACTTTTTTAAAGTCAGACCCCTGCTCTGCAGTCTTCGGATCACTGCAGGGTATTCCCTCATGTGGATCACTGAAGAATGACTCCTAACTGTGCATCTGTCTCCAACAACTCCCCTGAGAGAGACCCTTATGTGTTTTATCTAAAGTAGGTTATCTGACCAAATTGCTGTTCCAGGAACTTCCCTTCGTAAGGCTAAGATTTGAGCATGCTATAAAGGGCTCAAAGTAATTTATTCCTCCATTCTATCTGCAATCTCCTCTTTCTCCATTTCCTGTTCCAGAAATGCCCAACAACACAGCTATTTCTTAGCTATTTGCTCATGCTGGACCCAATGCCTTCACATCTCTACACACTGGCCTCTTATGTAACCTGCACACCCCGCCTCCTTACCTAGTTGTGTAAGTACTCTCCTGGGAAGTCCCATAAACATACTGTGAATGTTATCGCCTTGATCTGTCTCTTCTATCAAACTGCCACCTATCTGAGAACTAGGAATTCATCCTAATCAGCTTTTTATTATCCATGCATAGCCCAGCATTTACCATAGAGCAGGCCTCGATAAAAGTTTCTGGAATAAGTGAGTGAACAAATAAGTAAATAAATGAAAATATCAAGTGTAAGACCTAAAAGGCCTTCTTATATGTCAGCATTTTTTTTTCATTATTTAAAATAAGTGCTTAAACCTAATAACAGAAACTTGAACTAATCTTTATAACACAAGAAACTCTAATACACACAGGCAGCCCACGTAGAGGTAGAAAGGCCCTCCCAACCCTGGCCAACAAGGGATCTGTGGTCAGAATAACAGATCTGACCTGCTTCCAGAGGAAAGAATCTACATCAGAGTAGATCTATTTGGGAAATTCTCCCAGAGACTTAGTAACAGAAAGTAGAGGAAATTCTTGGAGACATGAACTTTACCTACAATCAGACTGAAATCTGGGCCATAGGGACAGCTTATTTACATCAAATGTTTATTTAAACAATGAAATAAAGTTAAGGAAATTTGTTGTTGTTGTTGTTATATTTGAGTTCCCCAAGGACAGAGATAGGGTTTTAATAAACCTTAACAATGTCTTCACAAAAGTTAACAATGGACCCAGAATGCAACCGATTACTGAAAAGAGTAAATATATGTAAAAGTTACGTATAACTTTTATATGGTTCTATAAAAACATCCAGTGCCAACCAGGCTTACATTATTATCTTAACATGCAATATTATCTTAACATGAAGGAATGGATTATAAAAGAATCTCTCTTCTTCGCTTCTCCTCAAAATGTCCCATGCCTTTGCTCTCCATAATTAAATAAAAAAGAGTTAATATGTATGAAGTTGTAATGTAATGAGAATCATGTTTTATATAACTACTTTGTAACAAAACTGAAAATTAAATTATTTAAATATATGTCTTATTTTGAATAGATTTCAATGGAATTAGCATCCATGACACAGAATACAAGATTATGACCTTGGTCTTCTTGCCTGCACCAGAAAAGGATGGAGCCTATGAAGCTGAGGGCCCTTTTCCAGGTCATAAAACTTTCCTGGTTTACCACCACCAGGCTCAGTGCAAGCCTCAAAGGGCTACATCATTGGTCAACATGATTTGGCCCTGTGGCCGATTCCAAACCTAGGCTTCCAGGCTGGTCTCCGAATCCTGCCTTCTATGCCTCTGAAGGGGCTAAAATCTTGTTTTATCCAGTGATTTCTCTGGAGGGGATCTTGAGGAGTGTCCTTGTAGCCTAGTGGTATCTGACTACTGACAACACAGCTAATAGTTTTTTTTTGTTTTGTTTTTTTAAACAAGGCCAATAACAACATGCTATTGGATAGAAATATTTCAAATGAACTAATGAGGCCCGCCAAAATTACATTTGTTACACAACAGAATATAAGAAGAAG
Organism: Marmota marmota marmota; assembly: GCF_001458135.2. Lineage (NCBI taxonomy): Eukaryota > Metazoa > Chordata > Mammalia > Rodentia > Sciuridae > Marmota > Marmota marmota. Next base: position 23,036,281 of record NW_025999982.1, read on the forward strand.
CATGTAAGGGAAGGAAAGATTGATTTTTATACAGGTGCAGTTGTACACACCTATAATCTCAACTACTCAGAAGGCTGAGGCAGGAGGATTCCAAGTTTGATCTGGGCAACTTAGTGAGACTGTGTCTCAAAATAGAAAATAATTTTTCTGAAAAGCTAAGGATATAGCTCAGTGACAGAGCATCCAACTTGAATTCAATCCCTAGTACTGGGAAAAAAATCTGTAGTAGTCTTAAGTGTTTATCTTATTATTGAAAGAAATAATCATTAAATATTAATAGATACAAAAGAAACAGACTATCTAATCCTCATAAAAGTCCTTACTATATATGGAGATCATCTGTAAGAAAAACAAAACATATGCCGGGAACAGCTTCAACTGCACATTTAATTTTTAAAGTTATGCTGTGACTTAATTAAAATTCATTCTCCTTTGAGATAGCTCTCTCCTCTTTGTATTTCTTTGACTGCCTTTGGACTTGAGGAGCTTTTTTCAACACTAACCAAATAACTTTTTTCTATTCTAAAATTAATCTCTGTATCAGTTTAATTAAAAAGCTTAGCTATCCTTTGGGTCTTTTTTTTTTTAATTTTGCTCTAGTTACATAAAAATTACTTTTATATAGGCCGTAATCCATTTCCTAACACAGATCTAACTTTAAAAAATTGCATTTTTACACTAGAAACACCTAACTTAAAAGATATTTCTATTATACTAAAATGCCTAACTTTCTAATTAAACGTAATATCATCAATCTTAGTTAAACTATTGGCATTTCTCATCAAAACAATAGCCTTAAGTGCCACAGTATCTCCTCTGCCGTTGGCATTTATGCTGCCCTTGAACACATAATCAGTGGGAACTGAAAACTTAATTAAGAACCAAACAAAAATCAGGACTGAAAATGCACATTGAAGGAAGGTAGCAACCACAGGGGGGCTGCATTAATCTGGGGACACCTACCTGGCCCAGGATACTGCCTGGTGTGCAGGTCAGATGGGGTGAACGCTCCAGCCCAGGAAAGCAGCAGTGCCCTCGGCCCTCTACCCACTCCCTGCTCCCAGCCTTCACTTCCACACACTCCACAAATGTCTTACTGCTTGGCTTTGATCTGCCACATTTACCTTAGCTAAGCAATCACCAGTCTCAGGCAATACTTGACTTTAAGCTCAACTAATAGGGGACCTGTTTTCCTTGTTAATGGCACAATGGTGGTTCATGACACTGTAACGAACAGGCAATTATATTCTAAAAGGCAGTGTACTGAAAATTTTTTGTTTACTTTCTAGCTAGGGTAGCAATTAGTTGCTGCTACCCCCAACTAAAAGAAATCATTGAATAGTTTATGAATTAGAACTTTCTAATTCAAAATTATTGATTGTTTCTAATAAGAATAAAATATTTTAAAAACATTCTCTCTCCTTACATTAGAATTTTAAAATATGCTTTAAATTTAAGAAATAGAGATTTTCTCTGACACTGTGGTCTGAATGATTATACAATTATGATATCAAGCTTGCATTTCTGAAAAGGCAGGGAGACAGTCTGCTTTGCTTTTGTGGTGCTGGGGGTCAAATTAAGGAACTTGCACATGCTACCTAACTGTGCTACAGTAAGCAATCCCCCCAACCCACAGGCAGATATTTTGAGAACTGTGCTGAGTAAAAATTGAAGTCTATATTTCTAGGAATCACGAGGATACTCAACAAAAACCCCAGTCCTGGCCCTTGAGAACTCTGTATTATAGTGGGATCCCTTATTCCTTCTACCTTCCCATTTTTGAACAAATATTTATTGAGAGCCTACTTTAGTCCAGGTAACAGCCCAAGCACTAGGAACATAGCAATATACAAAACTAAAACACCTATCCTCACAGAACTTAATTCTAATAGAGGAAGAAACAAAGGAACAAGGTACATAAAGAGGCCTGGACAATTCTGGGTTTTACTTGGGGAGACTGGATAGTGCAGATACCCATAAGGGCAATGTCAAACCAGCTGAGTAACTCTGGGCAAGGGAGGAGACTGGAGAATCAAAGTCATAGCTCCCTCTGGAGGGAGAAGCATACTTTTCCCATCCTTCATTCCTCTACTCAAGGTAAAACAATCACAAAAGCATGAGAAACTATTTGATGGTCTTTCTTGCTTTTCTCTTTCTTTCTCTTTTTTTCTTTCTTACCTTGGTCTCTTCTAACTGCCTCTGCAGATTTTTGGGGTCCACAGCAATAGGTTCAAGTAAATGTTTGCTTGCTATGGCCTCACAGGCCTCAAGCCCAGAAAGAAGTCCACATGAAGCATCTTCATAGTGTTGATATTTGTCCACCAGATCTTTAAGATTATTTCCAAGAACATTGCACTAAAAAAAAAAAAAAAAAAAAAAGAGGCAAAATGCAAGGGAGATTAAAACCTACTATCTTCTCCCGTGTCAAATAACTCTATGACCTATGAACTATGTAACTTGGGAAACAAAGGAATTCAACCAAAGTTGTAGAGCTGAGGGTTTTTTCCCCCTCTTTACATAAAGAAGTCAAAAAGCAACTCTAAAAACAAGGAAATAGTCAGTAGATTTGTATGAATTCAAACAAAGGATAAAGATATCAATCATCAGAGCAGATCTGCCAGGGCACATTCCCTGGGTATTATACACCATGTGTTTAAATTTGCATTTGTTGAAAAGATTTACAAATGCTTAATAAATCATTTCCAAATATCGTATAAGATTGAGTGACACAAATAGAAGAGTGTAGAGAAAGAGTCAGTGATACTTTTAAAAGCACTTATGCCCCTTTGCCAGTCTATACACTGACACTGAAAACGGAAATAGTGCTTAGGTGGTTGTTGTTGTTTCTAAACAAAACTACTTAACTTGTCCACAGATGTTAAAAAAAAAGTGGGGGGAGGCAACAAAACAGCGTGTAAGTAATTAAGTATGCAAATAATGTACTCATCAAATATATCTGTGGGGCAGTCTTACATTTGATAAGAAAGCAGTTCCCAAGTTTGAGGCCAACAGCCCCTTTTAGTTTAGTTACACGTGATCCCCATCTGGTGGTCATATTATATATTACAGTGGTGATCTATGGCTTCCTGTAAATCCCTGTCAAAACTAAGTAACTTTAGGGCTGGGGTTGTGGCTCAGTAGTGGAGGGCTTGTCTCACATGTGTAGGGCACTGGGTTCAATCCTCAACACCACATACATAAAATAAATAAAATAAAGGTATTATGTCCATGTACAATTAAAAATAAAAAAAAAACCTAAGTAACTTTAAACTCCTAAACTTTAAACACCTCTGTCAGAAGTAAAGCAAATAAATGAAACTTAAACTATGATTTCCCCTGAATCGATTTTTAGGCTTCCTGCTTCTAAATTCAAAATAAAAGTTACAAGGACACCATGAAAACTATAACCATAGATTGATCTTTCCCCTAAAAAAAATAATTTAAAAAAATTACCTTAGAGTAGAGAGACCTGAAGCGATCAGTAGCATGATCCAGTTTGCTCTGGACTTCTTTGTAGGTTGCAGAAGTGTCAATATTGTCCTTGCTAACCTTGCCTCCCTCTTTCTTGCTGCAAGATTTGGCAGCTTCCAACACCCTGTTTCCAGAAATTGTGATGTACCTCAGGTCACCTTTGTGAGAAATGACATCTTCTGAGAAACTCTTCTGCCTCTTCAACTTGGCCATTAAGCCACTGAAGTCATCTGCACCTGCTTCCAGGTTTTCAAGCTCTTGCTCTGACTGCTGGAGCCAGTGCTCAAACTCGCTATAATCAGTATCAAACTTCTCTAACTCTTCCTGCAGGGAGTGTGTTAACTTCATTTTCTTCTCAGACTCAGCCAGTGCAGTTTCATAATGTACCTTCAGTTCCTTCATGTTCTTTTGCAGTTTCTCTTTTTCCTCAGGAGAGAGATAGTGGCCCTGTTTTTCGAGCAGTGCTTGTGCAGACTGTGTGGCTATGATGACTGCTTGGTGCTGAGAGATGATCTTTTCATGTTGGGCCTAAGTGAAAACAAATTGACCATAATTTTAAAACTCTCTGGAGCTCCCTGTGGCCTCAGGACTGACAGGTGTCAGTGACAAAGGGCTTCTTGCCCCCACTTCTCAAGCCTTACGATATTCTCCTTTGATGAATTTCAGAACAGCAAGAATTGTATTTTGATTTCCCTAATCTTATTTTTAAGAAAATTTCCATACTTCTCTAATAAGTACTTATATACTAATCACAGAGGACAAATGTTTTTGAGAAGCTGGGGAAAAACATAACAAATTTCTATTCTAATTCTAAAGGAAGCAGGTATAATCTAATCACATTTTACTCATTGCTCCCTGACAGCCACCCAAGAGGGACTGATAAAGTCTTTACCTTATTATTGAATAAATATTTTTTTTAAAAAATTAGGGAATGATCTCAATAAAACATTTAGTTAGGGAAAAAATAACTTGCAATTTTAAAATAATAAAAACATTTTTGTGATAATTATGCATGAACGATACACAGAGAAGCCAAATAGAAGTTAAAGGAGCAGATATAATAAAAGAAAATACTGGAGTGACTTAGCATCACTGAACTTCAGTTTCCAGGCTGTGAAAATGGAGACAATAACCTCTGTACAGCACAAATTTAGTGTGAAGAGTATATGTGATCCATACCAAGACTACTTCCTGCAGACACTGATAGGCACTACGTCCAGTCATTTCTACAACCAAAGACAACACTGAGACAAGATCATTTATGTGACACTTTAAGAATGGTTCTTCAAAGGTTGCCTTTGATCCTGTAGTAGACATCCATCCTAGCTTTAATTCCAACGGTTCAGAGTTTCTTAAAGGGCTTTTTTTTTTTTTTCAATAATCTCCTTTCAACAATAGCCTGCACTGTCTAGATGAGCTGAGCTCAGAAAGAATACAAGTGAGCTCAAGACTGCTCAGCAAGCCAGTCTGCAAACATGGATTCAAACCTACCAGAGTGACTGAGGACCAGGCTAAATTTTAATCCAAACCCTCTCCCTTACAACATGTATAACTTGGGCAAGCTACTTGAGCTCTGTAAGTCACAGTTTTCCTGTAAAATGAAAATAAAAACCTTGAAGAGTAACTGGGAGGACTAAATGAGGTAAGGCAGAAAGAGTGAAGAGTATCTGGCCCATCGTAATGGTCCCATAAATGTCAACTGTTACTATGGGCTCGGTTACTTGCTTATGCTACTGCCTCACTTATGTAGAGTGCGCCATCACTAATGAGTTCTCTTTATTTTTTCTGACTCGTCTGTAATTCACTTAATCTATATTTAACATCAGGATAACAAAGGACATCCCCTTCTGTGGCCATCAAGTCTTCATATGTGCTAGGTCGTTTCTATTTTTACTGACCTGGAAACAGAATCTGATGACACCACTATGTTTAAAGCCACATACCTTCACTTTTTGGTACTGCTGATTCAGATTCTCCTCAGTGGTTCCAACATGTCCGTCAAGGTCAGTTTCCAGCAAGTTACCATTGACTTCATCCTCTTCTCCCATCGCCGACCTGCCATCGCCTTCTTGAAAATGGGTCCCATTCTGCTCAATGACCTGCTTGTGTCTTGCCACTGCCCTTTCTGAATCTTTGTCGACATTTGACAACCAGTCCAAAAGGTTTTCTATTTTGGTTTTGCTCTCTTCCAGCTGCTTCACAGCAGCAACCTGGGCAGGAAAGGGAAGGTTCACACAGGTATTATAATTGCAGGCCAAGGCATGGTTTTAAGACACCCACAGAGTAAATAAATATTTAGATAGTTTCAGATTTTAAAAATTGGCAGTGAAAAGTTTACACATTGAAATTAAATCTTAAAGCAACAGGCAGTTTACTCTGAAGTTCTCATTGCTCTTAGAAATACATTCCAAAATTTTAATTACTATTGATGCGGGATCACACTCTCCACAAGTCCAGAGTCTCACAGCCCACTCAATTTTAAGAAGTGAAGCAAAGCCAATGTTCCAAGGCTTTTGTTGTATCTGGCCAGTTACAACTTGGACACCCAGAATTCTAGTTCTTGGTGCTACTTACTGCTCACTACCACCCGATATCACTAAATAAAATCAAGTAGCTGCTACGTAATCATTTTTGACAAAGCAAGAGTGAACCATGCATTTGAATAGGACCTTTTCAGTTTCTTCCTTGATTGCTGTCTTCACAACTTTATCCAGCTCCTTTTTCGACTGTTCTGCCTTTAAATTCAGCTGTTCACATTTTATCTTCGCTTCATTAAGTTTCTGTTCTATCAAAGCCTTATCTTCTTGGGACAGCTTTTCACCATTCTCTTTTAAGAAGTTCTCTGTGTTTTTCACTATTTCAGCCAATGCCTGTGCACTTCCCTGCATATCTTTCTGCAACTCCTGAAACATAAAAGAAAAAACAGTACATTATTATCGACTTCACTCTTCTAGAGCTATAATTCTTAGAAGGGAAAACAGAGAGTCCAGCACATGTAGTTTGACAAAGCATTTTGAAAATGTTTATTTGAATTGGTTTATAGCAATCACAAGACTTAATATAATTTTAAATCTCAACAAAGAGGAAAAGCATGAGATTTTCATGCTTAACAAAAAAAATGTAGTTTGTGAAATTCTGAAAACACTGAAGTAGTCAGTATACATGCAAATTTGCATGTGCTGATTTTTTTTACAAGTATACTTACAAAGTTTGTAAATACATAGTAATATTTATTCTGTTGCTAAACATATATATGAGGGATATATATTTACTGCTCAGGATAAAAAGAAAACAGTTCCCCCAGTGAACTAAGATACCTCCTTCTGTTAAACATCAGACCTTATAATATTTGCTTCTTTGACCTGACTGCCAGGAAGCTCAAAATTAAGATCTTTTCTCAGTAGTTTTCCCTTGTCTCAACAGAGGAGATTTTCCTATGTAACTTTTTCTCTGTTATTGTGCACTTTAATTCTCTACATTATACTACGTTTGAGTTTTAATATTATTTTTCTCCATATCTTAAGCCTCCTAAATTTTTCTGAGAAATATCTGAATTGAAAGAGATCCTATTTATTTAGTCATTACTGTGTGACACTATGCTCATGACTCAATTCAGAATATTACTTAACTCTTATAATAATGTAGCAATGAAAATACAACCAATGAACAAACCAAGGCTCAAAGACATTAAGTTATGAAGCTAACAATAGGTATAGGCTGGAATCTGAACAAACAGGTATCTAGTGAGTGAGAATATTCTTTATCCTGATATCAAAATAAAGATATTCTTATCTGATGTTTTTAATTTGTTTTTCATTATCCTTCAATAAAAGGGAACAAATGACAGAGAAATATGGGAGGAAGTAGCAGCAGCTAAGAAAGTGAAAAACAAACAAGCAAACAAAAACCCCAAAGTGATGGCTAATTTTTCCTGGTCTACAAGTGAGAAGTCTAACTTTAAATGGATTCAAATTTTAATTTACCACTCAAGCTATTTCCACCATCAAACCTCCTTTAATACCTCCTCCCATCCAGTTTCTTACCAAGAAAATTACCTGGCCTGCTCCAAGTTGGAAATCCAACTTTTAATATAAAATTTAAAGCTCAGGCCGGGAACCTCTAGGTATGCCTTGCTTCTGAAAAATCTAAAACTTTTCTATTTTTCAACTATCTTATTGCCTTCCAAATGACAGTAATCAAACCTAACATGAACACAGTTATTTTGTATTTTGCTAATACAAAACCAAGTTCTACCTCTTGCTTGGACTGGTACTTCTTCAACTCCATGGTGCCATCTCCAATCACAAAGGCTTCTTGGTGACCGATGAGGCGGTTCTCAGTCTGGGTGAGGAGATCACATATCCCTTGCAGTTTCTCTTTGTATTCCTGTTGACGCTCTGCCACAATCTAAAGTGGAGAAATCCCAAAACACCTTTAATGTATGTTCAAAATTACTGTGTTATTTCTTATTAGAACACACTTTTCAAATTTCCTCTACTAAGCTTTTATAAGTATGCTGTAAACATGATAGCAGTGGGGTACACACTGAGCCAAGTGATACAGAAAGAACGAGCATGTCCCATATACAAGGAAAGAGATCATGTGTGGATGAAATTGCTCAACAGAATACTGGCCATGCATATGTGTAAGAGATGGAACTTCTGACCGACAGGAAGAAACATCCCATTTTCTTAAGCTCTTGAAACCTGCGACACACATAATTAATTCTGCAAAAGGACACCAAAAGAGAAGTTAGTCGTGATTTGTCAGTCAACATATCTGATAAGAATATATAGGTTATCATGCTAGAGACAATGCCTGGATGCTTCAGGAAATAATAAAGAAAAAATTGCATGCGATATATTTTACTTAATCACTATGTCTAATTACATTCCCAAATTTTGCTCATAATTGCTATTAGATATAGCACTCTAGTGCAAATCAGTAAATCTCCCAAAAGATTAATAAGTCAAAACTAATTACTTGCCTCTTTCATGTTCTTATTATATATATACTAATTATTCATCTTACAGTCAGAGTATAACATTTCATGTTTATTAAAAACCTAGCACATGCTAAGTGTTTTATATATACTCTTTTGTCAGTGTTCATAACACTACCAGATAAACACTTATTATTTCCAATTTACCCATCAGAAAACTAAGGTTAAGTGACTTGCTCTCACTTACACAAGTGAGTATGGCAGCTGGCATGCAAACTCAGGCAATTTGACCCTAAAGCCCACAGTCAGAGCTGCCATATCATCTCCCAGAAGAAAAAGATACTCTTATCTTTCCTTTGCCATATGTTCATTAATTTATCCCTTGACATTTCTGAGTGCATCTGCATTTCCTATTCTTGGGGATAGGTGAGGGGCAGAAGATAAAGAATGGACCTACAATAACTAGTGTCAGGGAGTCTAAGCTAAATTATGGCATCGTTATAAAAAACAATATCTGTTAAACACTGCAGGGTCTCTACATTGTGTCCTGTCCATTAACACCGTCCAGAAAATCTTTCTACCAATGCTATAATCCTTGCAATCTACATTAAGTTTTCACAGTAAAGTCAAAACAAAGAATTCCATCTCTACAAAGGCAAACCTTCTGATCATCGAGATCTTGTTCTAGCTGTAACTGAATCTCTAAACGTTGCACATGAGTAGTTGCTGATTCCTGTACATCAAGAAAACACTTCTGAGTTGTATTTAAGAGCCTCAGCAGTTGTCTGCTTTGGTTGGGGGACAAATCTTGTGCATATTCAGAAATGAAGAACTGAACATCAAAGGCAGTCGTCTCCAGTTGCATTTTGGTATGTCCAAGATCTTTTAAAACATTCTGTAAACAAAGTTGTAGAAGTTATCAAGAGAGAATGAAGCCATGATGAAGTTTATACTAATATGACTGACTTTCAAATATGCTCCTTTGATCAGTAGTCAACAGTTTAATGACACTGTTCTCATTATTCATCATCTAGTAACATGACAATTAATTAATTAAATGCATGATAGTTAATACACTATGTAAAATAAATAACCCTTCCAGGAATACTTTATCTTACCCTGTCAAATCACACTTAAATTCTGCCAAAAGACAAAGATCCAATTTACATATATTTATAACACTTAAGAGAACCAATGACATTAAATATCAGTCCCTAATATTCACAACATCTATTTAATTGTGGTAACACATAAATAAGAATCCAGGAAATCTGAAATATGAATGAATTAAACAGGCCAGAATTTCAATTTTCTGATTCTGAGGAAAGGAGTCTCACCATGTTCATGGGGCATGTTGTTCAAACTAAGAGCTTGAAAATAAAAAATCATGCCAAAACTGACTACCATAGAAAAACTACTTATACTACTGTGTATAATTTATACTATTTTGTGTTTATGTGATTAAATAATACATAAACAAATATATACATACAAATCTCAATATGTCAACAGTAGTCATAGTTTGATAAAGCATTTGGGACAGCATCAGAATAGCATCCACAAAGTTGTGATTATTTTTTTTTTAATTCTCCCCTTCACTCTTTTTTAATTTACTTTTTAGTTATAGGTGGGCACAATATCATTATTTTATTTTTTTATTTTTATGTGGTGCTGAGGATTGAACCCAGTGCCTCACGCATGCAAGGCAAGCACTCTACCACTGAGCCACAGACCCTGTCCCAAAAGTTGTGATTATGTTATGGTTGTGTCAACTATGAAGACACACCTCTTAGAGACAAAGGAAATAATTCTTTTTTGTCTTAGGGAAGTCAAAAAGATTTATATAGTAAGTCAATTTTTAAATACTCACTACATACATCCATAGATTTTATAATGTACTTTGTCACATTAATTCTGGTACTTGCCTTAAGAAACGCCAAACTTTTCTTTACATGTTCAGGATCTTGAACAGTCACAGTCTCAATATCCTTCACAGATTTGCTCTTTTCTGATATCCAATCTGAGAAAGACTGAAGTTTATGCAGAAATTCCTCATGGGAAACTGCTAGTTTAGACTGGAAAATAAAGTTGTACATTCATTTCTGTCTCCAAAATTTCAGAATTCTATAAACAGGGGTTCTTTTTTAAGGGCTTAACATTCTAAAACTAAAATACTTCATCTTGTGACTAAATTCTCAAACACCCAAATTTCATTCAAAATTTGCTGCTTTCATGCCTACCATTTCAGAGTCCACTGCAAGCATAATATGCTTCATTCTTTCTGAAGACACACTGCCAAGGGAAGAGAAGGCAGCCTGCAAGCTCTGGTGGCTCATGCTCAGCTCCTCAAGATGTCTTCTGGGGAAGTTACTGGGAAGAGACCTCAAGAACTCTTCTGCCAACTTCATATCTTTTCTTAAAATCACAGCAATTGGAGCCAATCCCAGTTCAAATGTCTGAAAAGAAACATACCCCAGATCTGGTTACTGTTCAGTGAAAAACACAAACATAAACAAAAAAGTACTTAGTGCTTGCTTAGCTGATACCATAAATCCATAAATAGATAATTGTTAGAGTTGGATCCAGGATGTCCCATGGCTGGGTACCCCAGCTTAGGGCTATGGGAAGTAGAGGAAACTTTCAGAGGTGGGACCTAGTGGGAGGTCTTTAGGTTGCCACAGATATGCCTTAAAGGGGCTTATAGGTCCTTATCTTAACCCATTAAACTCTAAGTTTTCAATTCTGTAAATAGTTCAACGAAACTGACACAGGTATACTAAAACAGGTTGGAAATTATAATCCAGAGCTTATATCTATTACATTAATTAGTATCATAATTGTTGTATGATCCAATTATATTTAATTAGCATTATTATATTATATATTACAGATGTGCATAAGTGTTTATAAGTGTTCCATATCTGGGAGGATACGACAAAATAGAGTAAAACAAGTGTCTTTCTTTTGCTCTCCAGCCATACAGTAAGTGGTTTTATTCTACCACCTACTCCCCACCACAATGTGCTGCCTCTCCATTGGCCTAAGAGCAACAGGGCCAGTTTAACTGATCCATAGATTGGAAACTGCAAAACTAGGAGTCCAAATAAACCTTTTCTCATTATAAGTTGGTTATTTCAGGTATGTGTTACAGTAATGTAAAGCTAACTAACAAAGCAGCAGATAATTCTTACCTCTAACTGTTTCAGTTGATTCTTTAAAGCTTCTAGATTGTTATCCATAGACTCCTGGTTGTCTAGGGGGGGCTTCATATCTTGAAACAAAGCCAAATATTCGTGCATTTTTTCAGTGTGCTGTAAACACTGCTGCAACTCAGTGGAAAACTAAAAACAAATTTGGACATTTTGATTCAATCGCCTTTATGCAGATTTTTAAAGCAAATAAAATGTATGGGATTGTTCTCAAATGTTTCATGCAGGTACTTCCATATAAAACATAAAAATCGACTTACTTGTTCCACTGAGCTATCCCCAGAGGTCATTTCTTTTGATCCAGAAATACATTCCAAGTGGTTTGGGAAATCATTATAGAGCTGCTCAAGCTTTCTGTCTCTTGGTAATGCTGAAGCACACCCAGCAGAACTTTCCAGTCCAATTTCTTTTGTAGTTTGTATGTTAAGGGAACAGAGATTTCCTTCTTTGTGTTTAAGATAATCAAGAACGTGTGGCTTTTCTTCCACTATCTCACAAGCAGTACCTGTTTTTGGAGTCACGATTCCCGTCTCTTCTCCTTTTTCTGAATATCCATCAGAAAGCAGCTTGCAGAAAATCTGTTCAAGTTGCAGTGGAAGTACTCTAGATGAAATCTCTCTTTTCTCTAGGTCACAATCCGTTTGAGTTAAATCTCTCATCAACTCCAAAACTCCTGTGACTTTCTGGTTCTGTTGATTTTGCTTCAGTACATTAAGGAGAAGATCAGACTTCAGATTTGCAAAACAGGAAGCATCATCTGTCTTTTCTGCTTTCAGTTCTGATGAGTTACCCATGGGGCAAACTCCATAGTTATCATCATTTTTACAGTCGCTGGGCACACTGGATGCTTCATTTACCAACTGTGATGAACTAACCCTTTTAATTAAGTTTTGAATTAAAATTTTAGCATCTGCACAAGTTGAAAGGTCTCCCACCTCTTGAGGATTCGTATGGCCTTCTTTCAAACCGCTTTTCAAGATATTCTTTATATCCTCCACAAGTAGTGGAGATAAATCAGGAATCTGAACCTCCTTTTCTTGGGGTCTTAGAGACGAGGCTTGTTCTTTTGGTGACTGTTTCTCAACTCTTTCTTTCTTATCATTAATTTCTGAGGAGTAGTAGTCAGTTTCTAAAATGTTACTAGAGTTATTATTTTTTATTCCATTCATATAGAGCTCTGACTTTACAAAATTGCTGTTTTCTTCAAGATCTTCCACATTTTTAAAAGGTAAGACTGAAAGGGTGGTATTGCTATTTTCTGGTGTGAACTGAGGAATTTGTGTTGCTCCTTCCAAGATACTTTCTTTAGTACAAAGATCATTTTGCTGAACTGTGTCATTTAGAGGCTGGTCTTCTTGGGTAGGTGTTGACTTCACTTTCATATTATTAACTTCTACCTGCATATCTTCTTTCACGGGAGGGGCAGCTATTAAGACATGGCTTGGGTTGTCTTCATTCGGTTTCAGCACATCTTCTGCTTTTATATTTTTAGCACAATGTTTTAAAGCAGTAAACAACTCAAGCTTTTTCTCAGATCCCTCAATGAATGAACCTTCCTTGAGGCTGGTATTCCCTTCAGATAAGGTCATGTGTGAAGAAATGTCATCACTGTCCACTCTGGAAACTGATGTGTCAAATATTTCTTCAAGATCCTCAAATTGAACTGGACTTTTACTAATCATTGTTTGTGCCTCCTTTGATTCATCTTTAAAAGTTACAGTTGCTTCTTTCAGGCTTCCTTTCTGATTAAGTTCTTCAGTGTTTGTGATGTACGGCAATGGAAACTGAGTCTTGTCTAGCTTGAGGTTCTCTCCTTTATTACGTAAATGTTTGAGGTATTTATTTTCTTCTTCTGGGCCTTCTAAAAGCAGTTCTCCTTGTTCTAAACACGTTTTCTGAACTGAACTCTCATTCTCTGTTTGCATATTGCTTTTGCTGTTTTTCCCTTTAGTTGAACTTCTTCCATTTCCTTGGTGATCTCTGTCTATCACAGAGACTACGGATGACACCTGGCCTTCCGCAGGTTTTCCTGTTAACTTAGGCTCAGAACAAATTATTTTATCATAAGATGACTCACCTTTAGATGTTACAGTCTCAAGATATTGACCTCTGCCTTTCACAAAGTCTGCAGATTCTGGCCCTTGAATCAATTTGACCTCTGTGTTCACTGGACTGCTCTCAAATTCAGAAGGTGAACTGATGTTATTTTGTGAAACATCCTCAGGGCCTAAGGCTTTTTCTGATTCAGTATCTTCAGTGACAGGCAGCAATAAATCTTTAAGTGCCATCTCATGACTTGAAAGATTTTCTTTGCTTTTTCCAACAGCCTCAGTTATATGTTCTGGAAGGCTGCCTCTGTCAGTAACTATGTTGCCCTCACTAGCTGATTCTAGCTGTAGAACACTTACACTCTGCTGTTTTTCTAAAGAATTACAATTACGCATTTCATCCAAGAGAATCACTTTATGAATATTTTGATTTTCATCACTGTTTTCCTTTCTAGCGGTAGGACAAAACTGGCTATCTTCAGCCTTATCTTGGTACATTGGTCTTCCATTCTCATCTTCCACTTCTCCCCCTTCCTCCTCACCAAGATCATCATTACCAAGGTTGTCATCATCATCATCATCCTGATCATTACTGTCACATATATAATACCCATAACTTTCTTCACTTTGCACAGAATCTAAATGATCAGTATCAGATTCAAATTCTTGTCCAGTTACAACCTCTTGTTTTCTTCCTCTCCAACTGCCAGTGTCATCAAATTTTAATGAAGCACCAAAGCTCTCTTCCTTTCCCACAGTTTCATTATCAGTCAATGAGTCGCACTCTTCACCTTCAAGGTCATTTGTGGGTCCCCTTTCTGATACACTCACATCTAAGTCAGCAGATCTTAAATGCTTTCTGTCACCAGAATCAAATTCAACTTTCTCAATATCTACAAGAAAATCCTGCAGACATTGCGCTTTGCCCCTCAAATTTAAGCTACCAACTAGTTCCTCCTGGGCAACCACAGAATCTTCATTCTCTTTTGGAACATCATAAAAAACTTCACCAGGAGGTGCTGTCCCATCTGTTTCCTCTTGCAGTGTATCATAGTCCTCGGGCTGCAGACAATCATGGTCATCACCTTCAAGAAGCAGAGAATCATGGTCGTCATCTTCAAATAAGGGAGTGTCATAAAAGTCATCATCACTATCAGTGTCTGTTCCTGTGTCACTCTGCTGATCATCCAGCAGTGACGTTTCATAGTCACCAGCACTGGCAATTTCTTCATGCCACGGTTTACCAAGTATGTGAGGTGGGCTGGCACTATCAGGACCACCCCCTGGAGACATGGCACAGGAGTCCTCTTCCACTTCACACTCCTTTTGCTCCTCTTCAGCTTTTGGCTGAGAAGCACCAGGCAATTTTTCATTCTCCCCAGAAGTATGTGACACATATTTATCATTGTGATATTGTACTTGAGAGGTACTACCGCCAATATTCAAAGATTTTTGTTCAGAGTGCTCTTCCTGTAAACTGATATTAATAGCTGCAATTCCCAGAAACTGGTCTTGAAATTTTTCTCCCATTCTTTGATCTGATAACATGCTTTGGTCATTAAATGACAATGAAGAGGCTTCATATTTATTGCCATTGCTCTCTGGGGTGTGTCCATTATTTAAATCTCCCTGACTGTGCCTCAATTTATCATGGCTTAATAAGGCACTTAGCCTGGGGGAATAGTCAAAGATAGATGCATCCTGGCTGATGTTATCCTCATTCTCCAATTCATTCAAATCACAGAGTCTACCAGTTTTTAATGTCATGATAGGATTTGTTATCAAATTACTTGCAAAGTTTTGAATGTTTTTAGAACAGCTGTTTTCATCTGCATGTTCATTTGTTGCAAGTTGACTTTGACTTTCACATTTATTAAGTATTTTTTCAGAGCCATGTCTAAACATGATAGCTTTTCCAAGTTCAGTTTGTGTTGAATACGATAAGGGATTGGGAACACATACACTGAATGAACTGTTAACTTTATTATCAATTGTTATTGTATTTGCCAGGTTGTCAGACTGGTAAGATGCACTAGTGATAACATTATTTCCCATTTCATGAAAGTCTTCATCTATGGCACACTTTCTATTTTCAGGATTCTCTTCATGTTCAGGTTCAGTGTAATGAGATTTATAAAAAGTAGCTGGTGAAGTTGCACATTCATCCTTTTCTATTCTTGGAACATTAGTAAGAACTACACCAGGGAAGCTTAAGACATCAGGACTTTCTCTTGTGGGTATGTCCTCCTCAAATTCTGCCCTGCAACCTTCTAGTAGCATACCAACTGCCTCATCCAAGTCTCCATCATATAGCAAAAGCCTCTGCCCTGTGTTGGCATCCATATAACTATTTACCATCAAGTAAGATAAAAATAATTTTTTAGTTTGTTCTGAGTTCTGAGTTGTCACTGGCTCTTCTCCATCAAAAACATCCTCTTCTTGCCTGTAATCATGAACTGTAGATGGCTGGAATTTACAGAAAGAGAGCCACCTTCTGGCATTTTTACATGTCTCTAAATCTCCTAAATCAGGCATTTTATCTGGCAGTGTTATATTCTTTAAAACTGATACTGTTTTATTATCTATGATTCCAAGCTGCTTGGCAACATCCAAACCAATGACTTGAGAACTTTCTGGAATATAAAGAGCAGCTATTTTCTGCCTGCCATTCAGTATTTTGTAGGCCAACTCATTTGTAATCAATTCTTGCTGCAAGGAGGAAGATGTAGGGAATATTTCACCAGAATGGGGCCAAATGAGTCCAACATAGCCTCGCTGAGCCTCTAGAACCAAGAGAGCACTGCTGGAAGTTATCAGATCACACTGGACTGCCTCATCTACTGTTAAGCGTTTAGCGGGATTAGAATGGATGATTCCACCTGTTTGAACCTGATAGGTGAGAATACTGTGGGCAGTGTCTCTGTCAAGCACCCCTTCTGCCATGGCTTCTTCAACAGTCAGTTTTTGACCAGAGTTACAATTGACTAGACCACCAGACAGAAGCTGAGCACCCAATAACCTAAACATGGTCTCACGGTCTATGAGACCTTCATGAGCAGCTCTTAAAATGCTTATGCTTCTTCCACATTTTAACGTTATTCTGCCCCCTTCTTGTGGTCTCACAGGTAGAAACCACATCCCAGTACTTTCCTGTAAAACACTTCTTTGTACCATATCTACTAAAGACACCTTCTCAGAGGTGCAGGGGTCAATTAGGTCCCTGCACATATTTTGCCTTTCTAGAACTTTAGAAAATAATGTTGAGGAAACCAAGTTCTGCTGGAATGCTTTGTGTAGGGTCAACTGTTCTCCCGTAGCTGGAACAACCAGAAAGCCTGTGGAAAGCAGTATCTCAAGAATTTTGACAGCCATGGATTCTGATATCACGCCTTGAGCAAGAGCATCCAGCACAGGAATTGTGGTAGATGGCACAGCAGAAATCATCTCCTTAGCTTTATTTAGCTCTTTGAGTTGGCACAAAATTTGTTCATCAATAAGGCCTTGTCTTTCGGCATCTTTGAGGTCAAAGCACTTTTTCAACTCTGGTGAAATTAGACCAGAAATCATCAGCTGTGTCTCAAGCAACCTGACTCCTGTGTCATAGTCAATGAGGCCTCTTAAAACTGCCTGAAAGACTGAAAGGACTTCTCCAGTTGTCTGATCAACGGTGCCTGCAATCACTTTATCCAGCTGAAAGGTAAAGTAAAAAAATCACAGGTCAGTCTGTTATATAACAGCAGGGAGAGTTTCATGCAACTTAGTTTTGTTTTTTTTTAAATAATACACTTCATCAAAATATCCTCTACTTACCAAGGCGCAGCAATTCTGTGAATGTTAGGCAGCTCAAATGCACAAGTGATCTATGTCAGTGATCTATTCAACAGCACAGGATGTGATAAAAGCTTTAAAAACAACATGCATCTGTGAATTGAAAACTTGATATTGTGTACATTAACAAGGTTAGTGAGGACACAACAGAGTAGATGGTGACAGAGAGAAAATAGAACACGTACCTAGAAGGCCAATCATGCTTTCTGCATTTGGGTGAGATTAGAGTCTAGTGATATGAAACAGCATCAAACCCCATGCTATTCATGTTTACAGCATACAGGTTTCTTCAAAGACAGTAAAAAACTAAGGAACCATAAAAATTGTTACATACCCCCCAAAATGTGACAAATTATGTGGAAAGTTGTTTCCAGGAGTAACAGAATTAAATATAAAAATAACTTTTTTGAATATTAAATATTGGGCATGCTAACAGTCAAGTTTAAAAAATTAAGAACCAGCCAAATATTAAGCAATTCCTGCTAGATTTTATAAAGGTGCTAGAGCATCCTCACAGTAATGTATGACCTTAGATTATTCAAATAACTCTCATGGGTATCTCAGAAAATCAAACTCCAAAGCCCTTTAGAGATGACCCATAGGATCTTCCTTAACATCACATTTTATAATAAAATACCTAATATGGCAATAGAAGAATGAATTTTAAAGAGTTAGAAAAATGAATGAGTCTTTTCTTTCATCATGCAAGGCAGAGATTAAGATGTCATGGAAACTGATGATCAGCATGAGTAAGACTGTATTTAATAATGCCAAAATCTCCAAACACATAAATAAACCCATTCATAGTTTACCCACATACAAATGCATTTATTATTGACATCTATTTCCACAGTCATGCAATTAAAATAGGCTTCTTGAAACAGCCTCATGGTTAATAAGTATTACCTTCTCTTCTACCTTTGTATCGCATGAGGTTTGTGATTCTTGTTTCAGAGATCCACTGAATAGTAAATTATAACCTTCTTGAAGAGTTTTGACTTGTTTTTCCAATTCATTTCTTTCTTCTTCTGTCATTCTAAAATAGAAAGTAAGAAAAGAGTAATGCTAACTTTCAAGCATAAAAATTATGTACTAGGCTCAATATCATTGTCACATGTCTTAAAATATAGCCCCACATACACATTTCTCAGCCCTTGGTCCAACTGCATGTGAAATTTAGGATGGTAAAAACATCTAGACGTCTCCCCTTATTTGAGAAAGGCACTGAAGGAAAGTGTGTGAACTGATGTTTCAGCATGCCCCCAATATATAAACTTCCAGAATAACTGCTGTTATTTGAGAAGGAAAACATACTGTTCTTAGCTCCAACAAGGAAAGGGGACAGTATGGTGCCATTTCTCAAGATGAAACTTGCTTAAACTGAAGAATAAATAAACAGGGAATTTACAAGGACATTAACTTGATTCTCTAAGATGCAATATGAAGTCCTTCTGGAATAATCTTAAAGAGGGTATCTAAAAGGGCTTTAAGACAAGTGTGGATTCCTTTCCTGAGTGATTAGTTGAAATATATGAAGTACCTTGTTGCAAAATGCAGGACCAAAACATGAAAATAGCAAAGGAAACAAAAAACATACCAACACATGTTTTCCAAAAGGTGAAAGTTATCAGATCACACTGGACTGCCTCATCTACTGTTAAGCGTTTAGCAGGATTAGAGTGGATGATTCCACCTGTTTGAGGTCTCAGAAAATGCTACCTAGAACTAAGACTTGACTTGGAGTTTCAGCTCTATTTCCGACTAGCTACTAACCATTAGTCTATCTGGCTTATTTTCTTATCAATAATATATGGGAATAACAGGTAAATTTCTGAGCTGTGGTAAAGATAGAAGTAACAATGAACTATATTGCTAATTTTATACTCTATGTGATATGAAGTAAACTCTAATTCATTTGAATTCCATTTTTAAAATCACGATTAAAACTTACCAACTTCTTTTTTGTTCAACATTTGATTGATTGATTTAGCTATTGTGGATTGAACCCAGGTATGCTTTGCCACTGAGCTACATCCCCAGCCCCTTTTATTTTTTATTTTCAGACAGGGTTTTACTAAATTACCAAGGTTGACTTCTAACTTGCAATCCCCCTGCCTCAGCAACCCAAGTAACTGGAATTACAGGTGTGAATGACTGTGCCTGGCTTATTTTGCTGAACATTTTAAAGATCATGTCCCTCCTCTGAATAAAAGTGCTAATGAAAAGCAACATACTTGTCTCCATGTTTAGCCAGAAAGAGCTGCATGGTTTGAAGTGCTTCAGATAGCTGTTCTTTCTTGGCTGATATTTCCTCACTGGAAATCTGTAAGGCAAAGAAGGCATATTCAAACACACCCCTCTAAAAGACCACACAACAGTAATGTTAAAAAAACTAATCAAGTTTCAATTAAGATCCAAGTGACGGATCTACATTCTGGGTGACCCAAGTCCATAACAAATCAGTTTCTAAGTATCTGTAGGCCTGGGTAAGAAGAGTACTTTAATTTAGAATGCTTAATTAAGGAAAGTGCTTTTCTCTATCCTCAGTGCTATCATTTTCATGAGGTAACATATTTCCTACATCTGTCTAGCCCAAAGATGAATAAAGGTAGCTATAACACTGAGGTGGTCAGAGGTTCATTGGCCCAATGTTATTCTCATACATCATGGTTCTCAGAAGGATTTGTAAATGTGGAACACCACCTCCAGAGTTTCTTTCCCCAACCTCTTAAATACAAGGTTCCCTTTGGAAAAAAAATATGGTAAAAGTATTATTCAGTATGTCTGCAGATCAAGATTAAATATTCTGATGCAAAGGACCTCTCTTATTAAAAGTCACCCGTGGCAGTCAGAGAAGTAAAACTGATCTGTTTGGCAAAAAGCAAGAAGTTGGAACACTGACTTCTAATCCCTCAGTATATCACTTTTGAATATATTCCAGCAATTGTCATACTTTTAAATGAGTAAAAATGTGAATAAATGATAGGCCCATGAAAGATATATTCACCTTTGACCCTGTGTATCCTATTAGAGTCAATTTTTCATGGTTATAAATAATCATGAGGCCATATGGAATTCTGGCAGACACACTTACCACATACATCAAATTACTTAAATTTCCTTTAATGAAAAGACCATCAAGTGTTCTTAGAGAGTTATAAATAAGGCTGTGATCTACATTAAAATGTATCTGTCTCCCTTATGTACATTAGAACTGACTTAGTAATGTTTTGGAGAATCTGAAACTACAGAATGTTAAAATGATTCATGTTTCTGTAAAGAAACCTATTCTGCTGAGGAATCTTTTGCTAAGGCTTATGTGCCTATTTTCATTATCTTCCTATTTTTGAGAAGAGAGAAAAAGGGGAAATATGATAAATATTTACATTAAATTATCCTAAAACTCTTGGTTTAAAACACCAAATGTAAATGCTTCTCAATATCTCATCTCTTCCATGCTACATAATACATACCATGTAAGACTGAGCTAAAACAGCTTTATTTCAACTGAATGATATTTCAAGTGAACGTGAGTCAATGAACTTCCCTAAGAGTGAATCCCAGATAAGGTATTCCTGCCCTTACATCATGGGCAAAATTAAACAAGACACTGATGTCTTTCATTATAATAATATCAACAGTGTCTGTTTCAATGATTACAAGTGAGTACTGTGGCAGAGCTGGGCGATACACTACATATCAAGGTTAAATGATAGTCCTGGATATTTCCAAATGTCAGATAGGCATAAGAGGGCAATGGTGACAAAAGTATTACTCAAAGAAAAAAATTTCCACTTATCTTAATGGAAATTTACTTTTTGAAAATGTAGCAGCAATTCCCACCATGAGTAGCAACACTAGTAGAATCTGCTCCTTAATTACCAATGTCCTAAGGGCTTCAGGTGGTACAGTTCAAGAGGCATCATGGAGCACTGGCATCTCAAGTAATGGGGGTTCAGAAGATAGCTCATGCACCCAAATAATTCACTTGGTTAAAAGAAAGAAGCTAAAGTTTCCAGTGGTGGACTGTGGATACTTCCTTATGAAATAGAAATGACCCAGAAAAGCACAACTAAGGTTACTACTCAAAAATGTTAATATCCTACTTCATATTTTCACTGTTCTTGAACTTATTATGTTTATGTCTGGAAGAACAAGACTGCAACTGCATATCTTTATGGTATGGAGTGTATGGATCACTCTGGACACAAAACAGGACAACTCTGCTCTTCATCAGTTCTCATTGCAGTTCTTGGGAAGCAGATCTAAACATTTAGGAAGAACAGGGCAACCTATTTTACTAAGGGCAACCTATTTTACTAATGGCAAAACCTAGTTTACTAATAGCAAAGTCAATATATAGTTCAGGCTTTCAAATCAGACATCACCTTCTGCCACATTCTAACTGTGATTCCTTGGGCAGTTATCTAACCTCTCTCTTCTTATGATTGCTTTCCAATAAAAACTGGGGGTCAGTAAGGTAAAGAATTAGATACTGTGCAAGATGGGCTATATCATCAGCTCAGTAAGTTCTACCCACAATTATTTTCAAGCCAGGACCTCTGTGAATACCTTTTGCTTAGAGAAGGGAGATTTTCCAGCCTTCTCTCCATCTCTCAATGTCTTGTTGATATTTGATACCCATTTCTGTAATTCTTTGGCTTTTTCGACATGCTCTTTCTTTTCTTCTTCCAGTGACTTCTGACAGATGTGAGTGGTTAAAAATAAAATTACATTCCAGTAAATGACTGCACTATTAAACTAACCTATCCACCAAAATCAAGAATGTAAAAACATTTGCTCATCACACACAGGTTACTCATTTTATTCATTCACTTAACTATATTGCATAGCAGATGTACTTCCAAAATGTTTACAGTAGCAAAGAAAGCTGTAACAAACATTTTTAAATTATTGGTCTATCCTCCCAGCTGCTACATCAATACAAAAACAAACAAACAAAAAACCTTTATTTCATGAGGCACTAGAAGATTTTTGCTTTGCTGCCTTTGCATTAGCATTACAATCTCAATCTCCTTAACAGAAAGGTATCCAACAATGGAAAGCTGAAAGGATTAAGAATCTATATTTAAAGATGAAAGATGAGAAATATATAGAATGCGGAAAATCCTTCCCACTCCTCTGACAATACATTCATAATGTTAGCTTTTAATTCCAAAATCTCAACTAGGAATGAGAGATAATGGGGAATGTTTTAATATGGAAAGGTTACTACAAGCAAGAAAACACAAATTTTTTTCTTTTTCCAAAGCAATCTTACACACTGCAGCCTCAATGGGGGAGGAAATGAATTTCCATCTCTTAAGATTCTGTGGTGCTTGGTCAAGTGCTTTCAGGGAATGCAATGTGTCAGTAAATGGGAATGTGAACACCAGGCCAGTGTGAAGAAATGCTGCTGTGAACATGGTAAGTGCATCACATGTACCCCATATTCTAGGCAAAATGCATTTATTTTAGTGTGGGTAAGATTCAAAAAGCTATTCTCAAGCTAAATGGAACCATTTTAAGGGCACTAAATCTTTGGTTATGTTCAGTTGAAAAATTATTGTCTAAGTAGTGAACTATTTCCGGCCTTCAAGAAATAAGCAGTGGTCAGTTTCACAGTTCCTAGATTGCATATGTAGTCAATACCATGCTGTAAATAGGTGGTACAAGCCCACCAGCATTGCCCCTTGCGTAAAGTTTTTTAAACATGTCCTATTACGAAGAGTAATAGAGGCTGGAAATTCCTGTCATCAAAGGTTCAGACACTTCTAAGAGTTTAAGTCCTGTGTGGAAATCAAAATCAGCTTTTTCTAAGGCTTCTTTATAATTCAGCTTTCTTTTGGTCCGGGGACATATTATATTCCGGTTATATGATTTTTGATCTTTGAGTCTTGTGGCAATGAGGACATCTATGATACCTACTTGGAGAGCCTCTTCTATGGATAACCGAGAGTGAACCTGAGGCTCCATCAAGCCCCCTGTCAAGTACTGAAATTCCAGACATCGGATTCCCATTTCCTTACTTATGATATTTGCATTCACAGCTTCTGCCACTGACATTGCTTTGTTGGTGACGGGATGGCTAATCCCTGTGATAACTAACTCACACTGTCTTAGCTGCTGGGCAAAGCCCTCATCCACTAGGCCTCTATGCAAAGCTTCAGCCACCCTGTACTTTTTGCCAGTTAGGGGATCAATTATCCCGCCTGTGCTGACCTGGGCTTCAAGGCATCGGAGGGCAGTGGTCCGATCAACCAAATTTCTCCTGGAGGCCTTTAGTAAAGAGATCCTTTCCCCACTAGCAGTCAGCCAATAGCCTGCGATAGGACTATGCATATCCTTCTTGGGAACTAACCGGTTCAGCAAAGAATCAGCAAATTCTGTAAGTGTGATGAGGCCTTCCTGATATTTTTTGAGCAAGGCTTTGTCAATTGTTCCCTGCTCTATAGCCTCACTGATATTGAACTGTAATCCTGTTTTAGTGTCAATCAGCATTTGTGAAGGATGCCCATAGGACTCAAAAAATGTGGCTTCCTTCCACTGATACTGCTGTCCTGACAGTTCAAGATAAACACTTTTGTCAATAAGATTTCTCTGGAAAGCTTCATATGCAGTCAGTTCTGCTCCTGTTTTAACATCTATCACAGAAATTTTGTGAGTTTTCTCTACATTGAGATTAGAAATGTCCCTCTCCCCAAATGGCAACAGAAAGCACTGGCAATCAACATCGAACACACACATTCGCAGTAATTCTGAGTAATACAGAGCTTGCTTGTTATTGGGATTAGGAAAAACCCTTGTGTTGCTGGATGGCTCATGTAAAAATTGTAAGATGGCATTATTTAATAGTCCCAGCTGCAGAGCAATTTCTGGAGGAACACGAATGCCTCTCACGGGGTCAATGACACCCCCACTGGCAATCTGGGCCTCTAAAATATGTTTACCTTTTTGTCTGTCAAGCATTCTATTTTCCATAGCTTGAAACACTGACAATGTCTTAGAAGAGTATGGATATCCAAGGACTGCCTTCTCTGCCTCAAGGAGCCTAATTCTGAATTCAGGATCAACAACCCCTTTGAGCACAGCATCTTCAACAGAATATGTCTGACCTGAAATGGGATCAATGATAAAACCTGTTGCAGCCTGAGCTTCTAAAAAGGCTAACGCCATCATTTTGTCTATTATGATTTTCTTGGCTGCTGAGGAAAATGAAATCTTTTCTTTTGTAGATTCTAAATAAAGGCCTGCAATTGAGTTAGCTTTCGTCAAAAACTTGCTAAGAGTTTTCTGAACTTCTTCAACAGTCTTCAGACCAAGTCGGAGCTGTTCAACTGTTCTCATGTCCAGAAGCTTAGCTTCAACCAACTGCCTGGCAGTCACGATATCCCTGAGACCTTGGAATTTAAATTCATCATCCCTAACTGAACAGGCCAGGTCACTATTGACATTCTGGGAAGTCTCTGGTTCTAAGCCTTTCTGCAGGAAATCTCTCTTGAGTCCATCTGACCCTCTGCATCCTTCCAGCATCCATTCTTTAGCACTGGGAGCTGAGTTCTGTTCTTGTTTTAATGTTGTGACTTCTGTATGCACAGCATACTGCTTGTCCTTAGCTATCTGCAACAGGAATTTTTAAGATGTTAAAAGTCACCTAAAGAACTTGATGTTACTTACCCATTCTCAATCAAAATATAATTACAAAGATAAGTGAAGGAAAAAATTTCAAAACAAGGGGGGGTGGTTTCAGGAATAAGTAATATTATTATTTTAAGAGCCTGAAGTTTACTTTAGATGACAATGATAGTAAAAATGCATGTTGCACTGAGAAAAAATGTGACCACAGAATATGGCCAAGGTTAACGTTAACAGCCTGGTTCTTCTGGCTTGTTTTTATAGTCACATTTTTTGAAATACATTCCCACAGACATACCAGTATACTCATTATGTCTGTGTGCTTAATGTCAAACATTCGCAAATTAAAAAATCTAACTTACTAGATTCAGGTAAATCACTAGAAAAATTACAGCGTTACTTTCCTCTCAGAAATACAAAGCCAAACACATTCAAAATTGCTAAAAAACTTAGTCTAGGAGAGAAAAGAAATAGAAGAAACTTGACATTAGGTAGCTGATAAGGTCTCAGAACACAGAGTATACCTCTAAGGGTGTCAAGAGCTTCACCAACTCCATTTCACATTTGCCATCCTGACACCTGGCAGGTGCTCGGCAACTGTGCAGGGCTTGATCTCTTATCTTCTCTATTTCTGATAGCTTTGTAATAGGGTTTTTCTCATCAAAAGTTATCTGTAATTCAGTGCTTGTTTGAGAAAAATACTCAGAATAACACTGCTGGCTTTTCTCTCTCTCGATTGGAGCCCCTGGAGGCCGGAACTGGACTTCTTTGGGCATTTGCTCAACAACCCGATGCTGCCATTTCTCTTCTACCTGCTGTGGTTCTTGAGTCCATCTCAACAGAGGCGGTCTGGCTGTTGAGTGAAGGTGCCCAGTGGTCCTAGAGGGGAACTCTGGAGAGTGTTGACACTCCTTCACTGTCAGCTCAAATTCTGGCGTGAAGGTGCAGTTGTTGGCTGCGTTCTTTTTCTGGATTTCACACTGGAGCAAAACTAACTGGTGTTCATGCTCCTTTATCTGCTGATCCATTTTTTGCTTCAGGTTTTCAACTTCACGTTTCTGGGTCATCAGCTCGTCCTCAAGTTTCCGACATTTTTGGTAGTGGTTTGCTTCCATGTGCTGCCCTTGCTGCATTTGCTCACGGTACCGCTGGAGCTGCCTTTCAAGCTCTTTAATATTTGTTTCACAAAGCTTGGCGTTCTCTTGAGCTCTGCAGTTTTCCCGCTGAAGAGATGCGAAGTCAAGCTTAATGCCTGAAATATCATTTTCAGTAATGACCTTGGACTCCATTAATTTTTCCATCTTTTTCCGAAACTCCTCTGCTGAACGTTTGAATTTATCAGACTCTTCCTGAAACAGAACCATCTTTCTATGGGTCATCTGCTCTTCTATGGTCTTTAAGTGCAGTTCATCTTGTACCTTTTTCAATCTATTATTTAACTCTTGCACCTGAGCCTGTTGAAACTGAACTTTCTGTTCCCCCCTCCGTTTTTCCTCTTTGGAAGCGTTCAGCTCAGCGTTCAAATTTCTAACCTCTTTCTCAGTGTTCTGGATGATAATGTTCTGTTGGTCACACTTTTGCTTGAATTCACTTACTAAGTTTTGACTCTTGGCCAGGTCTTCTTCTAGGCTTTTAATTTTTCTCTGGAAATCCTGTTCTGTTTTTGTCTGTTTATGCAAGTGCTCATTTGTGTTTCGTAACTGATCTTTAAAACCATCTGCCTGAATTTTCAGTACTTCACATCTTTGCTGGATAGCTTGTTTCTCTAAAACTATATTCTTTGATTCTGCCTGAATTCTCTGCATCATTAATTTGGTTTCATTATTCTGCCTAGTAAGCTCGTCGACTTTTTGTTTTAGCATTTCTGCACATTCATTACTCTTTTCCAATTCTTTGTTGAGCTTTTGGATCTTATCATTATTTTCTTTCTCAGCTTTAATATTCTGAAGCAACTGCTCATGGCTTTTCTCAAACTGTTCTTTTAGATGATCTGATCTTCTCTGGCAGAGGCGTCCTCTTTCATTTGACAATTCCTTCTCATCCTGGAAAGAATGAACCTGGGAATTTAAATGCTGAATATTCCTCTCTGCTAACGTGTGCGCCCTGGTAATTCTGTCTACTTCTCTTTGTAGTTTCCCTTTTTCATGATGGAGAGATTCTAATTCTAATTGATAACTGTGCTTTATTTTCTTGAGATCATTGGCTTCTTGCATGACTTCTTCAGCCTTACCTGTGGTTTGGTTCAACTGCTTACTAAGTTCTCTGAGTTGCTGAGAATACCCTTCCTCTACCTGGTCCTTCCTCTCCAGCTCTAGCTTAAGGCATTGTAGTGTGTTATTTGTTTCATCCAGTTTATCTTTCAGCAAGCGAGCCTTTTCCTCAGATGAGGTTTTTTCAAGCTGGAGGGCGTTAAGCTCATACTTCAGCTCCCGCATGTCTTTTTCAGCCTTTCTGTTGGCGATGGTTAGTTCATCTACCTGCTGTCTGAGTTCCTCAGCTTTCTGTTTGTCATTCTCTTTCTGAATACCCACTCCTGCCCTGCACGATGTAGCCTGTGTGATCGCACAAGCAGGCAAAGCATTTTCTCTACATGAATACTGAATTTCAGTTATTTTTCTTCTAGCTTCCAATTCAATTTTTTGCTTTTCCTTCAACTGTTTCTCTGCCACCTGTTTTTGAAATGCAAGGTCTTTTTCCATCTGCTTTACCAGCCTCAAGAGTTCTTCCTCGCTGTCTTTCTTTCTTCTTAATTCTTCCATCAATTTATTTTTTTGCTGCTCCAAATCATTAAGACTCAAGTCTTTCCTTTTCAGATGATCCTCCAGGGTTCTTCTTGTAAAGGTGTTCTCCTCTAACTGA
This sequence comes from Marmota marmota marmota, assembly GCF_001458135.2. Classification (NCBI taxonomy): domain Eukaryota; kingdom Metazoa; phylum Chordata; class Mammalia; order Rodentia; family Sciuridae; genus Marmota; species Marmota marmota. The sequence continues at coordinate 23,064,273 of NW_025999982.1, forward strand.
TTCCGAAAATTCAGGAGGTTTTCTTCCACAGCTGCTCTTTTGGCCTCGGCCTCTAAGGTAAGCTGCCTCACCCGCTCCAGTTCCCGCTGTGCGGCTTCCTTCTCCCTCACAATGGTCTCCAGTTCCCGGCGGTACTGCTTGGCCTCACTTTCAGCCCTTATCTTCTGCAAGGCTATGTCTTCTACATTTCTCTGCTGCTTTCTCAACTCATTTTCTGCAGCCTCCTTGACCTTCGGAAGTTCTTCCTCCACTCGGGACTTTTGCTTCTGCAGTTCCACTACCATTTTTTCCAGTTCACCAATCTTTCCTGTGAGCTTGCTATTCTCCATCATTGTTGCCTTCTGACGCTGAAGCAGATCTGAGTATGCCCCATGTTCAGAAGTCTCCTTGCACCTTTTCATCTATAAGACACATTTTTGAAAGTGTCACAGCCGTTCTATTCAAATTTACTTCATGACACGTGGAGCAACGTGCCTAAAAGTACGTACAAAACCAAGAGAACCCAAACATGGCACAAGCAGCATCACCACCACCACAGCACCACCTTCTTCAGAGAGGAAGCATCAGAGGTCAGCAGGAGTGGACAGAAAATCCTCCAGGATGGGTGTCCTGGAGAATCTTTTTTTGTCCCACAGGAATAATTTCGTTTTAAAAATTAGGTAGCTCAGGGATTTATACCAAGAAAGGACCTTACAAAACATCTAGCATGACCTTTTTTTTTAAAAAAAAAAAAAAATGAAGGGGAAATACGAGGTTAAATAATTTTGCAAACTCACACAATGGATAAGTGACAAAGTAGGAACTAAAACTCTCGCAATGGTGCCCTTATAATTCTTGCACACAACTTAGTGCTAGGAGTCAGGAAAAACATACATCATATTGGAACCAAATAACATTAGCTAGCCCGGTGGGAACTTAAAATGATATTTACTTTCCCATGTTTCATGGTTAAAGAAACAAAACACACAAGTTGAGAACAGAAAGCCAAATTCAGAAATAATACTTAACATGAGGAAGAAAGAAAGTTACATAAAAACTTTATCCCTAAATTCCTTATGTGATTATACTTGCCTGTGATGACAACTATAGAAACTGGAATTGTTAATGCAAAGGCAGCTCTTGTCCCTGATGACTTTAAAGATGTGCTTCATATACTCACAGATTTGGATGGTTTTGTTAATAACAGCCTCATATGAATCCACCTTTGACAAGTACCCAGTAATTAAAAAATAAATTTGTTAAACATCAATACTCTTAAAAATATACTAAGAGGTTCAGCTCCAATTTATTAAATAAAATGTAAGAAAAACATTTTACTCTACTGATTAGAGAAACAGTCTCAGCTGGGAGGAGTCCACTTCACATTGACATCAGAACTAGGTAACCAGGATTAGTTTAGAATGACAATTTAATTTCTCTTTATTAATATCATAATGCTATTCGTTTTGAATCAATTTGACATCACTATAATTAGAAACAACTTAAATGAAAGTAGTGAAATTGCTTTAGATAGCAGACTTGTTTTCATTGAGATACTCAGATGAATTTCAAGAATTTAATTTACATTATGGACCATGCATCTCATTTTGCTTTCTTGAATTTCTTGATCACCAATAATTTTCATGAGAATTTCAGTTATTTCCTTCCCCATCTAAATGTAGTTTTTTAATAAGAGTTCACATAGAAATAAATCTCATCACAAACTGCTATGCTCAACACTCTATTTTCTTTCTTCTGGTACTAGGATCAACTGTGGTGACACTAAAACACTCTATGTATTTAAAATATTAAGGTTTCAATATTTTCAAAAATAATTTCAAAGAGGGTCTTTTCCATATGCTTATCAAACCTTCTTTAAAACTCAACTATTATTAAGAAGTTCAAAGCTCATATTCTGTTTCCTTTAGGAAAAAGCTTGATGGGCCCTCCATACCTTAATTAGAGTCATCCTGGTGATTTGTTAATAAATCTCACACTATCTCAGAACTCTGATTTTCTTGGCAAATGCTAGCTACAAAGAGTACTTGAAATAATTTAGACCACATGCTGATTTGCCTTTTTGTAGATCCTGAACTTATTTGCATAAAAATAACATTTTCTCTACATGTTCCCCTCACAATGTGATTAATACCTAAGAGTTTGCTCTCAAATTAGATGGAAAAAAAAATCTCTTTATCATAGCTAATAGCCATTACAGATACTCCACAACATTTCTCTAATTTGGCATTACCTCTGAAATTACCTGGCACCTACCTTTGATTTTATGCTTATTATGAAAAATTCTGCTTTCAGACCAAGGTTTCTCAAGATCTTCAAAACTTCAAACATACTCTTTTGAACCTAAAATTTGAGCTAAATATCTTTTTTTTCCTTTTTTTGGGGGGCGGGGGGAGTAGTTACTGGGGATTGAACTCAGGGGCACTCAACCACTGAGCCACATCCCCATCCCTATCTTGCATTTTATTTAGAGACAGGGTCTCACTGAGTTGCTTAGCACCTCAGTTTTGCTGAAGCTGGCTTTGAACTTGCCATCCTCCTATCTCAGCCTCCCAAGCCACTGAGATTACAGGCATGTACCACCATGCCCGACTTAAATATCTTTTATAGGACAATCTATTAATGTGATCCTCAAATGGTGAGGGTTTTGTAAGTCAATTTCAAATTATAGTTTTTGCATGTCTTTCATAACTAGAGTGCTTTTGATACTCAATTCACTATATAAATCTGATATTTCAGAGGATGGTAATGATGACTTGTATTTGCTTAAAGCCTTATTAAAACATCGATTGTTTCTATGCTTTCTTGTATAAGTTTTATAGTTTTAGATTTTTCATTTGAATTTATTTTTTTCTGAGTTTATTTCTGCATGTAGCACATGGTACACACTGAAGTTCATATTTTTTCTGTATATGGATATCCAATTTTTCCAGCACTGTTTATTGAAAAGACCATCCTTTCTTCCTAAAATTCTCTTTGTACTTAACCAAAAATCTAAAATCAATGTGTGTTTGATTTCACTGAATTCATCTGTCTGTTTTTATGAATTACAACAATGTCTTGACCTTGTAGCTTTGTAATAAGTTATGAAAGAAAATAAACAAAACATCTTCTGTCTCTATCAACTTCTGCTTTCTCAGATAAATTAAGAAAGGTGGCCCACATATGTATAATCAGATATACACTAAAAGAAAAGGACTTAAATTATTTTCTTACATTTACCTACAGAACATATAATTTAAAAGATATGCATATCATTTTAAATGGAGCAAGATTTCTCAAAAACTAAAAATTATGGATATTTGTTCACACATAAGAGGTACATACCAATTATTAAGACAGCCAAAAATATTTTGTTTCTCCTTTCTAAGCATAAAGGAAACTGGATATAAAGTCTTGAAATCAGCTATGTTAATGATTGAGTTGCAGAAAATGATTAGCTCTGAACAGACTAAAATAGTTTATAAAAGCAGTCAAATTTTCAGAAACTAAGAGAGTAACATCTAATAAATGTCTACTACTGTTTCAGATCTTTCATTATATGAATAAGAGTTATAATTATAATCATACTCAGAATTTGAAAAATAGTCAAAGTAAGGTGGCTATACCCCACCTTTTTACTCATTTTACTTATTTCAGGATTTACTATCTTTGTCTGTTCTCAGGTTAGGAATAGAAAGCACATCAAGATAATAAAGCACAGAATAATACCATCAAGATTAGAAAAATAAGGCTTTAATGATAATTTACTGTTAATAAACGTAGAATCAAAGTTATTGAAGTGCTCCAAATCAAAGTGTTACCTAGTCTTTTTATCATGACCACGTTTTGGCAAAAATATAAACAAAGCCCCAAACTCCATGATTTTTTAAAATTTAGTATTGTTTTATACAAACACCAACTCCTTCTAAGTTGATGTCTTTTTAATATATTTAAATTAAAATAACTTTTAACTCCTGGAGGATATAATTTAAAATGCATAAACAAATGTGTTCATATAATATTTCTCTAGACATCATAATAGCAGTAACCATACTTCACTGAGAAAGCTTTATCAGTGATAAAGTTGAAAATAAAACCATTTGAGATATTAACCATATCATGTTGGGTCTTAAAGGGGAATTGTGGGATGTTTGTTTGTGGTACTGGAGATTTAACCCACTGCACTCTACCACTAGGCTACATCCCCAGGCCACCTGAATTAGAAATTTTTAAAATGCTCTTCTATTCAAGAAAATCTTTAGAATGAGCAAACAAAAATCTTAGGCCTTTGCTCTTTTTTATTGAAAATTCACTGTTAATTACTTGTATATTAGCTATCAGTCATGTAAACTCATAGAACCTCTTTTTGCTTTCCCAAACCATACTGTAGTTCCTGCTTGTATCTAGATGCTTGTTATTTAGCTGTTGGTTGATAATGGTTACCTCCTCCTCTTCCAGCCTTTTCAATGAATCACCAGCAAATTTAATATATTGTGTCATGAGAGTAACCAGAGCAGTGTACCGGGTCCGTAGGTCCATGAACTGCAAGTAAGGAAAAAATTAATAAAAATGTAATTTCCAGTTGTCCTTAACAAATTGAATAAACTGAGTAATAATTGTAATATTAACTAAGCTTTGGTAGAATAAAACACACAACACCCCAATAATTAATGGTAACTAGGTATCGATGAGCTACAGTTATGCATACCATATGCATGCTAATTCTAAGTTTAATCATGAAATACATTTATTTATCTTTGTAGTTAATCACTGATCCTGAATTGATCTTGATTTTAAAAAGGATTTTAAAAACTCTTAACAAAATGTAGTTATGGGTATAGATTTTCTATTTGAGATAATAAAAATTTACTGGAAATGAGTAGTGGATATGATTACACAGCATTGTGATATATTAAAATGCCATTAAACTGTACCTTTTTAAATGATTAAAATGGTATATTTTATATCGTGTTTTAACATAATTAAAATAAATAAAATTGTTTAAAAATATTGTTTCACTCTTTTATGCCCTGTCCCCCTCATATTTTTATTACCTCTTGAATAATAAGATCTGCTGAGCTCTGCATTCTTCGGCGTTTCACTGGAGATTTTTGTTGTGAATCTACCATGGCCCGGTAGGTCATAGTTTGTAACTCATAGTCCTATATAAAAGAGTCAATATTATAAAATTAATTAAGGCAAGCCCTAGAGCTTCATCCTACAGTGATTAAATGCAGAAAATTAAAATCTAGTTTCACTGAATGAATTTTAAATAAAACACTACAAAACTACATTTTTTAGGAATCTATCAGATCCTGGAGATGCTTCCAAGGTGTGTTGATAAAAGCGGTATGGTCAGGAAAGTTCTCAATTCTTTTTGTAACTTCATAAAAATATTTATGTGGTGGCACATGCCTATAATCCCCAGGGCCTGGGAGGCTGAGACAGGAGAATCACAAGTTCAGGACCAGCCTTAACAACTTAGTTAAGGCCTTAAGCAACTTAGTGAGGCCCTAAGCAATTTAGTGAGACTCTGTCTCAAAATGAAAATAAAAAAGGCTGGGGACTTAGCTCAGTGCTTAAGTGTACCTGGGCTCAATACTTGCACAAAAATACACACACATAGACACACACACATAATATTTTAGTTATAAACAGTCTCCCCTTCCTCTGGATAAACTATGGATCTAGAAAGTTGAGAAACTATCAGTGATAACCAGAAAAGCATGGGAAACATCTGCTAAGTTTAAAAGTCAAAGCTTAGCCAGTACAGTGGCGCACGACTATAATTCCAGCTGAAGGGGGCTGAGGCAGGAGGATCACAAGTTCAAGGCCAGCCTTGACAACTGAGACAGTATTTTGAAATAAAAAATAAATGGAATAGGGATATAGCTTTATGATAAAGTGCTCCTGAGTTCAATCCCTAGAACAAAAAAGAAAAACAACAAAAAAAAGTCAGAAACTCCTTGATGTTCGAAAAAAAAGAGGAAAAAGGGTTAGGAAATGAATTTCAGAGCTATATATTTATTCCGATATTTATGTTCATGAGGGAGGGTATGTGGGTGTGTCGGTGTGCGCACACACATGCTCAGGCACACATGTGGCAGAGACATACACACACACACACACACACAATGAACAAATCAGGGACTGTCATTGGACTCCAATTTCACCCAGAATTTCTAGACAAGAATAAGAAAATCTGAGCGTGGTAATGCACGCCTGTAATCCCAAAGGCTTGGGAGGCTGAGGCAGGAGGATCATGAGTTCAAAGCCAGCCTCAGTAAATGTGAGGTGCTAAGCGACTCAGTGAGATCCTCCCTCTACTAGCATGGCTTTTAAAGTACATCACAGCCTTATATACTGAACATTAAGTTTGACTAGAGTAACTAAATCTTACCTTTACTATAGCTGAGTATTGTTCTGCATATTTTTGACATTCATCCATTTTGCTTTGTTTCATTTCTATTTCAGACACCAGCATCTAGAAACACACACAGTTTAGAAGAAACAGGATGAGGAACTCTATGCTACTTTATTTCTTAAGATGCTTGAGAACTAAGAAATACCCACATCACTTAAAAGTACAACTCCTAAGCCCTTTGCATTTAATATGCAACTTGCCTTACAGGAAAATTACAAATTAAATATACAATTTAGCTTATGGGTAAATTATAAACTTCTAGATTAAGACTTCTAAGTGACCCATATCCTCATGAGGATTCAAAAGCAAAAATTACTAAACCCCATAGGAATTATGCAAAAGTGGCCTGGATATACTTGACTATCACCTATTCCTGATGAAAACAGAGTTAGAAATTACTAACCCCTAAAGTTAGAACAAAACTCCCCAACCACTCAATGTTCTGTCCAACGTCACTGTATAATTTTCTACTACTCTGTATTTTCATTTATTTGGGAACTCATGAAACTATTTTGGCCAGAAAAGTACCAAAGAGATTTCCATGCCTATGATTAAATGATCATTAGGAATTTGAAAACTTCCAAATTATTGCCAAGAAATAAAAATAAGTAATGTACATAGGTTTGGGTTGCAGAATTTCAGTATTATGTACTCCCCATTTTTCTCAAAATATCTGCTTTTAAGACAGGAAAGGAAGATAAGGGACGTGACTGACCAATGTAGACACAACCTTGGGACAAGGAATTTTTTACAGACCTTCTGTTGATTCAACTGTGTGGCTAGGGTTTTGCTGTTTTCAGGCTGATTTTCTTGAATCTTTCTCTGAGTAGTTTCCACCTGCTGGATCCAATCATCTAAAGGATGATAGGTGTCTCTGTAATATTTTAGTGATTTCCCGATGCCCTCCAAGTCCCGTAGCCTAAGAGAACAGAAAGAGAACAGACAGTTTCCAACAGCATCCATAGGAAGGGTAGAAGGTGTAGGGAAGGGAGAGAGAAAAGCACTGTCCTATTCATCAAGCACAATGAAGGGTATCTGTAAAGCATTCAAGGCTGTAGCACCCCAAGGTACATATCCAAGGGCCTTTCACACTGGCTTTGAGTTGAGTTATAACTATTTTGATCCTGGAGTTGTACAATTTAGTGATACTGGTTATTCTACCTACGAATGAGCCCAAGAGAAGAAAGTTAAAAACCAGGAAAATAGGGACTTAATAATAATTATTATCAGAAAGTCTTGAACAACCAAGGTTTGCTTCAAATGGCAGCTCACTTTTGAAATGAAGAGAAGGCACTTTAAAGAATAGCTCAACATGGACTCAGTGTATTTTCCAGGAGCTATGATCAAAAACTTGTTGCTATAATTCTAAAACCAGCACATTTTAACCTACAGAAACAAGACACTATATGTATGAACATTATTTCATTTCTCAATCTCATAAAAGCATCTAATTTACACGGATATAAACTAAAGATGAATGAGAAAGGACGCTAATCCGTGTCTTTAAAGATGAGCCCTAAAACTATCCCATTTCATGTTTTTAAATTTTCACTGAGTGATTTAAACTTTCTTATATCTTCAATTAAAATGAACATCAGGCCATTTCAATTTATTTACATTTCTTAGGTCTAATATATGTTGTTATATAGAGCCCTAACAAATAAACATGTGATTCATGCTCTTAGTCATGTGTGGATATTATATGTTAGTAATAATTACAAAACTGTATTGTTTTCTTTTTCTTCAAAAAAAGCAATAAATTAATTCCACAAGTGTCAGAAAACACCAATATTTTTAATTACACAGGATTGAAAAATGCTTATTTTGAAGTTAAATGTCTATTAAAGTATACCACATAGGAAAGAAATATAATTAGGTACAGCTCTTGTAGTTAACACAATTAACTATGGAATTTTTTAAAAAGCTTAAGTTTGAAGTTTATCCAATATCCATAGATAAGACATCAAATCTGCACTTAAACTGAACCAATAATGATATGTACCTGTTGTCAATCTGCACTTGAACATTTTGCCACCTTTCAACTAACTGATCTGCTTTTTCCTTGTGCCAGTCAAAATCAAGGTCCCTTTCTTTATACGTCTTAAACATTTCATCACTGATGGCCTTTGCCTTCTGCAACTCATCCTCCAGGGCATGGAAAACCTCTCTCTTTTCATCAACTTCAGACCGCCATTGCTAAAATACATTAATTAAAGAGAGTTATAAAATTAATCAATGAGTTACGGGGGGTACGCATTAGTTATGCAATGTTACAATTTATTTATAAATGACACATAAAATCAGATGAAGTAAAGACTATATTTCACACACTAAGTATATTAGGCTTAACTTTATTAAATGGCCAATATCTGGCTATAGTTTGATGTGTTTTGTTGTTTCTTGTTTTTTGGTACTAAAGATTGAACCCAGAGGCACTTTACCACCGGGCTATATCTCCAGCCTTTGTTATTTTTTGCCAGAGTCTTGTCAAGTTGCCAACGTTGTTATCAAATTTTCAAACCTCTTGCCTCTATCTCCCTAGTAACTAGGATTACAGGTCTATAAAACCATACCCAGCAACTGTGCTTTGATTTTTAAAAAATGACAATTTTATTAAGTTCAGAGTTTTCAAATTAATAAGATAAATATATTCCTTAAGTTTGTCACCTATAAATATAAAACATTTTTAAAATTTTTTTAATGTTACTAATCTCATTATTTAAAAATGAATACATGGGGGCTGGTGTTGTAGCTCAGTGGTTGAGCACTTGCCTTGCATGTATGAGGCACTGGGTTTGATCCTCAGCACCACATAAAAAATTAAATAAATAAAACAAAGATATAAAAAATGAATACATAAATTAAAATTCAGAGATAACTTCACAATGTTTTGCAACTGCTCTGCTAAGTGCATTATGTACAGAAATAGTGCAATCACCAAGCTTTTTCCTTTCTTCAATTAATTCTTCTCTTTTAGTAGGTGACTCTATTATAAATAATTTCATTTTCAGATTCAATTTCTCTTGTGATCAACATGAATTGATTATAATAACCTACTGTCAAAAAGGTTTAAGCTTCAAATAAGTATGTTGCTCATATTATGATTGAACATATTTATTTATAGTAAATTATAGAATTATAGAGATGAAATAGACTGAATATATCAAAAATATATTCCAACCAAGACACTTAGTGCTGATTTTGAAGATCTGAACTCAGTGCTAAAAAAATACTCATATGATCTTGAAAAATAGCCAAAAGTGAGACTCTTACCTTTAAAGTACTTATTAGATTCTCAATATTATTCTTGTCAGCTATAACTGCTTCTTCTTCACACAGTTTGGTTTCATAAAGTTTTACAAGGGCTTCTGCAGCTTGAGTGTTTTTTAATACCAAATTAACTGTTTTCAGCCTTTAAAAGGAAATTAAATAATAGCTCTTACTGTTGCATGTTTATTTTTGCATAATTCAGTCCTAAAGTACCATTATGACACATGGCATAGCGTATTTTTCAGAGGAGAACACTGAAAATTTACTGTAAGATTGGCATTCAGCTGACTCTCTTCTGAATAGACAGTATGTACTCCAACACATGCTCTGCCCCACAGTCAGTATTCATAAAGAGATTCCAACATAAAACAATTTCTAAGTTTGTTTAACCAAGTAAAGACAGAAACCCCTGCAGGTTAGGACTGCTACACTACCAGAACCATAATGTGGGAAGATAATGCCTTATGCACTAATCTTAAAGCATTTATATCCCCTTTCAGCATGGAGAAGTGTTATAAATCCACAGGAAAATTTAATATATTTCTTAAGACAAAATAAAATTGAATATTTCTGTTCATAAATTTTTAAATTAACAGCATATAAAAGTGATGACATTAAGAGGCAAATTGCATGTTAGTACGGTAGTTACATACTTCTCGATGTATGTAGAAGACATAGAATAGACTTGGTTCATGTTCTGAACAACCACGCTGAGCTCAGATCTTAGGGTAGGAACAGATGAAGAGGCTGCTGCTTGACTGAAAAACTCTTCACATTTATTTGTGATGGTTCCTAAATCATCTTTAAGTCGTTCCAGCTCTTTCTTTAGTTTCTATAAGACAATGAACATACACAGGTATTAGGTGATCACTCCAGATGGGGTAATTTTCTTAAAATAGTTTTAAAACACAGTTTACATTATGGTCACTGACTTTAAAATCTACAAATTCTATAATTTTTCTTTATCAAAGAAACAAAGACTTGGAATTCCAGTTTTATAATCAGTGCTGCCTATCTCCTTAGACCCAAACATAACTTATCACCCAGGTATACAGCAGGGGTATAATGACTCATTTGAGAAACCCCTCAAGATGAGTGAAAGGGCACAAGCTTGCATGTTTACCTAAGTCAGAGGTAAAATTACAGAATCACATTTTACAATCAGTAATAAACACACAATCAGACCTTACCAAGTAACCAGTGTGCAAAGTTGAACCTGTATGATTACTGAGAGAGTCCTTGATCTTATTTTTTTGCCCCAACATATTTGTAACTCTTACCTCCTGCTCTGTGATTCTGAACACACTTTCATGCAAATCATCTCTTTCCAGGGGAGTTCGAATCTGTCTGATTAGTCGATCTTCACAGTTCTCTAATCTAAGTCTAATGTTTCGAACTTCAGAGATGTAGAGATTATAAACTGATTCCTCTTGCTCCTCTGTAAAAATAAATGTTTAAAAAATACCTTGTTTTTTTTCCTACCTTTGAATGATCTTATTCATGTTTTAATACAGCAATTTTCCTATTACTGGGTAACAATTTAGTCAAACTTACAGCTCCTATTATCATCACAAACTCACTTTAAAACTTAAAGTGTAAATCTTAAAAATAGGAATTTTAAAATTTAAGAAGTTAATAAAATTTCCCTAGAGCCATCTGAAGCACCAATTTCTGATTCATGCTGTCCAAAGAGAATAATATATTGTCCCTTTTTATGTTTATTTATAAACATAATGTGAATTATATAAGTTATTTATAAACATAATGTGAATTATTTAAGTTGTAGATTTTAAAAATTAAATATAATCCTTAAAAGTAAAAAGAAAATGAAGAATGTGTGAATGTTTCAGATTTTAAAAACCAGGAAATTACTAATAAAACATTTGTTATCTAAGAAACATCAAAAGAGTTATGAATAAAAATTATATTTAGGGCTAGAGTTGAGGCTCAGTGGTACAGCACTTGCCTAGCATGAATGAGGGAAGTTCTGGGTTCAATTCTCAGCACAGCATATAAATAAATGAATAAAATACAGGTCCATCAACATCTAAAAAAATATTTTTAAAGATATATATTTAATAAAATTTAACTAAACATTTTGCTTTTAATCCCTATATATAATTATACATGAGAAAATAATTGAGTCTTTCCTATACCTGAAGGGTCACTATCCTAAACATGACCTTTCCAAACAGTGAAGATGTTGAAAAGGTGATGCAGTGAGGATTCATCTTTTTCATAATATTTGGCTGGCATCTTTTTGTTAATTCATCACTTAGAAATAAGTGAATCTCTCCTTGAATCTTCCTACATAAAACTTTTGGTTTTGGTAGTGCAGGTGCTTGAACCTGAAGCCTTGTGCGTGCTAGGCAAATGGTCTACCATTGAGCTACTACTGCAGCCATACATTTTTGTTTTGGTGTTCCAGCAATTGTATCTCTATATCACAAACTGAGTGATGTAATACAAACAAGATTAGGATTCCCACTGAGAACACTAAACTCCTGGATTAAACCAAACATCTGTGGGCGGGGGTGGAGGGACCAGAAATTCCCATGCTTTACCTCTTTCTGCAGACTTAAGAAGTTCTTGGTAATACTGTTTACATACATTAACTTCCTTTTCGAGTTGTGTTATATCAGAGCCTGAAAATACTTGGGATTCCTGGCTGTCTTCCAGAAAATCTTCAAAACGAGACTGGAGATTACTCAGAACTTGCTGATGTTCACCAGGCAACATTGTCTTGATCTAAAGAAGACCAAAGACCCATGTAATTAAATGATTATAGTAGCAAGAGTTAAATCTAAATGGGACAAATCTCTTGCTGATCTCAGTATATTCCAGTTTACATTAATAAATAGTTATAAGTAGAAGAACCATTTGAAAATTAATATTCTCTTCTGTTAACAATTTCAGGATAAAAAACAAGTCAAAAAAGTTCAATAAACTTAATTATAAACTACATCAATCTCTCCAAGTCCAAACACTATGTCCTATCCTGACAGCTCAGCACTAGATGAAGTCTGTTATCTCCAGAATTCTCAAATTATTTGAAAGTGCCTGTACATGGCAGGCATCTAACAAATATTCACTGATGCTTGAATATCAGCAAGGGTCTGCCAGGATTTATCCTATTCTGGAGCAAATACAAAGTCCACCCCATGCATGACAAGGCATTCCACATTTCTGGACATATAGGGTTGATGTGTACATTTCACTTACTGAAGCCACACTGCTAGCTCGAATTCTCTCAATTTCATTGATGAGATAATGCCAGGATACTACACTCTTCATGTTAATGTGAGACTCGTGCCAAAGAGTCAGGACATTTTGATACTGTTGCTCAATTCTGAAATATAAAAGAAAATACAAATTAAGTCTTTCCACACCTTCTGAAAGCAAGCTACAATTTTTCCTTTTGTTTGTGAAATAATCCATGTTTACTAGTTGTAGAGTCTTCAGATTCTGAGCAGACTTGATAAAATAGTGATTGTTTCTTTAACCTTCAGAAGGCCCCCAAAACAAGTTCTATGTCTTCAGCTAATAAATACAAACCTGTTTGCAAAGTCAACTGCTTCTTTATTTGGTGGAGGAACAGTGAAGCACACAGATGGGACCATGGCCTCATTCCCAGTAGGACTAATGACCTTCCATTTAGCACGATGAGAGTTATTTGCCAAAACACATTCGTCATCTTTGTATATGGTTATCTGGTGTTAAATGAAGAACAGAATAACTAAATCAGAGCACCATTAGCTAATTTTTTTCCATACTCAATCCTGAGATTTGTTCTGTTTTATGAGATGGGAAAATGTTATCACTACTAAGCAACATGACCTTGTTTTATAATACATGAATAGTAACAGAAACTGGTCTATACCTCAATTTGTCGGTAGTCACAGATAGCTTTGATTGGAATTGAAGTTTTGAGTTGACAGTCAGGATTTCTTGGCTTCAGCTGAATGATTGTTTTTGCTCTCCCCATCAGACTTGCTACTGAGCTCTTATACTGTAGAAGTTCTTCTTTCTCTTCCTACATTGTAAATAGAATGGATTTTAAGAAGTGAAAGACTTGTACTCTCCATTCCTTCAGAGATTTACACAAATAAAATTTCACCAGAAAAGTTATTCCTTAGCCACCTGGTCTCAACTTCCAGTTCCTCCTTACCCCCTCCTGCATTCTTCTTCCCTTATTTTGTTTGTTCAGATTTTGTTTGGTTTTTTCCTCTTTAGCATTTACCACTACCTACATTTTATTGAACATGCTAGCACCACAAAGGTGGAGATTCTTATATGCTTTGTTCATTGTCCTGAAACTAAAACAGTGCCTAGGGTATAGAAAGCTCCTAACAAATATTTGTGGAATAAACAACTAAACACACTCACACAGAGTATTGTTAAAGCATCTTAAAACATCAAGGCTATCATATAAAAAACACTTCTGTTGTGTTACCAAAAAATTCTAAACATTTAAATGCTTAATCAAATGAAGTAAGAATATATGAGTACCAATAAAATTAAGTTCTGCACATAAAGTGTAATAAATTAATTAACAATAAATTAATAAATAAAACACTAATCCAACCACTATTCTGCATTGTGGATGGAATGCATGAGTTTTTGTATGAGTACCATTGATTCCTGAACAAGGTCTTCCAGCTTGTGAATGCTGCTTGATCTATCACAGCTATACTTCCGCTGAATGGCGTCTTTTAGATTCCTTAAATAATCAGTAGCTTCTTTGGCATCATTGAAAAACTAAGGAAAGAGAAAACTTGTCAGTCAGAGCTCGTTAAATGCCAGTAAAGCACAGAATTGTCAAGTTTGGATAACCAGGCCCTGTGTGTACCCTTTATTAAGCAAGAACAGAATAAAAGCACAAGATAACTTGATAGCTATACCCTTCTTGAATCAAACAACACTTGAACTTTTGGGGTCTCACTAAGATGCTGAGGCTAGCCTCTAATTTGTCATCCTCCTGTCTCAACCTTCTGAGTCACTGGGATTACAGGCATGTGCCACCACATTCAGCTTAAAGTAGTTTTTAAAGAATTTTTCTTTTTTAACAGAATGTTGCAATCTCTCTTACAGGACATGAAATTAACCCTTATATCCTACAAAGAAAACATTTCAGTTTATTCATTCTGCACATTATATACATGCTTATGTGTGTAATAACTTATGAAGAAGATTTCTGCAAGTCATCCCAAATCACTATGCTATCTAATGGAGTCCTGGTTCTACTAACATACCTCAAAATATGCAGTGTTCTCCTTTATGTGCTGCTCCACACACTGGCAGAGTTGCAAGATCCAGCTCCACTGAGTCTGCATGGCAGCTCTGTAGGCCTTCAAGACAAAACACAGCCATTAAAACCAGATGGAGAGAATAAGGTACCTGCTGTGCTGGGGAGGTAGTCTAGGGTTAGAATGATTTCTTAACATCCACAAGGTCGGGGTTTAATATCCCGCACTGCAACAATCACAACAAAACAGGCATGTCTACACTGGTGTTTTTTAATGATAAAATACTCTATCTAAATAGATGATAAATTGCTTTAACAGTATGAGACTTGAAAAGGGTAGTAAAATGTTCCTCTTATGTAAGAGTTCTCACTTGTACAATCCTAAAGTTTACACATTGAGTTTTTAAATCAGTGCAGCTGATTTCTCTCAAATTTTAAACTTCTTGAATTTTTTTCCTAAAAAGACAAGAGAAAAGTTAACTCTGGCTATTTTTACATGAAAAATATTTAAAATTTGAAATAAATGCAAGATACCACTCCTATTTAGAAAACCATCCCTTTTATTTACTCCTTTGCCACTACCCTTACACCTGCTTGGTGAAATCCTCAAACATGCTTTCCTCCATGACGACTTCATCTTCCCTTTCTCCGAATTTTTATATTACTGAATCATAAAATATACTTTCTAACAGAAATAGATGGTTCTGTAAATGTTCCTCTTTGCTTTTGCTAAGGAAAGGATTGGGAAGGATGGAAAAGGGAGCACACTCTTTCTTGTGCAATTTGGAGTTATAATAATTATAATTTAGGAATTATAATTTGAAAGTCTGTGGACTCAAACTTTCATTTCATGCAAAGTGTATCTTTCAAGAGGGCAAAAAGTGTAAAAAAAAATCCAACACCCTTTTATGTTTGAGATGCAATTCACTGACTTCCAGGAGAGGGAGCTCTAAATGTTTGCACAACTTAAGCCTCTCATTTATTTATTTATTTTTCCCCCTCCATTAGGAACAACTCATCCCTGCAGAGCAATGTACAGGTGGGCTTTCTGCATGGAATGTACAGTGCAGCATTGGAAATCTGATGCTATATTATATTATCTGTTCCCTCAAATCAAGCTTTTTTTGTTTGTTTGTTTGTTTTCATTTTCTGGTACTGGGGATTGAATGCAGGGCCTTAAGCACCCTAAGCATATGTTCTACCTCTGAATTATACCCCAACCCCTCAAATTAAGGTACTTTGAGTAAACTGACATATAACTGTATGTTATCACATTTCTAGGGTTTTTTAGTACAAAATATGAAGTAGTGTTGATAATTAACCAAGTATTATTCATCTACCGATAATCTACAATGAACAGGCCAATGGAGTCATAGGGATTACTAAGGCTTCATTTTATTTCTTAAGAAAATTTTAGTTAGGTTATTATTCTATATAAAAGTAATCAGATTCACATTCACACTTTTCATTCCCATCAAAATTCTATTTTCCAACAGCTTTCACCTATCTGCCCTAAGGAATACTGTATTTTTAGATTATTATTGTACAAAAGTATAGCCAGATCATGTGGATACAAAAACTTTAATTTGTGTGAAAGAAAGTCAAACATAACATTCCTAACTTCCTAATGAGGCCTAGAATTTTACTAACATTTTATGTACTGATGACTTCAGTGAACAAAGCGATAAGATCCCTTCCCTCAACTGCGAGTGTGAGGCACGCCAGCTTTTACGCAGAACACTTTTTCCCTCTAGCAACTCGTGACATCTGTCTGTCCCTGGTGATGCTCCCCATCCTCTTACATAACCCCAGTTCACATTCACAAAGTCATTGAGTCTGTCTAGTGCACATCAGGCCTAAAAATTAAAAACTGCACAGGCAACCTGCAAATCCCACGTCAACTCTCCACTTCTGCAACTGAAATGTTCACTCCACACTAAGAGGAGGAAGCTACCATAATACCCTTCACCAAACCTGTGTAGAAGTATTAAATTAAATTGCAATGTGATATTTCTGGAGAATACATTATATAATTTGCACTCTACTCAGAGGTGAGAATAAATTATTTCTTCTCATTCTTACCACAACTCTATTGAGGCAACATAGCCCATTTTTGATAGGGATCACTTGTGCAATGTCACAGAGATGGGGAAAAACTACAATGTCAAAGTTAAGACAAGGTCATTCATGTTTACAGAAATAAATCACCATGGCCACAGGGGTTGATGAAGGTACCTAAATGATAGGTGACACACTCAGGGCAAGAAAACTGAAGGCAATAAGATTGTCAGAAACATTATTTTTCAGCCAGGCAGTAGTAATTTGGGTATTTTGTATCTTTCAGCAATGGAAGTATCTGAAGGGTAATACTCCTATATCAATATTCAACCCACACTGTTATACCTTCGGACTCACCTCAATAGTTAGCCGGGCTGGGTGATTTTCCAGAAGGAGCTGCTCTGCTACTTCCTGAACTGATTTAATATTTTCTTCCTTTTGATCTAGTTCTCTCATTAATTCCTAATTTAAGAAATAATTACAAAGTGTGTTAGAAAAAAAAGATCCAAACCTGAAATTCAACTTTAGCACAAAAGGACAAAGGGTGCACTTACAGCATGATAATCTTTCTTTCGAGCTATGTTGGTATTTCTCTCGCTCCAATCATACGCAACTTCCTCCTCCTCTTTTTCATTTAACCAAATAAGTTCTTTAGTTGCTCGAGTTACAAAATTATGGAGTGTATCAAGGTGCCGTTCTTGATTCCTGGATGTGTTCTTTATAAGAAAAATCATTACAAGAATCATATCTCTGCCAAACAGAGATAAGGAAAACAGAAGTTTAAAAAAAATAGAAAGAAAGAAACTTACCAAGAGTTTTGCGTACTGACTCTCTAATCTGTGCAACTTTTCTGCATAGGTTAGCTTAAGAGGTGCTGTCATTTGAATCTATGAGATAAAAAGATCAAGATTAGGGATCTTAAGGAATTCTGACTCTCACTTCATGTATTTATTATTGAATTACAGGATTTTATGTAAAGAACAAATCAACAAAAAACTACAATGAAATATATAAAAATTTAAAATACACATACCTCACTGATTTTAGCTTCTTTAAGGCTAGATTCAAATTCTTCAATAGCTCCGTGAACATTTTTATGATTTTCTAAATGGCTTTCAACACTTGGCAAATCTGAGCCCCATTCAGTGCGATCCAGCTGCACCTTTTATAGCAAAATACTAGGTTAAAAAAACAAGCAGGGCTGGGGAAATAACTCTGTGAGTAGAGTGCTTGTCTCACATGCACAGGCCCTGGGTTCAATCCCCAGCAACACACACACACACACACACAAAAAAAAAAAAAAACCTGACAGCAATAAAGACTAAAACACTCAGGTAGAAACCCTTTCTTACCTGCATCTCATCAACCCAATTCAAAAGATCCTGAACAAATTTCATGTTGATTTCTTCTTCTGTTAAATTCTGATCCAGCAAAGAAGACTTTAGAAGGGGTTTTCGGATCTGCATCAATTTCAGAGTCTGCAAAGAATTTGGCTCTACTCCTGAACTGAAATTTGGAACTAATCCTGATGGGAAACCAGGTGTAAAAGCTGGAGTGACAGATGGAGTCAGGCGGGATGTCATTCCTGATGACAGGCCAGAAGTCACACTAGAAGAGGTCAGGGATGGGGTTAAACTCTGGGTCAGTCCTGAGTTCAGACAAGGGTTTAAGGTCTGTGCAAATCCTGAGTTTAAACTCTGAGTGATTCCTGATATCATGAGCTTGGTCTGTTCCGTTGTCAACATGCGTCCTTTGCTGTACACAGAGGAACATTCATTCCTTAAGGCCAAAATCTCATCACGCAGTTTTGCAACCCTGAAAAGAAAATCAAAAGGAATAAGGCATAATATAAAATGCAGTTGTGGTAAAGATTGAATCCTAATGTGAGCTACGGACCCTGGTTAATAAAATGTATCAACACTGCTTATTAATTCTAATATACCACTAATGCAAGATGTTAATGATAGAAAAAGAGATATGGGGCATTTAAGAACTTAAATTCAATTTTTCTATAAACCTAACTGCTCATATAAATAAAACCTATTTGGAAACAGTCATTGTAACATTGTAATTGTATTGGTAAAATTTTGCATCATTATCTTTTTTGTTAAATGTTGTGCTTTGAGCGCTTTCAGTATTGTTAGTCTTTATAAATATCACTTACAAGGAACATAATTACTACACTATAATGTGATTATTGTCCTGTTATTGGACATTCAGAAAAATTCCAAACTTTTGTTACAAAATATTTCTGGCATGCACATAAAGCTTTTTTTTCTATTTTTATTTATTATCCATATTGTTAATTACTATAAAAATCTTAAAAGTGAAACTGCTAGTCAAACATGATTTAAATTCTGCTTTCATATATATATATATATACATATATATATATATAGATATATATATAGATATATATATATATATATAGAGAGAGAGAGAGAGAGATAGAGAGAGAGAGACAGAGACAGAAACAGAGAGAAAGGGAGAGACTGTTGCAGCCTGAAAGGTTTCATTCCTGCACCCAAACCCACTACTCAGAAATACATATTTTTCCAACATTTTGTTATGAACATTTTCCTATAGAATAAACACAAATATGAATTTAAAATTAACTTTTCTTATTTTTCCACTTTCAAATGTCACATATGAGATAGACAGATTGAGTGCTAGGGATTAAAACCAGCGTCTTACACTCTAACATTGAGCTACATTTCCATCCCCAAATATGAATATTTTTGATGCATGTAATTAACATACATGCATTTAAAATATCCATTTTAATGAGTATATTAGTTACTTTGGCAGTAAATATTACATATACCACATGATTTTTTTTGACAACTGATTTTGAAGAACAAATATCTACACAACATGCCAAGGGCAAAATATAGCAGAAATAATGAGATACTCTTTTCAACTGAAAAGAGCTAAGAAATATATTTTGTAAGATTGTCAGACTCTACATTCCTATTGCAAGCACCCAAGAATAGCTATTCAGAAGGACAAGGCGGGAATAAGCAGCACTCTCACCTCTGTACCAACTGATCTGCCTGGTAGTATTTTCCATCGGTAAGAATCTGTATATCAATTACATGCTGGCGTAAAAAGTTCTCACATTCAACTATGTACCCAGCAATTTCTGCTTCATTTTGAAATTGTACACCTGATTCCAACCTTTTAGAATCCTGTATTGAAAAGAAGTCAATATTAATTCTGAGTTACAAGTGTTAAAACTATCCTTAAATTTGAAACTCCAAATACTGAAACAGAAGCCTACTTGGGCTTTCTTTGTTTTCCCTTTTGATTCTTTGTTTTCCCTTTGCTCACTGTCCCTCAAGGGAGCAAATAATAACCTCAGTGAAGGACATATACCAAGAAATTGATGAAACGTTCTACAAAAGTTTTAGTTAATCCAAACACACACTGACCCCCTAACAGCAACCCAGTTGCTCCTAAAATTAACTTACAGACTGGAGAGCATTTCGGGCAAGTATCAGTTTGTCTTCACAGATGACACTGTCCCTCTGAACTCGGTTGGCAATCTGCTGCAGCATTTCCAACCTAAAACAAGGGATAAAGGAAAATATAGCCTTTTCCTGTGACATCAAACAGCTCACCATCCCTGGAAAATGTTAACCAGCAGAAAGTAAAACTCAATCCCACACCAACAATTCAATCAATTCAATACCTGTGTCCATCAAAGGATTCATTGCCGAAGCTAATGCAGGAGTTGATCAGTGTTGGACCACAATGAACAGAGAGAAGATTTTCATTTGAATCAAGACTAGTTCGAGTGCTGGTAGTGTTACTAAACACAGAATCACTGCTACGATAGCTGTAACTACTACTGTGCATTTTTAGTCCTTAAATGATGTTCTTTGACCATTAAAAGTAGACTAAAAATTAGAAGGTCTGGAAAAAGCTCTACTTCTACTGATGAAAAGTGGCAGCTGAATTTAACAGCTTGACCAGCTCTCTTAAATATGCGTCAACATGCATATGCAATATGCAGCAAATAATATGCTGATAACTATTCAAAAGAATCTCGCCTAAAGCCATTGGTTTGCTCACTGAGGTTTGTCTTTTGTAGCTTGCATTAAAAACCTGCAAGTACAGACAAAGCAGGCTGATTAGGGCGTCACTGGAAAAGATATGCCAAATACTTTCACTATGAATCATCCAATTGCAACCACCTAAAAAACAACTCAGATGCCTCACAGAAGCTCAGGTACAGCTAGTGAATTCCTAGTTAAAAGAACAAATATTCGATAATAGCCTATCTCTTGCAAAGGGCTACTGTGTTCTGAATTACAGGAGGCAAAAAGCTGGAAATTATCAAGTACTCATAGACATTCAAATCTGATGAGAAACAAAGTACATTTCCATTTTAACCACCATGTCAATTACTCATAAGATTAAATTAACTGGAAAATTATCCATTTACCTTTATATGCCATGCTCTCAACAATGTCACATCTCAGCTATTATAGTTATATGTTTTAAAGCCAAGGTGCTAAGTAGACTATCAATGTAATGCTTGCAAATGTAATTTGTCTGTGCTTGCTTTTCCTTTCTATAGGCTGTTACATAGCACAAGAACACTGGCTCTTTCCTATATGTCTTTTACACACTCCCTGCCACACAGCTATTATTTACAATTCATAGTCAATGCCAAATGACTTGTTATGTCAAGAAAAATGAAGACATCTATCCAAACAAGCTTCTAAATATTTTCCTACCTCCAACACTACAAAGACAAAGTGTTCCTTCTCTACTCTAAAGATAGGTAGTTTTCAAAAGGCAAGAAAGGGTAAATTTGAGAATGCTATATCATATACTGCAAGTAAACAGAATAATTCATGAAGTAATAGTAGTACTAACATTTATTAAGTAATTATTATGTGCCAGGAAATTAATCATTTTACATACATGAATCATTTTACATACATAACTTTATCTTATACTCATAAACCACCAAATGTGGTTGGTACTCTTATATCCTATTCACAAATGAGAAAACTGAGGCTCAAAGAGTTAAAGAACTTATTTAAGATCACACAATGTGTGAGCTGAGTTAACAAATCTAATCCAGGATTCACTGGTTCCTGGGCCCTGAAATCTCAACTATATTCTTTCATTAATATATTTCCATGGTTTGGATGTGTTACCTAAAGTTATTATATCATAAACTTAATCCTCAATGCAGCAGTGTTGACTGGTGGAACTTATAAATGGTAATTAGGTCAAAAACTCTGCCCTAATGGGTAATTAATGCCATTACTGAAAGAGCGGTTTAGTTACTGTAGCAGTGGGTCCAGATAAAACTAACTTTGGCCTTCTCTTTTGCACATGAATGCTTGCCCATTCGTGTGCATATATGCACAGACTGTGTGTGTTCTCTCTCTCTCTCTCTCTGGCCTTTGCTCCTTCCATCAAGGTACAATGCAGCACTGAGGCCCTCACCAGGTGCAAGCACTATACTGGACTTCCCAACCTCTAGAACCCTGAGAAATAAATTTCTTTTCTTCAAAGTCATGCAGTCTGCAGTATTTCTGTTGTGGCAACATAAAGTAGTTTAAGATACATACATTAAAATTTGGCTACTACTGTGATGAATAAAAATCTATTCTGTATCATTCATTACTTCAGATGATTAGCTTAGTGTCTCCTTTTAATCACCCAAAATTACCTCCTCTATAAAAGCTTCAGCCTGCATATTTCAAGTTTATTTTGATTCTAATGACTGAGTTATGTAGTTGTAACACTATGCATTAACAATAATGTAATCAGTAATTTAATCAGGTTGAAAAGTTGGACTTTCCCTTGTATCTTCAGCACATTATTTCATATTTTAACAACACTGAAATCGATGTATTAGACATTAAGAACATCACTAGACTGACCACTTGGATTGTGTGTCAGGTACCACGTTAAGCACTGACAACACAGCGGTCATCAAAAACAAGCCTCTGACTCCATATTGTTGGAGCTCATATCTAAGGAACAGGTAGCACTTGATCAAAGAGAAATAAACAAAATTATAACCAAGCATAAGTGCTATAAAACGAAATACAGGTAAAATATGAGAGTTATAAGCAAGACATGTGAAGCAAACTGGAAGACCATGGAACGCTTCTAGAGGAAGTTAACATTGAAGCTAGGGTAAAGAGTACAGAGAAACAGGGAGGAGAAAACATCTCCCAGCAAAGGAACAGACTGTGCAAACACCCTGTGTGTGGAGGGGGATGTGATCTCAGCACATGAGAGCCCCTGAGAGAAGAGTGCCTGCTCTGTAGAGAGCAAGGAGGTCAGTGAGGTATGCCTGACCACATAGGCCCCGGGATATAAAGCATGGTCCCTATGGGCCTCACAGCTAACAAGGACACAGATCACTATTCCCACATACTACAGGCAGGCTGTGAGGCAAGGACTACAAGGGAAGCAAATTTATCCAGCAGGGTTGGGGATACAGTGTGGGAGTAGAGTACTTGCTTGATTAGCATGCAACAGACTCAGTTCCATCCCCAGCACTGAAAAAATAAGTAAATAAAATAAAATTCAACCAATAAATGTTTCCTGGAGATTAAGCTATATCTTCCTGGGCAACAGTAGTGCAAGCAACAGAATATAACAGCCAGTGGTGATTTCATGGGATAAATGGATTTGTATAAATACGGCAGAAGAGGAAGCTGAGCTGATATTTACTGAGTGTTTTTAAGATATGAGCCCATGGCCCTTGAAATGGAGGCAAGGCTAGATTTTGGTTTCCACTGCCCTGCAGAAATAGGTCCAGGAACACAAATACAAGAAGAAATAAAATAACTGCTAAACTCGGAGCTTCCAGATCTAGATCTGAGTGACTTAAGGCCACCTTTCCCAGGTTTCTATGGGTAATTTTGATTGGCTTTAAACTGTAACACCTTATATAAGACTTCACATACCAGTCCAGCATACCAAGTCCTTTATATCATTAATTCACTGATCTATTTATTCCTTAAAATATCTTCAAGTTTCCTAGATAAGAAAATGGAGGATGAGAAAAACTGTGATTTACCCAAGATGATAGGACTAAGTAAATGGAAAAGGCAAATATGGGTCCTCTGTCTACCCAGTTTTAAAACTAAGGTCTGCTGCAAAACATCTGTCCTACCTTTCCACTTCTGGACGAAGCACCTTTTCCCTCTCGAGCATGGCAATGATGAGTTTTCCCCACTCTTTTTCTATGTCATTTGGATGATAACCTTGAAGGAGTTTGATGCGTCCAAATTCTATCCATATCTTGAGGGGGGGGAAAAAAACTTTAATGTGAAGCAAAGACATTTTTAAAAATATTTTTTAGATGTTGATGGACCTTTATTTTATTCCTTTATTTAGATGCAGTGCTAAGAATTGAACCCATAGCCTCACACATGCTAGGCAAGTGCTCTACCACTGAGCCACAACCCCAGCCCACAAAGACATTGTTTTAAAAAAAGATTATGCTTGATAATACAAAGGAAACTTCAGCTTACCTCTAGTAGTTTATAGAGGCGTTTAATTTTTGATTTTTCTGTTTCTTTTGGTGGGATTTCTGTTTCTTTAAACTGTAAATACTGATTATAAAGTGCCTAAAATGAGAAGGAAAATAAGCTAAAGGTCAAACTTCAAAGATATATTTTCATTATCTCATTACGTCACTGCTGTAAATTGTGCCATATACATTCAGTGGAAAATACACACTCAAGGACAATTCCTATTAATTGGTGGCCTGGGTTATATAAGATTTGGCAAGGGTGTAATTACTGATATGAACCATGATTCAGCATCTACCACACAGGAACCTGGATAATAATAAAACCATGGCAAGTTTTACTATGGCTGTACAAAAAACTCTCTCATTGTCCAAACAAGAAAGCATATTCTTTAAAAATCTATATATACTTCCTAAATGCTAAATTTATTTCACTGACTTATTTAGTTTTTAGTTTGTGGAAAAATAATTTGATGTGATTCCTTCAGAGGAAGGAAAAAAAACCCACTCTATTTTATGGTTATATCCTTGAAAACAGAATTCTTAGCAGCAAAGTAGGACTAAAATCTGATTTCAATGTCCCATTGGCCAAGTTAAATAGGTTTTTGTTTTGTTTTGTTTTGTTTTTGCAGTACTGGGAATTGAACCCAGGGTGGCTCTACCACTAAGCTACATATCCAGCCTTTTTTTATTTTTTGAGGCAAACTCTTGCTAAATTGCCCATGCTGGCCTTGAACTTGAGATCCTCCTGCCTCGGCCTCTCAAGTAGCTAGAATTACAGCACTTCCACATCTGGCTTGAACAGAATTTTTTAAATAAATGAATATAGGTGCTATTAGTTGATGGTACTATTATTATATTAGTTTGAATCAAATAATTAAATTATCATTTTGCTTATAGATATTAATTTGGGAGTCTCTGAAATATAATTTATTGTATTTATTAAAAAATTCCTTCATTAAAATTATCTAGATAAATGTCTCCACATTTAATAACTGTGTACTAATTATTCTGTCCTAATTCATGCTGCCTTAAAACAAGACCCTAAAAATCATCAGGCAAACACACTTCTGCAGAATTCCATTCAATGGCTTACTGCCTGATAGAATTATCTGGCATTTCCTCACAAAAATATTTTCTTTCCCATATATGTCCTATCATAGGCACTCTCAAGTAATCTGTATGGTCAAACTTCTTCCACAACCTTAAGAATCTGTACTAGTCACAGCTAATACAAATTAACCCAGGGATGCAGACAATAGGAATCCATTTGGAAATAGGTGAATTTAAACATGAAACCTGGAATTCATTTTGAACTGAATATGCAGTCTTTGGGATGTCTGTTGGTTATTAAGCACTGAATGGTACGTGTACTAAAAACTGTTAGTGGTACCACCTGGTAGTAGAAGGGAAAATCTTTCCCACTTTGTAAAAGTTCATGTCTACATAAAAAGCCATCATACAAACAACGCGAGAATACATTGAAAAACCTTCAGATCAACAGATGCCAAGTGATTTTGTGCCAAGGACAAACTCCCTGTGGCAATGTGAATAAGAGCTGTGCCACAGATGTTCTGTACAGATGCCTGAGCACAACAAATAACTTTTAACAGGGTCCACCCTGGGTTATTAGTTTTTGTGATTCTACTATGATCATCAAAACAAAACTTACAAATCAAAGAATTAAGGCTTTGGAGTCAATACTCACATATTTGGTTTGTAAAAACAAAAAAACACTGCTCTTTGAAATCCAAATGAACAAAATTAGAGAGTATTCTACTATCAAGAATTCTTGGATAAGTGTACATACCTATAATGTGATTTATAGTTTTATAACGCTTTTGCCTCAAAAAGCTTGACGTAAATTTTTCAGAATTGGCAAATGTTTTGCTAATCCATTTAGTCTCTACCACTAGCCTACTGAGGGTTAATTGTGAATTCATTTGTACTGAAAAAGAGATAAACATTTTCAAACTCATGGTGAAATTCAGGACATATGTTGTATTCTACCAAAGATGCCTCTGAGGCAGTTTCTAAGAGGATTCATGCAGAGATGCGCTCCCAACCACTGTTGTGTGTGAGAGCTTCCCACAGGCCCTCCTGCCACACCATCTGGTGAGCTTCAAGCATTGCCCACCCCCCCACCAAAAACAATGTGGCAATGTTAGTTCCAGAGACTCTCTCAAATTATACCTGTAAACTCTCAACAAATCAAAGCTCAGGGAATATAAATTTTTTAAAGATGTTGTTGCTATCATATTTTAATTAACATTTACCTTCATTTTCTCTGTAAAATAGGGAAACGAGTAAAACATTTCCCTACTAATTAGTGGTCTACCAATAGTAGCTTGAGATTCTAACATTATAGAATTGTTCAAGCATTAGTTAAAAAGTTTATTTTCAAACCAGTCCTACTCACCATAAATAACTATAAAAAGAAATAAACCCTATTTGACTCCTCTATGATACCAACCTTTAGTTCTACAGGATTATTAGGAAATGTTCTCTCTGACATTGTGGTCACATGGTGTCTAATCCACTGGATGAGGTAGTTCACCATATTCTGGTATTCAATCCATTTGACTTCAACATCCTAAAACAATGAAATTACAGAAAAAGTTCATGTCTGTAGATAACATTCCTACCTAACACAATTTAGTCAGAAGTCCTTCTGTGACTTCACTTGTCTTGAAACTGGATAGAGAAAACCAGCTAAATGTTTTCTGTTCCACTCAGTCACAATCCTTTCCACACAAACAGTTTTTAAAACATGCTATCAACTTCTGGCCACCAACAGTAGCCTAATGAGTGTCAGCTCTGATCCAAAGATAGTGCTCTTCAAGGTCTTGAGGAGGTTTCTGAGATGCCATCCAAATTCTGCAGACAAAAATGTCATTATCAACTTGGGGTGTTTTCCAGGGTTCAAAAAGGAGATGTAACAGCTTACACAAGCCAGGCAAGCCATCTATGCCAACCATCTTGAATGTGCATTGCATATCTGACACTCAAAGGAGTTATACAGTATGTAGAAAACCAGACAGGAATGAATTGGATATGGTGGAGATTAGTCAAGTACCCATTAAGCAACCTTTTTACAAAGGTAAGAAACTGGAATACTGCCAACTACTATGTTCAATTAAGTATTTGATGACTATTATGTTTAAAGATTGTGCTTGTTGTTGTAATAAAAACTAAAACTTTAGGACATAAAACCTACTGTTGTCAAGGAGTTATTTTCTAAATTAGAAGACAGGGAAGATTCATGGTGTTTTTACCTTGAATTTGAAAAAGCAGTATTTAATTAAGTATTCAAATAACTGAAACAGACAGTATATGCTAGAAATTGAGATAAAAATCAGGTGAGTATCCATGTGCTCTGAAAGGGCTAAAGGTTTCTGGGAAGGCAATCTGTGAGCACTTCTGCAATGATCAGGAACTAACTATATGGCTGGGAGAGGCGATGGAGAGTGTGGATAAAAGACAAGGGAAACCCAAGTAAGTGAGGACACTGAAATGGAAATGCCCTGGCTACCAGTAAACTAAACTGTTCATGGTAGAAAATCCTAGTCAAAAATGTAGGTAAGCAGAATTCTTACAGAACTTTGAATGTCAGGGTATCTAGCTGAATTTAATCTTGTGAACAATATGAGGACACTGTATGTTTTCAAGCTAAAGACCCCAGATTTTAGGCTGGTTAGTTTGGTAATCAGATGCAGAGGTGATAAGAAGAAATTTTTTTAGATGGAGATAGAAAAGACATAAGCTATCATCCTACTTCTAATGTAAATGAATAAGAGACAGGAGTAGGGTAGAGGTAATAAGAAGATAGTGCAACAAACAGCCACAAGAAACATTTTGAAGCAACATTCAACATTGAATTGTGAGAAGTTGAGCATGGGAAAGAGTTATTTATGCTTTGGGAGAACAAGAGGAAGAGAATAGGTCTAGAACCAACAGCATACCGAGGTGACACAAGAGACTAGAAATGGGAGCCTACAAGGTAAGCTCCTACACCTTCAGAGTAAGGAAGAAAAATGTATCTGCAGGAAGAGGGAGAAGCCCAGGGTCAAAGGGGATCATCCTCAATGCAGAACACATTTTGTTTCCTGTTCTCATCCAGAAATGCACAAGCACTTGTTAGCATGACCACTACCAAATGTGTGACTGAATTAAATTACATACACCTTTGAGTAACAGTGATCTAAGGAAGACAAAACACCCAGACTGCATGTCAAAGACCTAGCTCTGTTAATGCGGTCAAATCCAATAACCTGTGCCAGGCCCCGGCTTTAAATCAGAAAAATGTCTAGTTAACTTATTTCATGGGGCCATATGAGTTAATGAACTTGAAATTGCTTTCAAAGGTGAGATTATCCCGTATGTACATTAATAGTTATAAAACAGACCCAAAACTAAAAATGAAAATCTGCAAATTTCAGTGGTTTATAGCTTTTATTTATGAAATGGCCTGTAACTCTAAATAGCTTATTTTATTTGTGAGACAGAAAATTTTTTTTAGTTATACTTTAGTCTTAATGGTGGAATGGTGCCATGAAATGTATATAGTATCAGTTTATTAAACAGTGCATAACTCAAATTCTTCTAAATTTATTTGACATTTAAAAACTGTAAAAAGAACTGTCAAAGAATTCATTCAACTGGTGATCACCAAATCAGAAGCTTCTAATACAGAAAACTCTGTACTCACATTTGCTCCAATGCCTTCGCCACCTTCAGGGACTTTAGGAAATGCATCATAGAGAGATGACACATAAGTTATTACTGATTTTTCATCAGGTGAAGAGACATCAACATCTAAAAATGGCAACATAAATTATTTATTTCATGGTATCAATGGTTTGGTTTTGATCAACTTTCATGCCAGTCCACATACAGACAAGAAAACAACTCACCTTCAGGGTCCAGAAGTCTAATGACACCAATTTTTTCTGCTACATAAAAAGCGTGCTCTAAATTTGCAAGGTTGCTTTGAACAGCAACAGTATTCATGTCTATCAGGTCCGGCCTAGGAAAAAGTTTATGGTGTTAATTAAGTTTTTAACATGGCAATTCAACCTTATACTTACAGGTGTATCTATTTACATAACAAGTTCCACAAATAGTAATACTAAGCTGGTGTTAAAAACCAGAGATTTTCTTCAAACATTTAACACTGCTTACTTACCTCAGAAACTTATGTGTGCAGAAAGCAAACACAGCAATATAAAAGTTTGAACATACGTAACTGTCAACCAAGTCCATAAATGCCTTATACTCAGAATATATATAAATATTTGTCCCATTAAGTGGATTTAAGTTCCACTGTTCCAAGAGCATCCTTCCAACAACCAGCATCCTTTCGATATTTCTCCCCCAATACATAAAGCTTATGCTCAGTTCAATGTCACACCACCAGACTCCTTTCCTCCTGGCCTGCACCACTCAACTGTATCACCCAAGACAATCTTGTACTTTCTCCCCCTATTAATTCACTGTGTGCACACACATGTTGTTTCTCTCAAACGGTCAACTCCAATACAGTGAGAACCATAGATAAATAAACTTTTGGATTTTATCTTCCTATTGAAATACATAAACACAGCAGACCCTGAACAAATATCTACCATTCAGTTGGTAAGTAGGTAGGTTAGTTAGGAATTAGAATCATAAATTAATGACTAGAACAAGCACTAGTGTATACTTCATAAGCAAGTAAGTGTATTCTTAGTCAAAAAACTTGATTCTTCAATGATTATTCATTCTCTCTGTGCTCATACTCTCTCTCTTACCACACACAATCTCCTAATTGTGAGACACATAATACTCAAAATGAGAGAGAGATTTTCAAGCTATTTCTACCTACAGGAGACAGGAAAAGATGTCTCAAATACTCCTTGTATAGAAAGTGGCAAAACATGATAGATGGAAATGTCCCCTTAAGGCCAGAAGCTAGTCAGGAAACTTTGATCTCAAGAACAAAGGATTAAAGAATACAGAAACAAATCTGGAAACAACAAAGCCTTCAAAAAGAGTAGCACCCAACCCCAAAATCACCAAGTCAGAACTTGTTTATCAATGTGCAAAGGAAGGCTCTCTATAATCCCCACAGGCGAGCTGGTTCAAAATAATCACTGGAGAACCACAGCAAGAGTGGGAGGGCTCAGAGGTGGCCTGCGAAAAATGATATGGAAATTATTTTGGAAGACCATTTACATAAGAAACTCTTTAAAAACACATGATTAATTTTCTGAAAAGGTAAACAGCAATTTGTATTCTTATTTTTATCTGGTGATAAAGCAGGCTTCCAAAAAAGTCTACTTATACTTTGACAGCACTTTGAAGTGTTCATAACTTGGAAGTATGGCTACCAATTCCTATGTGTTCATATCCAAGGAAATTATTAGGAAATTCCTTAATAATTTTCATATGCCACCAATATAATCACTCATAAGGGATCCTACATTCATTATAGGAAAAAGAAATACACTGACAATAGAGGTAAATGACAGACCTTTAAAGACGGCATTTTTAAAGTTGCAGGGAATCATGTTGAAGAATCCATCTGCCAACATCAAGTTTACTAAACAGGTATGCGTAACAGTCTACACAAAAAAAAATTCCTAAAGTTCTTTCATTAAAAAATTGTTTTGTTTTTATAAAGTTCACACATTTTTGGAGAAATAAAAAACCAGCCTTTCTGAGTCTGCCAAAACTCAAAACAAGAAACAGCACGTTATTATGAGAACCCTGCCATTAGCAAAGAAAGTAAACACTGAGTAATTCCAGAGAGAATGAATAAAGTCATTGAAGAATGAAGTTTTTTGACTAAGAGACTAAAACATAAAACTTCCTTCAGAATGACATAGTCCTTGCAGAACAAATGCAGCTGCATAATACAACAAGCTCTGAACAAGTCACCTCTTTTATCCTAATGTTTATATTAACACTTTAGTAGAACAAGGATCTACAAGGTTCTCCTTCATTAAAAGACTAGAATAAAGAAGACTGATTAAACAAAAAAGAGAAAAGGGAAAAAATTAAGAACCAGTGTGAAAAAATAATAGCTTCAGAGTCTTCAAACCTCTAGAGCTCTGGCCATTTTTGGTCTTACCATGTGCCCCCACTACCTCCCTGAGAATCCAGAAGAGGCTGGGCTCTGCTCTTACCTCTTTCTTTCTTCACAGCTCACTGATATAAACAACCTTTAACAACTTCCAGCTATTTTTCATATACAGAGGTTTTTTGTTTGTTTGTTTGTTTCATTCTAAAGGTTTCATTTCACTGTAACATCTCTTTTTTGTTTGGGGAACATTAGCAGAAAATTTCATTTCCATCTTAGGTTTGATTAACCAAAGAGCATTAGACTATCTTATAAGTGCAGAAGGCCTTGTTCCTGTATTATACTTTAGACAGTTGAGTATTAACTATTCTAACTTTCCTATTTTATAAAAAATCTTTTATTGAAATATCAGCCATGTAATATAATATATACTCGGGCTATGGTTGCTACTCAGTGGCAGAGCACTTGCCTTGCACATGTGAGGCACTGGGTTCGATTCTCAGCACCACATAAAAATAAATAAACAAAATAAAGATATTGTGTCCATGTATATATAAAAAATATATATTTAAAAAAAATAATATATACTCATCTTTTGTCATAAAAAGGGGGGCTACTTTGTTTTGTTATGTTATGATAATGTATTGTTTTCTAAATGATTAAATTATTGTGGATTCTAATTTTTATTTGTATAACTTTGTCTTCCATACATGTTTAAAAACAGCTTGAAAAGAAGTGAAAATGGAAGATGATAGCATAAATATTACACTAAAATAAAACCCAGAGAAGGCCACAAAGTGAAGTTAAAAGTAAAACCAAAAAGTAAAAATCACTTATATGCATGCACAGTATCCTTAATTTATTCAAAAACTATAAAGTCAAAAGGTATTAAAAACTCCTGTAATCCTAGCAACTCTAGAGGCTTAGGCAGGAGGACTGCAAGTTTGAGGCCAGCATCAACAACTTAGCAAGGCCCTACCCAAGTTAGTGAGACTATGCCTCAAAATTAAAATTTAAAAAAAAAAGAAATAAAAAGGCTGAGAACATAACTCAGTGATAAAGCACCCCTGAGTTCAATCCTCAGTGCCCCCCCTAAAAAAAGTATTGAAAAAAAATGACTGCCTCCCCCGCATCCACCACCCCCCAAACAAAAACCCTAGGAATAAATCTATCCAAGGAGGTGAAAGACCTCTACCATGAGATACAATGACAACATTGAAGAAAGAAATTCAAGAACACAAGAAGATGTAAAGACCTCCCATGTTCATGGCAGAATTAATACTGTTAAAAATGCCATACTACCAAAAGCAATATATTGAATCCTCATTAAAATACCAATGTCCTAAAATTCATTTGGAAGAATAAAAGATCCAGCATAGCCAAAGTAATTTTAAGCCAAAAAAGCAATGCTGGAGGTATTAGAAAACCTGACTTCAAATTATTTTAAAGAGCTATAATAAGAAAAACTGTGTGGGACTAACATAAAACAGACACATAGACTAATAGTACAAAATACAAAACAGAAAGATAAACCCACATATGTAATATCATCTGATTCTTGACAAATGTGCCAAAACATATATTAGAGAAAAGATATCCTTTTTTAACAAATGGTGCTAGGAAAATTGGTTATCTATGTATAGAAGAATGAAACTAGACCCTTATTTCTTGCCTTACACAAGACTCAACTCAAAATGGATCAAAGACCTAGAAATTAGATAAGAAACTATGCATCTCCCAGAAGAAAATACTCCAACATATAGATGCAAACAATGACTTTCTCAATAGAACCCCTAAAGCTTAGAAAATAATGCAAAAGTTAATAAGTGGGATGGCATGAAGTTAAAAAGCCTCTGCACAGCAAAGGAAACAATGAAGAATGTGAAGAGGGAGCATACAGAACGAGAGAAAATCCTTGCTAGCTACTCTCTTGACAGAGGACTAATATCCAGAAAATATAAATATATGTAAAGAACTCGAAAAACTTAACACCCAAAACACAAATAATCCAATCAATAAATGGGAAAAAGAACTAAACAGACACTTCTCAAAAGAAGAAATACAAGTGACCAACAAATATATAAAAATGTTCAATATCCCTCACAATCAAAGAAATGCAAATCAAAACTACACTGAGATTCCATCTCATAGCAGTCAAAATGGCAGTCGCTAAGAATATCAATAATAAATACTGGAGAGGATATGCAGAAAAAGGAACACTTACACTGTTGGTGAGACTATAAATTAGTATAACCACTATGGAAACCTGAATGGAGGTTCCTCAAAAGACTAGGCTTGAAGCCACCATATGACCCAACTACACCACTCTTCTGTATTAATCCTAAAGAATTAAAGTCATCATACTACAGTGGTACATGCATAGCCATGTTTATAGCAGCATAATTCACAATAGCCAAATTATGGAACTAGCCTAGATGTTGTTCATCGATGGGTAAATAATACAGAAAATGTGATTGATCTTTTTATTATTAATCCATTGATTAACAACATCTAGGCTGGTTCCATAGTGTGTACACACACACACACACAGAGGAGTTTTTTTCAGCCATTAAGAATGAAAATAGGTCATTTACAGAAAAACGGATAAAACTTGAGAATATTAAGTGAAATAAGCCAAACTCAGAAAGCTAAGGGTCATGTGTTTTATCTCTTATGTGGAAGCTAGAGAGGAAAAAGGAAAAGGGAAGTTGGGGAAAATATCCTAAAAATCAAAGGCAAATCAGTAGAAGAAAGGGACAAGAGGGAGGGAGTAGGGGAGAGAAAGAGGAAACAATGTGGAGTGATATTGACCAAACAATATTGTTATATTGTGTGCATGCACTAAAATGTAACAACTAATACCCACTATGTACAAATATAATATACCAATAAAAATATTAGGGGGAAAATGGCTATTGCCATAATACAAAATAATTTTGGATAAAAGTAATGTTTTCATTTTTAACACAGCACTCTTTTAAAAAATAATCTCCCTACATTTTACACACACACACACACACACACACGCACACACACACACTCCTATACACATGCATGTATAGGAATATCTGAAAATAAATGTTAATATAGCATAAATATTCTCTACCTACACCAAGGGAATCTGTTCCAGTCCTCATATGCACTATTAATATATTAGGTCACATTAGAATTAAGTATGATTCTATGGGGAATTATGGTTCCCACAATGTTACAAATGGCTTAAGATTAGCACAAAGACTACTTAAGGCTCCACATCAAGATGCCAAACACCAACATACCCAGTTACAAGGAAAATGGAACAAAGACAAAATTTTTAAGGAAAGCACTTAGAAACACACAAGATGAAACAGTGACTAAAGTAAGCTAAGAGAAAGGAGAACATAAGTAAACTGAGAGAGAAGTGTAGTATGGACGCAATAGTACCAATCCTAAACAAAAAATGTGACAACAGCTGAGAGGACAGATGTGAGAAACACCAACAGTAAAGGTCCAAACCATGGTTCTTTTTTTTAAAGTATGAAAAAAATTAAGTAATGAAAATTCATAGGGTTTTCTAGATTGTTTCAGCTCCCAATTCACACTCAATAATTACTTAAGAGGAGAGAAATACTTAAGATTTTAGCTACTCAGCCAACCGCCTTTCTATGTTTGAGAAATTTTCTTTTTAAATCCTGGGGGGAAAGGAAGAATGTAAAAGTATCCTCACTGAGTGCTCTCAACAACCTCCAGCAGTAGGTTGTGTTATGATCCTGAACCTGGGCTGGTCACTGCTCTGTGCTGGCATTACAAACTGAGAACTAACAGAACATCCCATATGAAGCTGAGAACTAAAAATGAAGAAAATATGGAAAAAAATTAGGCTTCTGGTACCAGGGAAAAGGATCATGATGATGGCAATACACATAAAGGAACACAGAGAGGATGCAAAGTGCATGTGTGGGTACCGACATGCCCAGAAAAATGAGGTGTAAGAAATAAGATGGAGCTCCAGGTGGTTGCCGAAACAGTACCCATGGACACATACATCCCCATGTCTCTACACTTGGAAGGGTTTAGGGCCCCAAGCCAGATAAGAATAGAGAGGAAGCCCTGCTTACCTAATATTTTAACAAGTTTCTCTCCCTCTCCCCCAGGTAATTCTCATAAGGCAAGTTTGGGAACAAAGCCATGTTAGAATCCTTCATCTCTAATAATTCTTTGATTCTTTTGAGATTATAAACATTTTGTATAGGAAAAATAATCCACAAAAATACCGTCATATGACCATGTAACAAAACAAAGTACCCACAAATACACCTGCTTAGTGCCTTACGCCCTCATTAGGAGACAGTGAACTTATCCAGTGTTTATTTTTATTGTTTAAATCCAGAAGAAAACAATCAGTTAGTGTTGGGAGGGCATAAGGTTTTGTGTTGGCCTTATTCTGGAATGCATTATAAAATGACAAAGTCTAGAGAAGACAGCATTTGGTCATAGGTATTTTTTTAAAAATCAGAATAAAAATACAATTTAATTATCTAATTTGAATTATCTGATCATCTGAAAAGACCCTAAGTAACAATTTACTATCTCAATTTTTTTTAAAGGACAATACAGTGTATGGAATGGTGGTAACCAAGGGCTGGGTAAGAGGGTGTTAGGAGTTTAATGGGTACAGAGTTTCAGTTACACAAAGAGAGTTTTGAAGATGGCTGGTAGTGGTGGTTGTATAACAACGTAAATGTACTTAATGCAACTAACTGAACTGTATACATAAAAATGGTTAAGATTATACAGTTTATGTGTATCTTAGCACAAAACTATTATTAATTTTTAAAACACGATTTTACATATTGTAGAGAAAAGACTATACTGAGGTTGGGAAAAAATAACAAAAATCAGGTGTCTGTGTTTTAGTCCTAACTTATTCTTGGTTTGACTTTGGAGACACATCATGCAACCTATGTCTCAAATCCTCCTATGAAAAAATGAAAGTCAGGAATTACAGAAGTTAGAACAAAGTTACCTAAAATTCGAATTACACCTAGGGAACATCTGGAAATGGGTGTGGACATGGCAGGGAGGGCATTATGGGTTGTTGCTGGCATAAGGTTTGAAGAATCCAAATGAATGGCTTAAGATCTCAAGAGAGGATTTACGGCAAAGCAGTTGTGGAAATAAATATATACAACAATGTATTCAGGCTACTAAGAGGTATCTACTCACCCAAAAGCATGCAACAAAAATGCAATCAGAGAAGACATAACCTGACACTTTGGTATGCTTCATATACAAAATTCCAGTCAACAAATTAGCAAGTTCATTCATTTACTCACTCAATACTTAATTATCAACCATGTACCAAGCAATGAGGCACTGAGAATATAATCCCTATATATATGGAGAGCTCAGAGCTCTCCAAAAGGGGGTCCCAGAGGGCACCAGGAGAAAACCTGAGGGAAATGCATGCACACATTCTGCAGATGAAGGAAGCATGACTATAAGGAGCCCCATGCATAGTCAAGGAGTCAGCCAAGGGAACATGGTGAGAGGTGAGCTAGAGGGTGGCCAGGTGCCAGGGAGAGGCCAATTCTCATGAATTTCTTAAAGGATTGCAAACTTTTTTCCTAAGAACCTTGGAAAGCCATTAAAGTGTATTAAGGCGGATTAAAAGATTAAATTATCAGATATGTGTGGGATCAGATGGAGGAGAAATTTAAAGTGGTGCAGATACCTCCCATAGAATCCAGCTAGAAAACCATGATGGCTTCCAGAAGAATACTGTAGCAATGGGGTGAACTAGAGAGGTCAGGAGATATTTAGAAGGTCAAATCCACAGAACTTCATTTTATAACCTTGATTACAGAATGCAACCTGTGTCTCAATAACAAGACTACAGGCATAGATGAGAGAAAATAGAAAGAATGTTAAACATACAACCTTGAACCTCTCAACACTTACAGTAAGAGAATTTCCAAAGAAAGAAATGCTCAACAGTGTCAAATACAAAGTAGTAGTATGAGGGTTGAAAAATGTCTACTCTTCTAGCTACATGGAAGTTACTCACGACCCTAGAAGTATTTTAGTGAATTATGAAGCCAGAACCAAATTAGAGTGAGTTGAGGAATAACACCAAGTGAAGAAATGAAGGCGGATACAGAAAACTCTTTTGAGGAATTTGAGAAGGGAGTAGTTGGAAAAAAGCCTGGTATGAAGGCAGAGTGTTTCTGTTGACTATTTTATTAACAGAAGAGGTTTCAGCATGCTTAAAATCCAAGGAGAAACATCTCCTGAAGGGAAACGTTGAATACATATGAGTAAGAAGGTTTCTGAAGCAAAGGCTGAGAAGAAGCCACAACACAGCAAGAAGGGACTGGCTTAGGATAGGGGGGACAGAACATGGCTATACCGAACAGGGAGCACAGGTGATGAGGATGAATGCAAATGAAGGGGGATTTCAACCTTTGAGAGCAGGAGGAAAGATTTCCCACTTCCTTTCTTAATTTCCCTGAGGGCATCTAATAAGGGTGAAGAAGAGATACAGAAAGAAAGAATGATGTGAGGGAAGGGGTCAGTAAAAGACAGGAAGACTACTGGCCAGACCAGTCCAGGCTGCTGCTGCTCAAATTCTATGAAACCAATCTACCCTGAAGTGTGACTTTCTCCAGCGCCTTTCACTTCTGGGGACATGTACCGACAAGGCAAATGGCTGGGCTCACACAGTCTCAAGCTTTGCTGGGGAAACAGTATATACTCAGCAGTTTGCAAAGAGCAATTGAAAGGAATTCTCTGGAAGTTTAAAAACAAAGAAAACTCCTCTGGAATTACCTGGAGAGCAGTCTTAAAAACCTCCTCTATCCTCCAGAACACAAGCCGCTCACAGACACATGAAACAGCATATATCATGTATCATCAGCTCTGCACAGAGCACACAATGAGAATACGCATTCACATGCCTCACTGCTGTGACAGCATAGCAGTTACCATAACAAATTCCTGAACATGACTGCTCCGACTAAATCAAGTTCAGACTTAGCATATTCTTACTGCTTTTATTGGTGCAACAAGCATCTCACCTACTCTTCCCCCTCCAAAAAAAAAAAAATTCTGTAAAACGGTCTCCTCCCTTTTATCCCAGCAAATAAATATGAGCACATGGAAGACCCACACATAGTTACGTAACAGGGTGTAGACATTCCTCTATGCTCATATTTGGGCACATATTGTTGAAAGAAATAAAGCCAAGAACTCCAAGGTGGCAACAAGCTATTAAGATAATTTCCCCTTGTTCTCACAACTAGATGTCTCAGTTTATTTCAAATATTCTTCCGTTTTCTTCCCTACAAAGACACATTCTATTAACAACAAGGCAGAGAGCAAAGAGTAGAAACACTATAATTTACAGAAAGCTTTATTCAAGGGGTATTTCAAGGTTGGAATCTAACAACCTCAATAATTAAAAGATAATGAATTGTGACTTTCAATTCACAAAGAATGATCTAACTCCTAATAGTCTCCTGGACTTTAATAAATATAGAATACTGGTTTTGACTGAGAAGTAAATCTTCCAGTACCTGCATTTTAGTGAACTGGTAAGAGTTAATTTTAAGTAAATCTTAGGGACTAAGGGGATAAATACCCCTGTCCAAAAGAGTGAGGGGAGGATCAACTTATTTTCACTCTGAAAGAAAATAAAGTCTTAAACTATTTTTTAATACATTTACTTATTTATCGTTATGTGATACTGAGGATCAAACCCAGGGCCTCACACATGATAGGTGAGAGCTCTATCACTGAGCCACAACCCCAGCCCCTTAAACTATTTATACCACAGAATAAGATGAGAATATGAATCTATAAATGAGTCAAAATAAAATAAGAGTTCAAAAAATATGCAGGCCTTTGGAAAATTTATAAACACCTGCCAGCCATTCTTCTAACGTAAGAGAAATCTGATGTAAGAGAAGGGTAACAGAATACAGAAGGGAACTGGGATGAAGGATGTGTGCACGTGGGGTTTGATAGCAAGGAGAGGTGTCAGTCAAGGGCCATCCTGAGCTCCCAGCCAGTGCCCCATCTTTAGTGCATCCACAGCAGGACAGGGAGTGGGAGTACTAATGCTCATCAACTGGCACAGTGACAGGCAGGTACGCTCACATACACTACATCAAGACAACCTCCACTGCTGGCATTCTAACTTTTTAAATAATCACATCACTCTGAAATATGCCTATTTATTTAATCATTTTGCTCCCAAACCCTTTTTCTTCCTCCTGGGGAACTGGGGATTGAGCCAGGGCCTCACGCATACACTCTACTACAGAGCTGCATCCTCGGCCCTTTCTATTTTGGGAGGCAAGACACAGTCTCATTAATCTGTCCAATCTGGCCTTGAATTTGTGATCCTCCTGTTTTAGCCTTCTGAGAACCTAGGATTACAGGTGGGCACCACAGTGCCTGGCTTTCCCTCCTTAACTATTTTAACACACTCATGTTTATACCAATAGCCTGCACACCAAGCACAGTGAAAAAATAAGCCTGCAATTTCAGCTCTGGTACATCTTTAAAAGCTGAATTAAAAGAGTAAAGTGAAAGAGAAAAAACAAAAAAAAAGAATGGGATTTAGACCTGCTAGAAAACCATTAACAAATCGGGAAATGTATCTTTCTTAAAGGCTTCATGAAGGGGCAGTGTGGTACAGAGGAAGACAATTCAGAAATAAACTTTAAAAATTTACAGGTAATAAATAATACCCTTTATCCTAGCAATTCCACTTTTAAGGCCTTACCCTACACAGAACCCAAAGTTCAATACAATGTTTCCTATAGCAAGAAACAACATAACATACATCAGTAAGATACTATAAATGTATGTTACATGCATACAACAGAATACTATGCAGCATTTTTAAAAATCACAGATAAAAGAAAAAGCACAACTGTGGCCAAGGAGTGCCTACCCTGGAAACGGCTACTGGGTTTACCAGGCTTCCATGAGCAGGAGAGCCTTAGACAAACCACTTTCCTGTTTTAGCCATAAAGCTCTTTCAGTTATCTGCCTCAAAAATGGAAGTAGGAGAATGTGGGTTGTACCTTCCTTCGTAACTGTAACTATTTCATTCAATAATGTGATTTTAGGATTACAGGGAATTTCTGTGAAGTAATCTGTGCAAGAGAGCCAGGAGCACAGAAAGAAAGAAAGATACGCAGGCATTTTCTCTAATATTTATATGCCAATTTATATCTCCTAAATTGT
Source organism: Marmota marmota marmota (assembly GCF_001458135.2). Lineage (NCBI taxonomy): Eukaryota > Metazoa > Chordata > Mammalia > Rodentia > Sciuridae > Marmota > Marmota marmota. The sequence continues at coordinate 23,105,056 of NW_025999982.1, forward strand.
TAAAATATAGACACAATAAAATTAGTGACCAGATGTGAGACACTAACTCTCACACTTCACCTGGACAAATGCATTACATTACACGCAGCAGGCATTAGCTCTTCAAGGATTTTTAGATATGATAATGGTTATAAGTACCCTTTTCTGTGGAGTTCAACCATCATGAGTTCATTTGGTAAAGTAAATAAGCAATTTGATTTTGCTTCACAAACTGAAACGCCACAGGATTTGTAAAAAATTAACAACTTTCAGAGCTGTGTTTGTGTGTGTGTGTGTGTGTGAATGTGTGTGTGTCCATAAGCCACGCTCATATGTCTGGATTCTGCTGCCTCAGGACTGAGGGACTAGTCTACACTAATCCAACTTCCTGGAAGAACATTTCAAACCCTAAGGGGCCTCTTCCCAGCATTAAACCAGTTCAATCCAGTTTAGCTTCTAAGGTGTGACTGAATCCCAGGAGGTGAGTGAATCACCAGCCCACAGATATTATTAAACAAGATGACTCTGACCACCGCCTCAGTCTAACTTTCCCAATTAAAGAACTTTAAACATTTAATACAATGAAATATAATGGCCCCATTAAATTCTAATTCAAAACAAACAATGAAGAAAATAATTGCTACTCAATTACACACTGCTTAATTAGAAAACATTTAAATGGCGTGCTCTTGCACATGACCTATTCCCAAAATTTCCAGTCTAACTTGGCAAACATATTTAAAACATGCCTATGAAAAGAATGCCAGGGGCCTTAAAAGGAGGTTCAAATAAATAATTTAAAAATAAGAACAGGCAGAAGAAACTAGTGAGCAGAAATAATCTCTCTTCAAAATCTACCCACTGGCACCTTGGTCCCAACATACAAGATGTCTTTCTATACCACCACCTCAGGTTCTCACGGCCCTGCTTCACATCTTGCACTGCTCCTTCTGGCCTGAGGTGCACGGTCATGTTCACGCCTGCTCAGGCGGACATGCTTTAACACTGAGTGATGCTGTGCTGCTGCTTTAGAACCTGGCTTTCATTAGGTTCTAGGGCAGAGAGCCACTTGGAGAGGCTGACAAAAGTTAGAGGTGCTGAACTTTACACTGGAAGTCAGAGCTTGATCTCAGAACAAAATAAACCAATTTTACTGTGATGCCTGAGCACACCCTTAAACAAGGGCATGGTTGAACCCTCTGCTTGTAACATCTATGCTGAAGGACATTCCGTACTGAGTTTTATTTCTCTATACCCACCCCAACTCTTGGTGACTTGTTAGTCCACCCGGGTTTAGAGGAAGCCTTGGCTATTACATCTTGGTTAATTCTTTTTCATCTCTTGCTTTTAAGCTACTTAATAATCAAATGCTTCTGTGACACAGCCTTTTGATCTAAATTCACCAAATCCAATCTTGCCTATTATTCTTTTGAATGAAAGCTAAGGTTATAGACAATAGTGAGGCTTATTTTAAAAAATCTCTTTACCCATGTGATCTGCAGTGAAAAGATTTTATTATGTACTAAAGGAAATTTAAACTATATAAACAAAACAAGCAGAAACTAGTACAGGTATGTGGTATATTCATCATTTGAATACTTCCTATTGAAACTGAACAAAATAAATATAAGTTCCTAGAAAGAATCAGGAATAAAATTACCTAACACAGATTTAATGGGAAAACAATGTATTCATCAGTGATCATTTACACAGAATCTACAGAATAATGCCTTATAATCTCTTCCACTAAATCATATTATTTTATCATTCCTATGACCCATTGTATAATCAAGGCACTTCATCTCTTTAGAATAACAGAACATACTAAAACTGCACAACAAATCATTCTTGACTATGCTCTTACTTAGGCTAAATATTTTAATATTCTTTCATTATCTACAGTTGTCCTCACTATAAGAATTGCTAATATTGTCCCTCATTAATTTCTAACAAGGAGAAAATACCCCAGCTGACAGTTTTAAACATGTCAAGTCATATAAGTTCATTAATAATTTTCATGTTTATCTTTACTAAATATCTTCAAAGTTGCACTATCACAGTTGTTCTCCTAACAGTTCCATTACTTAAAATCTAGTTTGCCTAAATGAAATCATATAAGTAGTTACACAGAAGTATATGAAGGTCTGAGAATCCAGAGCAAGCACTTCCATCATTCAAAAGGTTGGGATGTTGAATATGTTAGTTACCATTTGAGCCTCAGTTTAATTGATAAAATTGGAGACACACTCTATTTCATAGGATTGTGGTTATTTAAAAAGCTAACTTACATTTTTAAAAACTGGGACAAAAACATCTACATGGGCTAGGCACAGTGGCTAATGCCTATAATCCCAGCCATGTGGGAGGCCAAGACAGGAAGATGGCAAGCTGGAAGCCAGCCTCGGCAACTCAGTGTGACCCTGTCTCAAAATAAAATAAAGGACTAGGGACATATCTCAGAAGTAAAGAGGCCCTGGGTTCAATCCCCAGTAAAAAAAATGAAAATAAAAAAATGGGGCTAGGGTTGTGCTTAGTGGTAGAATGTTTGCCTAGTATGTGTGAGGCACAGGGTTCTTAAGAAAGGACTTTAAAAATACAGTTCTACAGTTAAAAGGTTTCTTCTATTGAAAGAAACCACAGAAATACTACATGAAGCACAGGGTACCCTGACCGAATTTTAGCAATAAAGAAATCACATAAACAATTCAACTTGATATGCAGTATTTTTACCAAGAATTCAAACAACAACAACAAAAAAAGCAAACTAGGAAAACCAGAATTCAAAGTTAAACAGTTTTCTAACATAATCACTATGCCAAAGTAAAAGTTCAAAGCAAATAATATTAACAAGGTTCAAATTCTCACCTAGAGCAACTGAGCTCTATAACATTAAACTTCCCTAAGACATTTTATGACCTTTGACATACAGAGTGACTTATTAAAGCACTTAGAAGAAAAATATATAGCAAATATATGCCAATTTGTTCCATGATTTTTCATGAGTACTGAATAAAGAAGTCTCAGAAACTACTGATTTTAAAAGCAGATGATTTCAGAAGAGCTTGCTTCTCAAAAATGTTCTGATTCTATCTTAAACATTTCAAAGAAGAGAGCAGAGAACACCCTTAAAGATGCATCTTGATATAAGTCCCTTAGGTGTTACAATCAATATGTTTCTATTCAAAGGCTATGAAGATTTTTATCATCCCATGTATAGAATGTGACCAGCTACATAGTCCCCGTGTGCAGTATGTAGTGTGACAATGTGCAGTGTGACAATGGCAATGTCTATCCACTAAACCCTCTTGGCTCTGAGTTACCCAAGAGGATCTTTGTTTTGAAAAAATGCAGGCATGTTGATCTTGGTTTTTCTTCTTAATTCAGCAACCTACACTCACCTCTACTTATGTTGTTTCTTAACAAAAGGGGACAATTATAGTGCTTAAAAATAGGAACTCTTGGGTGTGGGTGCATGAAGGATTCATTACTGTTCTGTAGATGTTGAAAATTCCAACATAAAAAGGGAAAGAGAGATGAAGGAGAGAAAAATTATGAATAATGTGACCTTGGCAGGGTGCCTCATCCATAAAATGGGATGATAACAGGTTACGCTTCATGGGAATGGTAGATTTGATAACATGTAAATCACTGAACTTCATTAACATAATTATTATTTTTATGATGATCAAATAAGTTTGTTAGTTGAATGAGTTTATAGCTTAGGTTTAGTCTATTTAGGAATATTTTCAATTCTTTGAGAAAATAAAACAATCATTATAAAACTAAGGAAGATAAATGAGATCAAGAAATACATAGTTTTCAATAAACATTTTCTGGGGCTTGAGCTTCTCATAGCTAATAAAAGTATGGGACTTTTCCAAAGCAATGGGACTTGTGGTCAGGGCTAGAAGCCTGCCTAGGTTTGAATCCCAGGTCTACTACTTGTTGTTAGCTGTGTTTTAGGCAAATTATTTATTGTGCATTTTGCATTCTGTCCCTTAACTAGGAATGAGGACAACTGAGATATTTTGAGGATTAAACTAGTTAACAAATATAAACTGCCTGGAACAGTGCTGGCAGTTAGTGCTATGCTAAGTGTTAATATGGATTTAGTTCTTAAAATTTTTCACCAAAAAAAAAAAAAAAACTGCTTACCACCACAAAATTGACCATTGTTAAGCCTAGACACTCACAAGAATAACTAGTCAATTAGGTGATTATGATTTGAAAACTTCTGAGCTATAAATCTGAATTAAACACTGTCCCATTCATCAGTACCCTGTACATACATTCTATGTCATCTACATGCAGATTCTACATAGCAGAGCTGCCTGCTAAGTTACTGGCAAAATTCAAATGCAAACTATAGCTAGTTGGTCTGCATGTATACACTAAAGATTAGAACGATGATTTCTAAGTGATGGGAATGTGATATTTTTAGTTTATTTGTATTTTTCTGCCATGCAGATGCATTGTTTCCATAACAGGTTATTTTAAAATTTAGAAGTTAAAGAAACATGCCTTATGTTTGTATAGGGAAAAAAACCCCACAGATTCCATACCTGTATTTATGAATGATGGCATTAAATAGTTTTCCATCTCTCCAGCAGGTAGTGAAATTTTCACACCGTATTCCAGCATAACCCTCTGTTGCCTGTTGTGTCCACAGTAGCAATCTCTCTTTTGCAGACATATCCTCTGACTCTCCAGTGACATGGATATCAGATATCTAAATATAACAGAAAGTGTTGAACCATTAGGAAGGAAGGAAGTTAATGCAGATTACAAACCTACTGTGTGCCAGGCACTTCATGAGTACTGTTTTCCTTAGTCCTCATAACTTATTTAAACACTAAATATATTTCCCCATTTTACATATAAGAAAACTAAGTTTCAATCAGGTTAACAGATTTAAAAAGTTATTTGTGTCCAAAAACTTAACTATACCAAAACATCACAGTATTGGAAAATTCTACCTTCTTCTTTGCTAATCAGTTTAAAAAAAAAAAAATCCTTCAGCAAATGTTTTTTCCAAATGCAAACTGATCTGAAGTAAACCTATAAATTACTCTGCACTACCACCTGCTGAGCAGAATTTGAGCCAACAGGTATTCTGTGTGAAGAATAGAGAAAGAAATAGTATATTTTTAATTATATTATATAACAATTTGGCTGCAAATCTCTAATTTTCTCAAGAGTCTTGCTCAGCTTGTTCAACACAAAACTTTTCAACTGATTTCCCCTACATTTTTTTTTTTGTTTTCAATGTTTTTTAAGCTTCTTCCATCAAATAATAATATAATAACACTTGTGAGTGTTCATGATTTACATTTTCCAAGAGCATCACTTTGAAAAGGGTCCTCCTTGGCCTACTGATAATTACACTAAGGCACAAAGTGACTTTACCAGGAATTGCCAGTAACTCCAAAGCTGGGATTAATACCAACAACTGCTCCCTCAGTCAGAGCAAGATGCAGAGCCAAAAGATCAAGAATGTAAGAGGCAAGCCAGAATCAGGATGGGCAAGTAAGGAGACTGGAATCAAGGCGTAGGGAGGGAAAAATAATTCTATAACAGGAACAAAATCACTAGACCAGAGTCATGTGATATGCTTCTAGCTCTGACCACAAGTCCCATAGCTTTGGATAATTCATGCCAGGTCTGTGAGTCAACTTCCTCATCTATAAAATGAGGGAGTAGGAAGCAAAAGCAGATAACATTTAAGGCCCTTTTTGGTCTAAAGTCTTACTGAGACTGTAAACACAACACAGAACTCAGAGGTCAAAATACAGAGTCAAGCAACTTAAAGGGGCGAGGGGGGGGTGGGGAGAACAACTCCAGACTAAAGAGACCTTTTCATCTGGCAGTTTAAAATTAAAACAGGAAACCCATTATTCCTCCCAGCTGCCACAAGGGCCAGGGGCACAGCCAACCCAGGGAGCTGGGGCAGGCCGGCTGCAGCAGTTGAGCTCTTGCCAGCCTGGCAGCCCCTAGGACACCACTTGTTGAAGATGAGGGTGGGGCCATACACAGTCTCTGCCAGTGCACAGCAGAGGTAGCCATGCCCTGTACAGCTCAACTCCCGGCAGTGGACAAATGGCCAGGAGATAAAAGCAAAGTGTCTTAATCATCATTACTAGGAATTCATGCTAGTCTCTATAATAGGACAAAGCACTGTTTGTGTGAACACATTATATAGCATATATAAGAGCAATTTTTTTTCATGTGAAGAAAACACCACTATTTTCTGCCCAACTTCTAAGAATATTCTAGTCTTAAAATTATGCTTGTGTGTCTTCCTGGCACCTCCTCTGCATTTACATCTCAGGTATTAATATGCTCAAGCTACTTAGCTGATTTAGGATTACTGCCTCCTGGCTTGTAAAATAATAAGGATAACAATTATTACACTGTGAGTGGGAATTCAACATCAGCACAATGTAATACCTGGTACACAGGAAATACATGCTTAACAGAAGATAGCTATTTCATTGTGGTGTTGTCATTCTTTTTGACAAATGGAAAAGCAAAAATTTGACTTCACTCCTCTTCCCAAAAAAAGGAATAAAGCAGTTTTAAAATTTGTTGCCTCAAAAAAAAAAAAAAATCAAAATCTATGTAAACAAGGAAACTAGGAAATTGTGCATAAAATGTTGAGCCTCTATGCTAATATTTTTTTTAATCTGGCCTACAAAATTAAAAAAGAAAGAGTTGAGCCTCTAAGTAAAATTTCACAACAGGTTCCTATCAGGTTTTACAAATTATAAAATCATTTCCTTTGGGGAACCTTACAATGGAAGAGCTATGCTGGAGTATTGACAGTGCTATTTAAAAAGGAGAGAAATAACTGGAGAGTTAAGGGGGCTGTTTTTTGCTGATTCTAGAACATTCCATGCCAGTCCAGTTATAAAAGTAATCATCTATTAACTAGGGAAGTCAGTAAATTTCAACCACGGGTACCAGTGTAAAAGCATTGAGCAATACAGAGAATACTCCATCCTCAAGAAAAGAAAGTTGTTCAGAGGTTTGACAATGGTTAAATATCAACCAAAACCATGCATTCTTATTAAATACATTTCCAATATGTGAATTTCAGATTATATATACTACTTCAGATAACACTATTTAAAAAGGTGTAACTTTAAAAAGCACATTTATTTTATGAACCAAGCTTTAACATAACAAAGACTCCATTTCAGCTTCCCCTGCTCTTGCCAATTAACCAAATGTCATCCTCACACAGTGATTTAAGGTGTTTTTAAAAAACAGACAACATTAGCTACTATCTGAGTATATCAGATTTTTCATGATACACTGCAAATAAAGCAAAAAGGAAAAATAAATTGAATGCTAAAAATTATAAGTCTACAGTTGTCATTCACAATCCCTGATCTGAAATGTGTGTGTTAGTGAAACAACCCAAGTCCTCCACCAAGGGCAGGTTGGGGACAGCTGACACTCAGGATGGACTGCAGGAAGTCATAGAGTACCTCCTTACAAAACCTGGAGCCAACACAGCAAAGGTCAGAGAGGGTTGCAGTTCCTATCACCCAGGGTCAAGTCTCACCTCCAATAGTTAACAGAATGAATGAGCACAGACTATTCACAAAATATTTCAAAAATTTATTTTCCCATCTTTGCAACTTAAACAATGAGATGATCATGTCTATCTTATTCGGTGGTTCTGAGGACTAGATGGAATAAGCACATAGAGTGCTCAGCACAGTACCTGACACAGAGAAAACTCTCCCAGCACCATTTTATTAGCACTATTTGCCCCTAAAAGCATCTCACCAACAATCTGTCAACCAGCACCAAAAACAAAATACCTTATATCAGAGTTATTTCTGGAAACTTGAAGCCCTCATGCCTCACATCCAGGTCATGGTTGGCTACTACTCAAACCCAAGTTCTTCCTGTCACTGAGCCTGTCATGTCCATATTTCATTTGTATTTCATTTCCCCTGACCAGATTGCTATCGTTCCCAAACCTTCCAAAAATACCCATCCCACAGTAAACAAAAGTCTCTGGTATCTTCAGTACCTTACACTGCTTCTATCTCTCCAGAATCCCAGGTTCTCTCCACTACATTAACTGAAATTCCGCCAAGTCCCAGACTCTACCAGGCCAATAGGCAGCACAGGTATGCTTAACTCTGCAGAGATGCAAACCCAGTGGTTTTCAAACCATTGCCTATAGGTGCCAAGATATCATTTTTCACATTACTGTAGGACACTCTTGCTCTACCACCTTTTTCCTCTCCTCAAAAATTATCCTGTGTCTCCCAAATGTTTGCCATCCGAAAGAGTATGTGCCTGCAAGCCCACACCCGTCTCCATCTGGCTCCCATCTTCAGTCCTTTGTCTCCTCTCCACTTCAGCCACTCATGCATCCACATCCTGGATATCATCATCTTGAACCAGAACAAGTTGCTCTCAGACACTGAACTATTGACAGCAACTTCTTGTTTTTCTAGCACTTTCATTCTCCAACTCTAGCTAAGCCAATCATCTGGCTTCAACATCATCTCACATTCCTCGCCCAGTTCTGTTCTAAACTGTGAGTTACAGGGGAAGAAAAGTAATTTTTGTCTTCAACCTTCCTAAGTTCTTAATTGGAATAGAAATTCTTCGTTGGAATAGACCCATATAATAAGGCAGGTTAACAGGGGAAAACAAACAAGTTTATTGATATATATTTGAAGACCGGCAGGGACTCTGGGAGACCAGAATAAGCTACCCAGAAATATGAATTGCTGAGATGAACACAATTAAGAAAACATGTGCAGGAAAGCCCCCTGCCCTCCATTTACCTAAAAGCAGGATACAAAAAGTGTACTGCCTGCCCCACCTTTCTGTCAATGATAAAAGATGAACTACTGAAGACAACTTTGCATGTCTGTGGGCCTGGAGATGGTTCTAGGATTCTACATGAACAGGCCTTATTGACTTGCCTCTACCTGCCCTTTGTTTGCCTTCCCCCGCTGCCACTCCTAGAGACTCAAAAGTTCTTTCCCCTTGTCACTTCTCTATAAATTTATTTTTCTTGGTTGAAGCTGGAATTCAAAGTCACCTCTTTGAGAACTACTCATTCTCTGTGTGTCTCCCGGGTATATGTGAAATACACATGTTAATGAATTTCCATTTATTTTTCTCTTGTTCTGTCTGTCTGTTGTTTGTTCCAACTAAGAACTTAGGAGGTTGGTGGAAAAAACATTTTTCTTCTCCTAAGGAGCCCTCCCTCATCTTTACATCCTTCTCTGCCTGATACTATATGATCCACCATTTCAACCACTCTCATCAGTATCCTCAGCTCCCCGACGCTTTACCTGGGAGCCACTCAACCAAGATCTTTATCAAGGCAGCTGAGCAACTTCCTTGCTCCCACCCTAAACTATGAGGCTTGGAAACCATCTCAGAAAACCATCCTACAACACCATATGTTACCACCACAAATTCCAGGTCTGCAATCTTGGGTTGCCAATAAACATGTCTCCCATTGATGTGAAATAATCACCTTTTCTTCTTCATAGAGAAAACAGCCCCATGAGCCAGTACTCCCTCACCTCCCTGTCCTGTTACACTCTTTGTCTCCATCTGACCTTTCTCCTCCAGTACACTTAATTATTTCACCTTCTGCTTCCTAGAGATCTTATTCTATCTATTATTCTCTTTCATCTCAGTCTTTCTTCTCCATATTTAAAATGCCCAAGTCTCTCCCATCCTAAAGTAAAAGTAAATAACCTTCAACTCAATTCCCTCTTATCTCTGTCCCTCTCTCAGGAAAGCTACCTAAAACAGTATTCTGTAATTTTTTTTTCTTTTTGTCTTTATTACATTCTCTTCTCTACCTGCTGTGATTTGGTTTCCATCCCCATCACTCCACTGAAACTGAGCAGAGATGACCAGACAAGAGAGTCTGGTAATTCTTGCTCATGACTATTTTCAGAGTTAGGAAGGAAATTAGTTTGCAAAACACAATTAAATTGATAGGTAGGGGAAAACTGAAGAGGTGAAAGATTGGGAGAAGTCATCTATCACCACCTCTTTCACAAACTCACTCATTCAACAAACACCTGTAAGCATATGCATGAACCATTAATGTTCATTGGTTACACAAATGTCTTCACAAAGCATACGATGTAATCAGCAAGAAGAGTTCGTAGTTATTTGCCAATACCTCCATTTTCTAATCCTGATCTCTTCAAGGCACCTGTCCCTGGCAGTGATGCCACTCCTTTCTGGTTTTCCTCTGGTCTCTGGGCATTCCTTCTCGGTCTTCATTAGAGGCTCCTCTAGAGCACAACTTTAATGCTACCCTTCAGGCCTGGGCCTCAGTCCTCTCCTCTCAGTCCTCGATGATTTCCTCTACTACAATGCTTCCAACCATCCTTCACACTGATGACCCCTAGTCCCCATTTCATACACACTATCTTATCCCTAAACTCACCCCAACCCCCTAACCAACACTTTTATTGAAAGAGTAGAACTAACCACTTAAGTGAGCCAGACGCTGCTTTAAGCACTTCACAAATACCAACAGATCAGTGCTCAAAGAGGGCACTCTTAAACTGTGCTATATCTTACCTTTCCAAATTCAACATATCAAAAACTGATGTTTTCTTTCTCTTTCTTGCTCCTTTGACTATATTCTTAGCTCAGCCCCATCATTTACCCAGCTTCCCCCACATCAAAAATTCCTGAAGTCATCCTCGATGCAGTTCATTCTGTATGCCCACACTCACTGGTCACAGTCCTATGCAGCCTCCTTCCCCCTAACACCCTCCCTTTGAAACTCCTCAGTCTAGCACAATGAACTACTTCTTTCTCTACGCCAATGTATTTCCACAGGACACTACCATGTATATGAGCCATCCCTACCCAGAGAATGCACTGACCTTCTAGCCCTTCTCCATGAGCTGAGTACACCTGCAGAGTCTGGGTGTGGTGCCTGCCACCCACCCTGTGCATACTGCTTTACAGGAGTATGCACTGTGTACTATTTTTGTTTCTTGATAAATCTTTCCCCCCTCTAGCATATGAGCAACATACAAAGATAAACAATGTCTTATTCACTTAAGTATTATAGTGCCTGGCACATGACACTCAGCAAATACCCAATGAACAAAAGACTTTGTGACTGAGTCAGATACTTTAGGGATTTGCATTAATTCATTCAGGCAACCAGGATCTTCTTGATCACTTCTACTTTATCATATGTTTCAAGGTCCCACATGAGAGGCTTTACTACCTCTGTAGGTTGTAACCCCCAACCAACAGAACTGATCAACCTATAAAAATGTCACTTAACCAAGTAGGGTTTATCTGCTTCTCATTTACACAATAAAAATGACACATCTGACAACATTTTTCAAGAAATTTATCTTAGCTGGGGATGTAGCTCAGTGGTAGAATGCTTGCCTAGCATAAGCAAAAGCCTGAGCTCAATCCCCAGGATTACAAACAAAAACAAAAATGAAACAAATTTTATCATGACATTGTAAAAACAACCAAACTCCAGCAGTTGTTTTCTAAATTCAAGGAGAATATAATAGGGAAGCCAACGACCTGAACAAGTCCAAAGTAAACATGAATGTCAATCACAATAGTTATGACAGGCCTCAAAAGACGCTGGCCTGGCCAAAGCTTCTGCCTTCTTCTAGAACTGAGTTTCAATGTCAATGAATGTCTCAGGGTATGATCATGAGGGTTCTGACCTGAGAGCTGAATGGACTACTGGAAAGTGGGACCTAGTTGCAGGAAGTAGGTCACAGGAGCATACGGTGTGTGCCATTCTGGCTTTTACTCCAGGAAGAATAAGCTTCCCCATGAATTCAAGTGACATCAAGATTTGGCCTATGCTATGGATAAATAGCAATAAGCATGTGACAGTTGTGGTGTTCTGTGTTAAAATGCTTTAAATAGCTCAATAATTGCATGTATTCCTTTTTACATTTATAAGATTCCAAATTTAGATTAGGAATGAAAGTCTTCAGAATTTTTATGTCAAGGCCAAATATTTTCCAGAGCCCTGACTGAAGCTAGTTTCCAAAGCACAGCCCTGGGTTACAAAAGATCCTCATAAGGCATTCTCATAAACTCCCTGGACATGTTACAATGTAGTTTTCCAAATACAGGTCCTAAACATATTATTTCTATTGGTAATAAAACAAATTTAACCCATTTGATAGGAGGACCATAAACTCATTTGGATTAGACATGTGGCTGGTAACTATATTTTTAACATTTTAATTTTGAGCCCTCTGGGCATAAAAAAGAATCCTGATACCCAAAATATAAAGTTATTTTCATAGTTCAGGATGCCAGGCTTTGAGAATAAAGGAGTTACCACCTCTATTTTACCTCTTTACTCCATTTATAAGCAAGCTCAAAAACTGAAATTAAAAATGCTGAAAACTAGCCTCAACCTTAAAAAAAGATTGATTCCAACAACCCTCACACTCTTTCCCACATTTGCTTCTCCTTTTCCCACTTCAACTCCACCCTTACACACAACATTGATACTTCATTCTATATTATTGCTTCTCCCTCTCAGCAGAGCTGACATCCAATGTTCAAAACATCAATAACTGGAATTAAATAGGTACAGAGGACTCCAGGTGAGGCTCTGGATAAGCAGTAAACAGAAGGAAAGAACCTGACCCCAATTCACACAGTTACAACTGTGGATTCCCCAGACACATGAACACTCCTGAACAGTCAGGGTTGTGGATAATGAACTGTTAGCCTTTTCACAGTGCAGGCCTGACTAAGTACCTCAGAGAGTGTGGTCAGGCAATGTGAACCACAGTCTCGATAAATGGCTAAAGGATGCAGTAAACACCTAAGAACAAGAACAACCTGTTAACTCTCCCTAGATTTTTACAGGGAGAAGAGAATCTTATTTCCCCACTTCCTCTTTCCCACCAACAACTTGAGTTGAGGCAACTATTATCTCTAGTCTAGATTACTGTCTCTATTCTCCAATGTCAATACCAATAGCATGTTTTAAAATATAGTCCTGATAGGCTTACAATGACACTGGGCTCAAGAGAGCGTCCACCTTCTTCTGAACAAAGCCTCAGTGTCTGGATTAGTAACAGCCCCCTAACTAGTCTCACTATACTAAGTCTTGCCCTACTCACATTCCCAGTCCAGTTCATCCTTTACTCTGCAGCCACAGTAATCTCATTAAGATTTGGTAGATCTCTCCAGACCCAAGCCATTCCTCTTCTATGATAAAACCATGTGAACATCAAGCTGTATCCACCACATGCTCCCTCTTTCCTACCTCTTCCCTTAAAATATTTCTCCCTTTAGGACACTCTCTCCATACTCAGTTCAACACAGCATCTATTAGGTGATCAATAGTATCTGCTAAATAAGAAGGATGGAAGGGAGAGAAAGAAAATAAGGAAGTAATTAAAAGAAAAAAGTGAGAAAGATCAGAAACATGTTCCACGTTTTCATTGGTATTAACCTGTCATGTAAACCTTGTCATTTTAGAAAATTAACCAGGCATGGTAGTGCACACCTATAATCCCAGCAACTAGGGAGCCTGAGGCAGGAGGATCACAAGTGTAAAAAGCCAGCCTTGGCAACTTAGTGAGGACCTAAGCAACTTAGTGAGACCCTGTCTCGAAATTAAAAATAAAAAGGGCTGGAGATGTGGCTCAGTGGTTAAGTGCCCCTGGTACCAAAGATATATAAATAGATTGATGGCAATTGTTTTCATTTTCCAATAATAACAATACACTGACCACTGCACAAAAGTATTCAGCAAGAAGAAAGCCCAAAGACCACTCAGTGATAACCCAATATCAAGGAGGGAAGCTGAGTTTCACCAAAATTGTTTCTCTTAAAAAACAAAAAAAAAACAAAAAAAACAAAAAACAAAAAAAACAATATGTAAACCTGGAGATGTCCTGTCAATGGAAAAAAAAAGTCAATATATTCCACAGTGCTCTGATTTCACTCACAGTCTACTGCTAAATGACCCACTTACTATGAAGTGAGTTGCAACAGCCTCACCATGTAAGTCAGCTGAATCTGTAAATGTGAAGTCCTAAGAGCAAAGTCAATGCCACCAGACAACTGGGCAACAGGAACACACTATTTTTATAGATGCTGTCATGCTTATGGCATGCAGTGAGAATACAAGAACAGCCGACTCTAAAGTTGACTCAGATACTCCCTGAGAGTTTATTCACATTTATCTTATTTTAATTATTTTGCAGTACTAGGGATTGAACTCAGGGTCTTGCACATGCTAGACAAGTGCTCTACCATTGAGCCACATCCCCAGCCCCTCTTTACCTTTTTAAAAACAAAAATGAATTTCTTTAACATAATGCAAATATTGCAAATTTTCTTTAAAAATTTTTTAATTACTTAAAAATTTTATCAAAATTACCATTTAAATAATTTATGTGCAATAGTTCTGAAGTTAAAATAACTAAGTAGTAAGATATTCCACTTAGAGAAGGCTATAAAAAGTAAAGACCAAAAGTCATGGGAATCCAAATCAAAAGGAAGCAGGGCCATTTGATGGACTCATTCATTTTACTGGTGAACAAGCTGAGACAAAAAGAAGTGATGTGATGTGCCAAAGGTCGCACAGCATGCTAGTAGGCAGCCTAGGTCACGAAGCTAGGTCTTTAGTTCCAATTCAGAATCTCTGAGAGTAAAATTTCTCCTTCACATAAATGAGAAAAAGGGGGGGGGGGGACTATTTTTACAACCAAGACTGATTTCCCCTCTATGTCAGTAGCCACACTGGATGCCACCAACTCAGCTTCCTTCCAGTGCACCCACAGCTGGGAAATGGCAGCACAGGCACAGATCTGAGAGGGCATCCCCAGCTCTGCCTCATCCCTAACAGTCAATTAAGCCCCTTTTTCACTGAAGCAGCTCAGCCTGTGTGTGTATAGAGCAGCTGATATGCATGACATTCTCACATTTTCAGCGGAAGACATGTATCTCTCACATAAACTGGATATCAAGGTTCATAAACAATTTCCCCACCAAGCTAGGTGCAGTGGCATGCCTATAGCCCCAGATACTCAGAAGCCTGGGGAAGGAAAACAACTCAACACCCAGAGTTCAAGGTCAGCCTAGACAACATAGCAAGGCTGTGTTTTATTAAAAAAAAAGAAAAAAAAAATCCCCACTAGACTAATCACAGCTCTGTTACTGACAGCCTCTTCCCCCTCAGAATTGCAGATTGGCTTCTGGCCTTATATTCTCTTTCCTCTCCTATATCCGAGATATTCTCATTAATGCCTTTGAAATGAACCCGCAGTAAGTTGTAAATAATCAAAAGCAGCTTCAAGAATTGGCTCTTCCAACAGGTATTTCTGTTTGAACAAGTTGACAGTTTTAAGCCAACCTTGGAATTTGAGAAAGATGGTCAGCACATTGACTGACACATAGTGGGTGTTCACTAAATATTTGCTGAAGAAATTAGTGAGAGGAGGTAGGATGGGGGTTGGGGAGAAGCTGGCAGCTGACCCTGCTTATGCAGAATGCTTTATGACCAGAGAAAGCAAGAAGTGTACTGGAAAGTTTTGAAAACTCACAGAGCTCTTCTTTCAGAGGGTGACTACAGGTGTTTTATCTTTTCCACAGAAGAAGACAGTAATAGGATAAAGATTATAAAGCACTTCTCAGTCTCTTATGTCTACTCCACACATAAAATCCCATTTAATTCTCACAACAAGAAACCATCCAATTTTACAGATGTGAATAAGATGACCTGGGTTAAAATTAAGTATTCTTATGCCACCCCTCATCAGTGCTCTTTCCTCTATTTCACTAAACCTACAACAGTTTCCTACAACATTCTGGAAGGAGCTTTATCCATCAATGAACCACCTCATTCTATAGAAGCAGAACCAGACTTGGGAAATGCAATAGATGTAGAAATGATAGGCAGCCGACTGATCTTCTGTGCAGAACACAGAATCCTTATCAATTTAGAGCATAAGATACAAAAATGCTATTGAATGAAAATTCAATTCCTTCTTGCTTTTATTAAAATAAAAATTAAGATTATATTCTAGGGGGCTGGGGATATAGTTCAGTTGGTACAGTACCTCACATGCACAAGGCCCTGGGTTCAATCCCCAGCACCACAAAGAGACAGAGAGAGAGAGAGAGATTGATTGATTATATTCTACATGAAAAAGTTGAGATATTAATAAAAGGCCAGGAATAAAACAGGTGAAGCTTGAGATTCTTCTACCTCACTAGTCTCTTAACAATTATTTCAAATCTAACACTGGGAAGAAAACTGGGGCATGTCTGTGGAGAGGGAGACTTGCGTTCAATTCCTGATTCCACCATTTACTAGTTCCTGTGACTTCTCTGGGCCTCAATTTCCTTTCATGTAAAATGAGGATCATAGTACCTCCTCACTGGGCTCTTGACAGACTAAGACAACTCATGTACACGGCTCAGAACAGTGCCTACCCCACAGTGAAGGAGGTAACTAAGAAGGGGACTATGACTGCTTACTCTTTGATTCTTAACATGTGACATTACAGTCAGGGAAAATTGAATTCCATATTGAATTTGTCAACACAGGCAAATATTTCTTAGCCAAGATGCTTGTGTCCAAGAACCATTTCTCCCAAAATGTTTTTAACTATTTTGGCAGAAATAAATGTAATCAACACATTTTAAGTGTCTGCTTCCAAGCTTCAAAAAAAGTGTAAAATTGCTCCAAAAAAATATTTTTAACTGCAACCATGGCTCAAACATTTTGAAAATTCTGACTTGGTACAAACTGCCTGCAGGAGAGGAAAGATTTAAATAAAGGGTCAAGCCATGAAAAAGTTGGTAAAGATCAACTGCTAATGCTCTAAACTGATGACTACATTGAGCAAATTCTCTATTCCTTATTCAAACAGAGAGAAACCCCAACATAAAAATTACTACCTTTTTTGTAGAGCAAAGGATTTAAAACTTCTGTAGGTCCTTCATTTAATTTAAAAAACAGAAGCATTAGAATATTGAAATGGACCTCAATTCTAAACTGTTATTTTAAAGCTAGATTTTTAAAAACTAGTTGTGAAATCTAAATGACAAGAAACTAGTCAAAAATCAATGAATTCATTTGTATTTTTTCAAAAGAGATCAAATTGTTCAGATAGAAATAAACTAGTCAATTATACAATGAATTACCTTTGTCTTCCAAGATCTGTGGAGCAAAACTATCATATGAAAGGAAAAGCATTTAAATTTTATCCAAGTCCTTGAATTCTCAATATGAATTCTATTGTCTAAGCTTCATATTTTCAGAGAAACAATAATGAATAAACATAATTCAGAGCAATTGAGTATTAATGCATTATTCTCTTCTAAGATGGTTAATAAAAATTTTTAAGTTTTTAATATAATAATTAATAAAGTAAAAATACTCAATTCTTCATTACTAAAAATACTGATGATATAATTTTTACAATATCCATACTCCTCATTTCTCATCTTTCTTTAGGTCACTGCACTATTAATTGGCAATTCACCAGAGAATGGAAAGAAACATGGAAGTAGCTTCCTTCTTTAATATGGTCATATGGTTTTGTGGGAAGTTAAAATTCATCACCATCTCAGAAACCTAATTTTTAGGAACCTAGGTTTACGGCCCTGGTCCTGTCATTTGTTCTGAACAAACAGCAGGCTATAATGCACAAGGCTGTTTTACTTAACTCTAAGTGCTCAGTTTGGGTTCAATATATAATACATAATAAATTTCTGACACAGAAATACAGGAAGAGATGGAGAGAAGAAGTGAAATAAATGAACAAACAAAAAATCTCATGCTTATGTACTTGGGTTCATGAACATTTAAAGCTGAAAAAGATGTATGTGGGAAAAGGAGGTTCATAGTTCAACTTGGTAGACAACTTGGGGCAAATCCACGCTCCATTACTTGCTAGTTAAGTGAGCTGAGCAATTTATTTAACTTTCCTGAGCCTCAATTTCCTCATCCATAATGATAAATCTAAAAAAGAACCACTTCATAGGCCTGCTCTGGAAGATAAGTAATGTAATGGGGAAGTGACTAGTATATTACAGATTTCAAAAAACACCATCAGTCATAGAATCATGATCTGGTCCAAAATCCTTCTCTAGAACTAGAGAAATGAACTGTTAAGTCACACTGCTTTCTGATAGCAAAGCTTGACTATAAAAAACTCAGATCACTTGCCTTGTAGGGCCATTATCCACTACTTATCAGAAAATCTACACTGAGAAGAAAATGAAACAGCAAATGCTAAAAGGGAAAGCAGATTCTCAAAATTTTGTGTCATCATTACCCTAGGTACATGTATAAGATATGAATGGTGCAAAAATACTTTGTGTACAATCAGTGTCTTTAAAAATTATGCTCTATATGTGTAATATAAAATGAATTGCATTGTGCCATCATAATTAACCAATTAGAATTAACAAACAAATCAATAAAAAAAAACGATCTATATATGTATATGCCAACATATACAACACTCTCTCCCTGCCAGGAACTATTCTGATGAAGTTAAATCTGGGGTAGGATGTTTTCAATAAACATTTCAGATGATTCCCCTGCAAGGACTCTGGTCCAAACTCGAAGAAGAGCCATAGACTAAGAATAGCAAAAAGCTTTCCATCCCACCTGTAGAGTTCCAGCCTGATCTACTATATTAGAATCACTGGGAATGACATAAATGCACCTATATGGTTTGCAATTAACGAAGATTATTCTTACATGTGCTCAGATTAGAGATTCCCTGGCCTATAAGTAGAGAATTCAACTATCTTTGCTGACATCAACCTGACAAGACTGGGAAGAGGCAGAATTTGTGAAATTAAAAAAAGGTGGGAAAAAAGAATGCTTTATGGAAAGAGCTCAAGGGAAAAAGTAGGAGACCTTGTCATAAGGTATGAGAAGCATGTATTATATAAACCAGGGAATCCCTGAGTCCAGCCCCAATGTCCCCAAAGATAATCTACTCTCTGTCACCACTGTTTATGACATTCATCTTTCACAGACAATCCTATAAACATCAAATCCTGCTCTGATCTCTTCTTAGCAATCTCCTTCAGAATTTTTTCCCCCCTAAGAGATAAGGCTTTGCTATGTTGCCCAGGCTGGGGGGCAGGTGTGATCCCACTAATGATCAGCACATGAGTTATGATCTGCTACATCTCTGAACTGGGCCAGTTCACCCCTCCTCATGCTGAATTTAGAATGGACACCCCATCAGCATAGAGCATTACAGTCCCAAATTCCTGGGCCCAGGCAATCTTCCTACCTCAGTCTCCCATTAGCTGGGACTACTGTTACACCCAAGCAGAAATTCTTTTTTTTTTTTTTTTTTGGTCCCTTTTTCAGTCTCCTGGTCAATGTCACCTCCTTAGATGTCTTTTTTTTTTAATTATTTTATTTGTTTTAATTAGTTTCACATGTCAGTACAATGATCTTGACATATCATACATTTGAATCAGATGGGGTATAATTTCTCATTTTTCTGAGTGTACACATTGCAGAATCATATTGGTCATACAGTCACGTATATATATATATACAGCAATAATAATGTCTATTTTATTCAAGCAGAAATTCTTTGACAATTAAATGAAACAGATGTCATGCTACCATTAACACAACTAATCCTATTTACTATAGTCCTTCAGGACTTACTTAATACCTGTGAGTTTCTATTTCTTCATTCTATATAAGAAGACCTATCAATTTGGCCTATTTCATACAGTTATTGGGATGATCCTAAGACATAATGTGTCTGCTTTTAATTTTACCAATTAAAAGAAGCATACAAATCTAAGATACTCCCCCTTTTTTTTTCTTATTTACTCACCTACTTATCCTAATACATATGTAGCATGCTTATGAGATTTATATTCATCTGGCATGCAAAGAAGGGCCAGCTGCTTGGCCTCAGAGCCCCAGAGCCTGGAGGGCCACTCTAGGTCAGCCTATTATAAGGATTTAAAGAGGAGGTACACTGGTCATCCGTACTGAGATTGACTAATGTCACAGGACTCAAGAAGTTCAAGTCAGGTTAAGATGAGCTCAAAGAATCGTACATTATCCACTTGGAAATTAACTCACATGTCATCAAGCCCAACCAAGCATACAACTAAGAGGAAGAATGGATCAAATAGGGAAGACATAAAAAAGTATGTGAAAGGAATAAACGAGTGTTGGCTAACCATTTCTGGAACTGAACACTAATGAAGGGGTTGGGAGCTCTCCACTGAATCTAATTTTCCAGTGAAAAGTGTGGAATCCAATGTAAAATAAAAGAGTTCTGTGGAAAGTTCTAAGCAGAGACAATTAAGCAGAGTCAAACACCTCCAAGGAAACAGAAAGAATGCTCCAACAGCAACAGCTGAACTGTTGGGTCTGGCTCTTTGTATGCCACAGAACAGTCTTCATCTGCACTGCAGGGAAGTGAGATGTCAAACTCCTCAGATAAAATAATGACTCTCCCACTCAACTCTGACCTAGCAGAAGCCAGGCTTTGTTAAGTACCTCCAAATCAATGCTTAACAATTCTGATGGCAGGTTTATGACTTATATTCACACAGATTTTCCTCAAGTTTCAAAATCACTGGTTACACAAATTACAAACAAGAGCAATATCCTAGGCCTGAGGATAAGACTAAAAAACGGAGGGGGGGGCACTCATATACCACTTGGGAAACAGATTTTAAGAAATTGAAAAAAGCATACTACTAACTTGAAGCCAAAGTATGCAAAAAGCAGTTGGAAAATGTGAAAGTAAACCAAGGGCTTACATTCATAAACATAACAGCCAAAAAAAAAAAAATTCTTTTTGGACCAGCCTTTATTCCAGACCTACACAGAGAATGACAGACTGGAGGCTTTCTATTTAAAATGCCACCACTGTAAAATGTAAACAGAAGTGATGACATAATAATGGCAAGGTGTGTGGTGTGTACAAACTGGGACACCTTCAGGAGAACTCACCAGCCAAGGTCAAGGATGACTGTGCACACTAACCCTGATAACACCTCATTCTATCACTGTGCAAATAAATGATTTCTGCCCAATGATACAATGACCTGCCCAGAAATGTTGAACATTACAAATATCACTTACATCCAGATGTTTTGATTAAAAGATAAAGTTAGGAATCGCTTAAAGAAAAAGCTGTCAACTCCCAACTGGTAACATGGCAAAGTTGTTTGAGTAATGCACTTCCCAGGCAAGTAAATAAATGCAGATCCTATTACTTTTAAAGACGAGTAAAAACCCCAGAGAAGAAACTTGTATGGAACTTAAATATCAATGTCAGGAATAAGGATCTCAACTTCCTGGAAGTGTGTGTCATATTCAAATTTCTATCACATGTTGTCTTAATGATTTCTTATTTCTGATGGGAGCCAAGAAATAACTCATGTAAACAAAGAGACAGAACAAATTTAAGCAATTTCATCTGTGCCCCCACCCCCAACATACATATAGAATTGGAAGCAATTTTCTGAATGTTTTTGTACATGAAACTGAGAGAGAACTGGATTTTGGCTTTTTAAATTTGTGGGATAGTAAGTCAGTATTGACTGGTAACTGTACTATATAAACATATCCAAGCTATTGAACAATATCCAAACTATTGTCTTATCATGACTGCTTTCATTTTTCAATATTTTTTAAATTTTTAATTAACATATAGTAATGGTACATATTTATGGGGCACAGTGCGGCATTTCAATATCTGTGTACAATTTGTAATGATCAATTGGCATTTCTATCATCTTAGACATTTATTATTTCTCAGTTTGGGGGAATATTCAAAATCCCCTCTACTATTTTGAAATATTTGATTGTTATGACTATTCTGTCATTTAACTCTTAACTACCATGTAGCTAAGTTTCCACAGGCTAATCCGTAAGAAAAGTCAATGAACTAGAGAAATTTTAAAAAATACATTCTCTTAAACCAGTGCTTTTCTAATTATTCCAACAATAAGTGTACAAAATGTCAAAGTAAAACTTCAAAAAAGAATACAAATAACACCAAAAAAATCACAATAATCAAATATTTGTAAGGCTAGAATAAAATAGACCAAGAACTCCATAGCTTTCACATAACAAATTACAAAACCTCAGTCTAATGCAGGCAAGTGGAACACTTATTTACACCTTAAATTCAGGCTTCACATTTCACTTACCTCATCTCCATATGTGTCCTTGGAAACAGAGGACATAATAGCACAGAGCGAATGGCATCTCCTTTTTGTGAACTGAACATGATGTGTTGCACAAGGGCAAAATCTCTCAGTGCCTGGCCTGTCTTGAACACTGCTATAACTTTCTGAGGGAATTTCAGCAGACTCACTCTTTGCAAGTGATCTCTCTCTATCACAGTGAATGGAACTTAAGCTGGCTGCCTTTCGGAAAGGAAAAACATCAGTTTTTCTCTGGAATGTTATTTCTCTTGTGTTGACATCATCTAAATGCTTCTTCCTCTTTGCACAATATGGAGTGCTGTCATTTTCTGAAAGCTCTTCATCCAGGGCACTTAAGCATGCTTTTATTTCACTGTCTTTAGCAGGAGACGTATTCACTTGGTAAGACACACTACTTACAGCCCTCAGCAGAAGTTTCTGTTTAACACCATCAGTTGCAACCTCTGTCTTCTCTCGCTGAACACAGTCTTCTGGTGCAGGGCCAGAGGGAACAGAGCCCTCCGGTTCCAGTCCTCTGGATAAAAGAGTTGGCTGTTTTCTTGAAAACTGAATGTCACACTTCTTGCCTTCATTTCTACTCTTTTGCTCGACCAACTCTGGGTTCCCTACAGCTTTCTGGCTCAGTTTTCTTCTGAAATATTTTCTTCCGGGAGGATATTTTTCAGGGCTCAAAGGAGTTTTGGCAGGATCGAAATACTGTTCTTCTTTCTCGGCTCTTACACAGCCACACACATTCCCCATTTGATCTGTAGATCACAGCTCCACAAAGCCACTCATTTCAAAATCCAGGCTTAGACCTTCTCCATGAAGTCCAGAGATTCTATTCTGACTTGTAATTCCTCACAGACTTTGTGACCATCCTCTTCAGCCTGAGGCCATTTTGCTTATGAAAAAGGCACACGCAAGAAATGCTGTGGCATCTTGCCCAGCCGGGTCCCTGTGTCTCATTAGACACTGTGGCTTATTTCTGGCCACCAATCCTCTTAGACCAACATTACTGCTCACTGCCAAATGACAACACTGATGAGCTTTCAAGGCAAACCCTTGATTCACTGCTAGAGAGGATTATGACCCTCACATTAACTCTCAGCTTTCTGTAATGCAGACACGCTACCAAAGTTTGCATTAACCTTTGAAACTACTGGTGGTTCAACCAATCAGAGAGCAAACAGAAAGCAAATACCAGTCAGGAGAGATTTAGCAAAGTGCCTTTCAAATTCAGTTTCAAATAGTCTCTACTATTTAAAATAAAACCCTCTTTCCTTAAAAAACACCAACTAATTCTGGTACTTTCACACAAACAAGCTCAAAAAATCCCAAATTATATTAAAGACTCTTATTCAAAACAGCATATAAAAATCTGATTCAATAATTAGCCCAAGAAGAAATAATAATACTGAATAAAATTTTTAAAATTTTTTTCTAAAATAAATCTTTTAATATAGTTTGAAATATTTTTCAAATAACTACAGTTCCAAGCCATCGCCATTATCTGATCATTAAAACTTTCATATGAGTAGATCAATGAATGATAGGATTTAAAGCAGGGAAACTTAGCCAAACGAAACATCTGTGCATTGTTATACATGAGTAAAGGCAGTTAAACTTTATATGTAACCTTCATACTTGTACTCTAGTTAAATATTATACAGATCAGTAGGGACCTGCTGGAAAAATAATAAATTAGAATGGAACCTGATTATCTCAGGTGTGCATATTTCTAACACTGAGTCACAGATAGGATACCAAAGAAACTAGCATAGCATAAAATGCACTTAACACATAGGCAAACATCATTTGACTGCAAAAAAATTAAATCAGAAGATAGAACTCACTGTATTTCACTGAGTAAGAATATTCAATTAATCATCAATAATGTTGCAGATACTTGTTAGTAATAGACACCTCACTATATTATTTTCCTGTATAATTTAAAATAGAAATTAGGGCTCGGGTTGTGGCTCAGTGGTAGAGCATTCACCTAGCACGTGCGAGGCCCTGGGTTCGATCCTCAGCACCGCATAAAAATAAATAAAGGTTTTGTGTCCAACTACAACTAAAAAGTAAATATTCAAAAATAAAATAAAATAGAAATTAACATTCTCCAGTGGCAAAAACTGAAGACAATGGCAAAAATAAGGTCTTGGGATTGTCAGGTTGTTGTTCATTTGATTTTAAATTTCTTCAAAGGCAACAGAACATTACTCAAAAGTATTCAAATGGGTGATGTTGGGATTCCTACTAACATGCTGGAGAGGCAACCTGTGATTTCAGTCCCCACCACCCTTCCCTCCAGCCCTGCCAAACTAAGCAATTGTCCATTTCCTCACCACATGCACCGTTTCCTCTCCCAGCAATAGCTCAACTTTAGTATCTGCCTGAGTTGGCACCATCTTGCAAAGCCTATCTCTACTAGCTATAAAAATCTCCTTTATTTTCTAATCCTTCCTAATCCTATCACAATGCTCTCTTCCTATACCTCTTTATTTCTATTTTTGTGGCCAATAGATTCATCACCCTTGATTATGATTAATTATGAACATTCTCCTAATAGACAAGACAATGTACTTAATTATTTTAATATTTCTGGACTGAGCATATGGTGGCTAATGGTATAGGATTAGTGAAATGATAATGCCTCCCTGCAAAATGCTTCCCTGAAACATAGATTCAATGAGTCATGCCCACAGCAAATATTTTTAAAATAAATAAATTGGTCTTCTGAAATTACTTCCCTACTTATGTAAGGTACAGAGAGGGGAAAAAGGCTCAGTCACTCTGAGTGAGGAATGGTTACCACTGTTATAAATAGCTTTATATCTTGGGATATCAGAAAACAGTTCTAATTTTCAGTTATGACAGTACTAAGAAAAGTTTTTTCATTTAAATAAGAAGAAACATTTCCATTTTTACCAAAATATAGATAGGTTCCATTTTCAATAAACCTTGTTCTAACTTTAAAATATCGATATTAATGTCTTGTAATTCAGGTCGTACAATACAGTGGATTCCACAGGAACATATCAGAAGGAAATCTTCTTCTGATATTTCTTCTAACTAAACCTTCTCTTCCCTCTTGCCCATGCTAAGTAAGCACTTTACTACTGAACTACACCCACATTGCCCCTTAATATGTAATTCTTCTTGAAGGATCTTTTGCTTCAAATTTCCTCAAACTTAGGGTCTAAATCCACTGCTTCTAATTCCCAACCACATCCTCACATATCTATTTATTATTTTCTAATTTCTGCTCCCAACAGCATGGGAAGTGTTTTCTCCAAGGTCTCCCACATCTTCCTTACAGACAAACTATTAACCTGCACACTGATATAATCTTCTCATGGTCTCTAGCAACATTTCTTACTGTTCATCACTCTTCCATACTTGAAATTTTCTTCTCTTGGTTTTATCAATTCATCTTCCTGTTGCTTCATCCACCTCTCTATATATTCCTTTCTATTTCCTCAGTAGCATCTTTTCCTGCACCTGTGAAAAGATCTTCAGATCTTCTCCATCCCAAGATTATTAACACCTGTACCTCTGACTTCTCAGTTCTGTTTTGCTCATCTGCCTCCAAATACCCTGTGGACAAACAGGACATCCCACCTGCCATCAAACCCACTCAGAAGGACAGTAGTTGTCCACCACCCCTTGGCCTTCACCCCTATGTCTTTTGTAGTTTACTGTTTTCTGATCTCTCAGGCTAGAGATGAATCATCCCTTACTAAGACTCTTCTCCATCCTCTATGCCCTGTGGTCAAGTCCCTATTTTCCTTCTTAAAAATCTGTCTTCTTTTGCCAGGCTCTGTGGTGCATGCCTATAACCCCATCTACTCAGCTGAGGCAGGAGGATTACAGATTTGAGGACAGATCTAGCAACTTAGTGAGACCATCTCAAAATAAAATAAAAAAGGGCTGGAGATATAGTTCAGTGGCAGAGAGCTTGCCTAGCATATGCAAGGTCCTAGGTTCAACAACAGTACCATCCCCATCACCATTACCACCGAAAAACCCTCATCTCTTGCACTGAGTTTCCCATCCTCCCCTGAGCCATGACTTTTATCACTACTCTCTGAGAACACCACCTCAGCTTCTCACCTTACTCCTGACTATGGACTCTGCTTATTTCCATCTATTTTACAAATAAATAATAGATTCTGTTTTCTAAAACACAATTTTCCAAGCTCAGAGTGATTAAGTAATTTTCCCAATGCCATCACAGCAAGAAATTAAAAAAAATCAAGAACAAAACTTAATTCTCCCTTCTTCTAAAGCCTGAGTACTTTCTACTGCTTTAAAGCAATCTTTATTCTGGTGTCCAAAATTCAGACACAGCCTGCCTCACCAGTTGGGTGGTGAAGAGTTTGGCTCCCTCTTGTGACAGGCCTCCAACTCTGCCATCTGTTTTTTTTTTTTTTTTTTTTTTTTTTTTTTTTTT
>NW_025999982.1:23131712-23152379 GCF_001458135.2 Marmota marmota marmota
TTTTCTTTTTTTTTTTTTTTTTTTTCTTCTTCTTTTTCTTGTTCTAATTACTCACACACAACAGTAGGATGGATTTTGACACATCATACTTAAATGGAGTATAACTCCTCTTTCTTCTGGTTGTATGTGATGTAGAGTTACACAGGTCATATAATCATATATGCACATAGAGTAATAATGTCCAATTCATTCTACTATCATTCCTACTTCCATATCCCCTCCCCACCCTTCACTCCCCTCTGTCTAATCCAAACTACCTCTCTTCTTCCCTAGCCCTGCCCCTACTTTTGTGAATTAGCATCTGCATAGCAGAGAAAACATTTGGTCTTTGATTCTTTCAGATTGACTTATTTTGTTTAGCATGATATTCTCCAGCTCCATCCATTTATCTGCAAATGTCATAATTTCATTCTTCTTTATGGCTGAGTAATATTCCATTGTTTATATATACCATATTATCTTTATCCATTCATCTGCTGAAAGGCACCTAGGTTGGTTCCATAGTTTAGCTATTGTGAATTGAGCTGCCATGAATACTGATGTGGCTACATCACTATAATACACTGATTTTAAGTCCTTTGGGTATAAACCTAGGAGTGGGATTATTGTGTCAAATAGTAGTTCCATTCCAAGTTTTCTGAGGGATCTCCATACTTTCTTTCTATAGTGATTGCACCATTTTGCAATTCTACCAGCAAGGTACAAGTACACTTTTGCCCACACATCCTCACCGACATTTATTGTTGCTGGAGTGAGATGGAATCTCAGTATAGTTTTGATTTGAATTTCTCTAATTACTAGAGATGTTGAACATTTTTTTTCCATATATTTGTTTATCAACTGTATTTCTTCTTCTGTAAAGTATCTGTTCATTTCCTTAGCCCACTTATTGATTGGGCTATTTGTTTATTTTGGTGTTAAGTTTTTAGTTCTTTAAATATCCTAGAGATGAATGCTCTATCTGAAGTGCATGTGGTAAAGATTTTCTCCCATTCTGTAGGCTCTCTCTTCACATTGATTGTTTCCTTTGCTGTGAAGAAGGTTTTTAGTATGAAAGATCCCATTTATTGATTCTTGATTTTACTTCTTGAGCTGTAGGAGACTTGTTAAGTAAGTCAGTTCCTAAGCCAACATGGTGGAGACTTGGGCCTATATTTTTTCTATTAGGCACAGGGCCTCTGTTCTAGTACCTAAGTCCTTGATCCACTTTGAGTTGAGTTTTGTACAGGGTGAGAGAACCATATGAGATTCTTCAAGTTTTGGTCCTACTAAATGTGCAGGGCGGGGCTAGAATTGTGGCTCAGTGGTACAGTGCTTGCCTGGCACATGTGAGGCACTGGGTTCAATTCTTAGCACCACATATAATTAAAAAAAAAAAAAAACTCACAAAGGTCCATTGACAACTTTTTAAAAAAATGCAGGGACCCTGATCCACTTAGAAATAATTAAAGGTTTTCTGAGAAAGCTACTGAGAACCTGCACAGGAATTCAACTTTGGGGCCAAATCTACTTAGACTTTACCCAATTCTGTTACAAGATCTGGTTATGGGCTCCATATATAAATCCTGGCCTTATTTTTGTGCTTCATACCCGTATCCCCTAAGGATGAGACCCTCCAGTAATGATTTCAACAGTGACACTGACTGGACATTCACCTACATTAGCCTCCCTACAGTCTAGCTAGCACCTCTCCTCCTCTTATATCTCCTCCAATGCCCGTTTAGGTCCTGGAACCCACCTGGAATCTCCTCCCCAAAGCTCTCCATTATCTGTCTTATCTCTCCCATTTCCAAATGGCCCATTCCCCCCAAATATTACATTTCAGTCAATTTTTTTTAAGCCTAATTCCTCTCAAGATTTGATTGAGAACACCAATTCCTTTCTGTAGCTAGAAAACTATCTATCTTAACTTCAAGGTTCAACTGCACAGTTATCAGTAAGAGGCACAGCATGCCTACTGCAGGATGGGTTCTGTGCACATAGAACATTTCATGAGCAGACACTAGGCACAACACAGGCAGGACTTTTCTTCTAAGTCAGATCTCTTTAGGATAATTCTACTGCCATCTAGTGTATATCAAAGAAACAACAAACTTATTTTTAATAAGGATAAAAATTATTCTAAATAAGGATTACTTTATAAAATCTCTAAAATAGATAACATTGTCAGAAATGAAAAAAAAATGTGTCTGCATTCAAGAATGAAACTCTGTGTCTTCCAAATCTATAATTACAAGCACAGTCCTTAAAACTACATTCAAGCTCGTGGAGAACAGGAAATGTGAAGCCAGGTTCACAGTGTTACTTGAAAGAACAATTTAAATATATTGTTTAAGAAAATAAGTCCCAAATTGATTTTTCTTTCATAGGATATAAAAAGTCCTTCATAAGAACTACCTTAAAATTAGCCATAAAAGACTTAAGAAATGATATCTAAGAAAAAGTGGACTTACCTGAAAGTGCAAAATTATTGTCCATATTAATCCCAAAGTCAATTTGGGATTTCCGTCTGTTATGTCATCATTTCTAATATTCACTAATTTCACCTGTTTCATATATGGAAAAGATAAAAATGTTACTAAACCAGCACACGAGTTATCTTTACCTACAGAAAAACAATCCTTAAATATGCAAATACAGTAATCACCAAAATACTGGTTTACTGTTACCTTATTTTTGAGGGGCAGAGGAGGAGTATTGGGGACTGTACCAGTGCCTCCTGCATTACAGGCAAGTACTCTAGCACTGAGCTACATCCCCAGTCCTCAGTTATTTTAATATAGCAAAGTACAGAGTAAGCACAAAGGCAATATGGGTGTTATTTGGTTTTGTCTTCTAAAGCAAGTACTGAAAGCATCTACTTGTCAAAAATACAACTGCAGTCAGGAAGGCCTAAGTATCTGCAATCTTAAAATTAGAAATAATTTTTCTTTCAAAATAGGTTTTTCATCTTTATCATTAGATAGGAAATTGTTCTGATCCATAAAATAATTTTAACAATGTCTCACACTTCCATCACAAATGATTTAAAAAATAACATTATTTTTCTATCAATCTATCATAAATTGGTATATGTTATTGAGCATTTGGAAGACTGTTCAAATTAAAAAATAGTATAATACTCAGACTAAAGTTTATCAACTGCTAAACGAGGCATTCAGGTAAGTTAATGTAATGATAATGTCTAACATTTATTTCCCAGACAAAAGAGTCAAATATCATGTATTAATTGCCAAGAATTATATAACATAATATCTAATATTTTACTTACTGGAAAAATACTACCATAAATATTTCAAGCAAGAGTGCATAAGTAACCATTAATACTTTGGAAACTTCCACTAGAATGCAGAATAATGAGGCAAAAGTAGTAATATTTAAAGCAGTTAAGCACTAAGTATTTACTAGCATTTAATAACTAAGAGCATTTAAATATGCATAATAAGCTAAATAAAGGAATAATAAAATCCAGTGTTCCCCTCTCCCCTTTTCCTTACTTCCTTTTTTTACCCACTCCTCTAAAAACTGTTGCCACCCAATTTCTCATTATTTTCATTAATTTTCAACTCTCCTGCCTTTTTCTCTTGTACTTGAAAGACTTATGCTACTACAATACAAAATGCTACCTAATAAAGATCACATCCAACATTCTTTTCCAGAAACCTCAAGCTAGTTGAAGACTGTTGTCAGGAATGTTATTTAAGTTTTAATCACTCATAAACTACCTAACACTATTACTATGGTTTGAATGTATACAATTCCAAAATTCAGATGCTGCCTCTGTGATGAGGTTGAAAGGTGGACCTTTAAGAGATAATTATGGGGCTGGGGATGTAGCTCACTGGTAGAGCACTTGCCAGGGCTGAGGCCTTGGGTTCCATCCCCAGCACCATGGAAGAGAGAAAGAGAGAAAAAACATTAATGAATTATGTCATGAGGGCTCCTCCTCTCTTGAATGTGATGAGATGCCCTTATATAAAGAGGCTTGATGAGGACTGAGTTTGCTTTTTCACCTTCCTGTCCCTTGTCCCTTCTGATATGTGAAGACACAGGGGTCCTCTCCTCCAGAGAAAGCAGTCCTCACCAGACACCAAATGGTGGTGCCTTGTCTTGGACTTCCAGATTCCAAAATATATGAGAAATAAATTTCTGTTCTTTATGAAATACTCACTCTCAGGTATTCTAGTACAGCAGAATAAAATGCACCAAGATAATTACCAACTTATAAAAAATAAAATATTGCCTAATCACTATTAAGTACTATGAATGCTTATACTGAGTTTTAGAAAGTATGATATAAAATGAAGTGTTTTTATATACTAAGGGTAAAAAATAAAATGTTGTTTCCCCAGCACCAAGTACTGTTCATAGGCATACTTAACATTCCATTGCTACTAAAATGTCATTAACTGCCTAGGCAAATGCATTCCAATTCAAACAGAGAAAATCAGTTGCTCTTATTCAGATGGAAATGTAGCCACTTATAATTCCTTCTGAGTTTACACCTAATATTAACTTCCTTTTCTTCAGAACAAATGTTTAAAAACACTTTAAAATATTTGCCTCACCAAAGCACAGCTTCATTATTATAATTCATAGTCATGTTTAACCTTTTTCTTCCCTGACATGTTTTATGTAGATTTACTTAATCACATATGTTTATATAATTAGAGTCTGAAAACCTTCATACCTGGCGTCTTTTCAAATAGTCAAGTGCAATTTGTACATTCTGTAGCCTGTGGAAACGCATCCGACCTTTTTCTCTGGGCTAAGAACAAAAAAATGTAGATATAAAAAGCACTGTAGTTTCTAATACCACTGCCCATGCTAACTTCATTAGACTTCCCACTCATCTGAATATATTAAAACAATATTTAGGTAAGCCAGTAAAATTTTTTTAAAAAGCTTTTAATTTCTTCATATTATCTGGGACTGAATGTAAACTACTAGGGACTTTTTCTTAATGCATTTTAAATTTAATACTTCATTCCAAAAGTTTTATCTAAACAAAAGTTAAAAGAGAAAATGCCATAGAAATACATTTTAATGTTCACTAACAGAATATTCCTAGCCCACAGATATTTAACTGTGGATGCACAAAAATAATTAAATATCATTCCCCATTTTGCCTTCTTAATAAACACTGACTGTTAGCAGGAGGGTTTTTATAATTATTGTATATATGGGATGTTAATGAAAATGAGGTAACATAGCATGCAGTTAGTATAAAAATCACCAAGTAGAAAGAAAGATTGACTTAGTATGATAGAGGAAGAGAAAAACGCGATTAAAATCACATAATATATTTCCTCTTTATTTTATTTTAGCTTTTTCACAAAACTGAACTGACTATGATAATGAGAAAGGACTCCACTAGTTTTACACTGCATGGGAATGGACAGGATTACTTTCTCAGTCTAAGGAAAAGTGACAAACCATCATTCTTTTCCTTAACGCTGTTTCCCTTAAGAAACGATACAAGTGAGCAGAAGGAAAACATAAGGAAACAGAGCTGAGAAATGTTTAACGAAAATACAAAGAATGGAGCAGGAATCTGTCACATAAAATCTTCCCAAGGGAAAAACAAAAAAGGCAAAACTGACAGCTTAGCTTCTTAAATATGAATAGGTTGCTGAAGCCAAAGGTTCCATAATAAAACAAACAGCAGACCACAGAAGGGAAATAAGTTCCGCATAACCATTGGAAAATATGTTGATAAATTCACCCCTCGAATTCAACAAAAGCACAATTTCCAAGGAAATCAGGGGCACTTGGGATGGAGATGACAAAAGAAGCACATCTGCCTTGCTGAGGTGGGTCAATGTTAGCTGTGTGTCATGGAGATTCAACAGCTCTGTGGGTTTGGTTAGGATGCTAGATTTTAAAACCTTCCTATATTTAAATATGGTAAGACCTTTTAGAATGTCCACCAAACACCTACTGCCAATAGGTATGATTTAAAGCAGAAACTTAAATCCTAAATAAAATTCCTATAAGTCCTTTGAAAAAAATCAATAGTTGCCAAGTTTGAAATATCAATTCCATAAGTGAAATGAGTTTGCACAAAAATTAGCATGCTTGTTCTAAGATTTCATACTTTTATACAAGGTATATGAAATTCCTTAGGTAAAATGCTGTCTTATAATTTAGGCAAATACGTGCGATTACCATGTGGTACATACATAGTAATGTGTAAATGATTCATTTTAGCTCTCTAAAGATTTTTAAAGAGAAAATATTTCCTTTGTCCAGTTTTTTTTTTTTTTTTTTGGCACACACATCCACCTCGCTGTAGGCTTTGGTCCTTCCTATACTTTTCTCAAGAGAAGCCCATGAGTTACTGCTCTATCAGGTTAGCGCTCACCACACTGGACCCACTAGGTTAGTCGAGTTATGGGGGCCGACACCTACCCCCTTATCCTCATCCTCCACATCCTCATGCTGTTCATATGCGCATGCTTCTGTGGCACTCACCAATCGTAAGGTCTTCAAAAAATCTCGCTCCCTTGGCTAATGAATATAACAGACAGAAGAAAGGACAGCAAAGACACAAGACAGACCAGAAATGAAAAGAAGAGCATGAACAGAACATAATGAGGGAGCACAGTAACCAAGAAGGGGAGGTAATGTTCACAAATAAGGAAATGACACCTGAGGAATGAGTTAGACCATTTTTTTTCAGAAAGCAATGTTTATTTCCTTGCTATTTGTGAGTCTTTTAATGTGTGGTTATATTATGCATCCAACTGCTGCTAAGCAAAAAAAAAAAAAAACCCGAAGGTTAAAAAAAGAAAAGCAAGAGCAAAAATAGTATTTTAATGATTATATAAGCGAAGTCATCAAAGTGCTTCAAGTTTCTCAAATTCACACCATTTGAAGTCTTGAGAATGCTTAGGCATCTAACCAGAACTTTTTTTTTCCTGATAGAATTCACAGCTTAAAGGATGAATGTTGCAAAAATCCGAAAAGTCTGTGTTGAAAACACACTTGTTATATGTGCAGTGGACTAAATGTTCTTCAAAATGAATTAAGAAAATTGAAACTTACCAAGGTATCTCCTGAAAGAACCTCTAAGAGAGAGATCAAATTGTGTCCGTCCCTTAAGTCTTCATAGAGATCATTCACATGTTTCCGAACCTACACAGAGAAAAGCAAAACTTTTGGTCCTACAGTTCTGAATCATTCTTCACATTCTTAAACAAGAAAGGGGTAAGTACAAAACATTCTTCGTACAGTATTTGTTCATGTGCCCATTTTTTATTTTTACTTTCTCATTACTTAAAAATTAAATTTGAATTTCAAAGCTAGAAATAGTGAACTTCAGATTTATAATTTATAAAGACAGGACTGTTAAATTTTTAGTGCAGTGAATAAACATAAGCCTGGACTATTGCACGGGGTGACCACTGCTTCCCTAAAGGCAGTACCCTGACTTTATTCATTATTCCACCTTCACCAGTGGGCTGTGCCCTTATTCCCAACCCCCTTGAATCAGTCTTCCTACTCTGCAGACCAATGAAAGATCCAGGATACAAAGGCATACACTCCACATCTTAAGAATCCATAGTAAGCTGTGCAAAGGCTACATGAGACTCTATGTATCATTCTTCCAACTTCCTGTGAACTTATAATTCTTTTAAAATATAAAGTTTTCTCAAATCCATACATGTCAGATTAGAAGGCCTCTGTCCAAATCTTCCTCTGCTCAGCACAAATCTTGTGGTGGAGAGTTTTCAAAACTCAGTAACATTAGCACAAAGTCATCACTCAATCTGTAACAACTTCCCTCACTAAATTCAACCTGTTATTCTAGAGCTCAAGCCACTATGACTCCTAGAAAGCTCTGTCTTTCCAGCAGGGGCAGATCCCACAAGTACTTGGCCTACTACTAAGCTTGTGCTAAATGGACAGGTGTCCTCACAGGCTAAGATGGCTGCTCCACAGAGGGCAGGTACATGTGCACTTCCTTACCTGGTAACAATTCAGGGATAGGGCTAACATTACTTTTGCAACTCCCATGAAAGGAGCCAAAGAAGTGGTCTAGCAAAGAGACAGGAAGCAGAATCCCATCTACTTAACAAGTTGCACAAGCCCTGAGCACTTGCTAGTCTTTGGAGTAAAATGCTAAAGGTTTCTAAGTATGAATCAAACTTCTTTGCACTTCTCAAATGTCATGTGAACATACAGCACAAAGTAATAAAAATGTTTAAAATTCTTTTATTGTTGTTGTTGTTGTTTTAAATATATTTTTTAGTTGTAGGTGGACACAATTCTTTTATTTTATTTTTATTGGTGCTGAGGACTGAACCTAGTGCCTCATGTATGCTAGGCGAGCGCTCTACCACTGAGCCACAACAACCTCAGCCCCAAAGATCTAAAATTCTGATCAAAACCATCTGACTATATAACAAGAAGAAAAAAAAAAAAGGTCTGACGTCAACTGAAATGAAATTTTTAATGGTAAGTTTTTCACACACACACACACACACACACACAAAACTGGTTTAAATGCTGTTAAACTGCATTATCTTCATTGACTACATTTATAGTTTACAATATCTTGTTTTTGTTTTGTGGTGCTGGGGATTGAGCCCAGGCCCTTGTGCATGCTAGGCAAGTGTTCCACCACTGAGCTTCATCTCCAGCGGCGGTAGTGTAAGAAAATATTTTTGATTCATGACAAAATTCCACTTAGGAGTAACATATCAAATTACTGACTCCTCTACCCAACATATAGGGACTTTTTGCCAAGGTCACAGAACCTTTTAATATTCAGATACTTGTCTGGCATCATTATCCACAAATATGCAATGTATGTATTAAAGTCCACCACTAAGTAACTGCTAATGTCAGCGGTTCCTAGAAAATGGCCAGCAAAAGTAAGAGTTCGTTACTTTTAAACAAATATCCATCTTTACAAACCTACATTTAATTTTGATTTCCTAGTTACCAAAAATTACCAGTTAAATCTTTGGTATCACAGTAAGAGAAAGTTTTAAAATACTTTATTTCTTTTTTAAAAAATCATAACACTTTAGACAATTCTTATTTAGAATATCCATAAATTAAAAAAACAAAGTAAGTTACAAATAAACTGCATTGAAATACGTGCCTCAGGATAGACAGTATTAAATGACAATCTCCTCATGGCCTTAATTATATTCTAGAGATGAACTAATTCTCAATGACCTTTTCAGGAATGCAACTACTATATCCATGACACATACAGGAACATAAGCCCTTGCTGAGATGAGAACTAGTACTGTAATTTTCAGGTTGCATTAAAGCACTGTATGAATTTATAAGGCCAAAATCTGTACTTAAAATCAAGCTTGTGAATGTTGCACATATTAAAACATCTAGATTTATGTATTTCTTACTGTACCTCCAGTGTAACCAGAAAGCAGCCTAACCCTAAAAGAGCCTGAACAAGGTCACTAAGAGATCATATTTATATAAATAATATTATGCAGCTACTGATCCTCAGCCAGCTGTTTAATCTCTTGAAATAAATGGCTTTATTGTGCAGGCCTGACATCCTCAGCACACAAGGACAGCGGAAACAGGCACGTGATCAGGATGGGGCCTCCCCAAACAGTGACTAATGCAGTGTTGAGAGTTCTGGTGAGCCCACCAGACTCCACATTTCACTTCCTGTGTCTTTCTCACTCCAGGATAGTTAAAGATGGGGTGTGATTATGAACACTTATTTCATAGGAAGGCAATTTCACAACTTGCCTTGCCAGGTTGAACTAAACCCCCTACATCAAAAAAACCTTCCAAAACCAGATGTCATTTTTCACCATTATATTTATACAGAAAAATTAAATTAGGCATCTTTAGAAAAGGATTATAATAATACTATATATTAATCCAAATTAGAAAAAGAGAAATCTTGTTAAAAGGGGAAAAAAAATCATAATAATTAGGAGACCTGCATTTATGTCCCACTTCTGACCCTAGCCTCATGAACTTGAACCAACTGCCTAAACTGTCCAGGCCTCGGGGGTTTTTTTGTTGTTTTTTGTTTTTGTTTTTGTTTTTTTCATCTGTAAAATAGAAGTCTGATAAAGAAATTCTCTCATTCAAACTAAAAAACAAAAATTCTACCACGTGAAAATAAAATTATCATTTTCTAAAATTAATGACTTGCCAATTTAAAAGAAAGCATGTAAACTGAAAAGCTATTCAAAGTCTTGTAGCTTAAGAATTTTAGAAGAAAAAATAGAAATAGAGTAATTTAATTTCTGTAATGCTTTAAAGTATTCTGAGACACTGGTTACCATGCAATCCTGCCTGCCTTTCTAATTTGAAGTGATTAATCTGAAATACTGTATATGAAAACTGTTCTACAAATGTAACACATCAGGGCTGAGGGTATACCTCATTAGTAGAGCACCTTACCAGCATGCATGAGGCCCTGGATTCCAGGGCAAAACAAACAAATGTAAGTTATCATTATTTACATATTTGTCATTCCATAGAAAGTAAATGTTACCATTAACAATAAAAAGCAAAAATGCATGATGAGTTGTTACATTACTAGGGGCCCAGCCCTGTGATAAATGCTTTATAAATAGCAGCTTATTTTGCTCACCATAAACAAATTAGGTAAAAAGAAATGGCATTAAAAATATTTATAGTCAACATTATAATTCAAGTAGTATAATCAACAATGAACTGAAATAGGAAAAGTGAAGTTCTAGAGAAATACCTGATCACGAGAGCAATTTAGGAAAGAGAAAAGAGGGAAATTAAACAGTTAAACCTACACAGGAATCATTACTTTATTTTGTCCTAAGTCTGAGTCATAGACATTTGGCCTGGTAACTTTCCTTCACAGATGACTACACTAACTGCCAAAAGCTTTAACCTTCTGTTTTCCATTTTCAGTAAAACATTCTTTCTTCTCTTTTTGGATAGTTTTTCCCGGTGGAACAAAAAACTGTCAGAATAAATAGTGCTAGAGAAAGTGATGAGCAATGTAAAAGCACTCTTAGGTACCTTGGGATTAAATTATATAACTTGAATTACATAATGAGAGCAAAGCATCACTTTCTGTATTTCACAAAATTCTCCCAGAATTTTGCAGTATTTTCTAAAATTTTTACTACATTTTATCTACAGTTCACCCCTAGGGGGTGCTAACCTTGTACTTAAGAGAACATCCTAAGAAAGGAAAATAAATAGACAAGAAAACCTTCCATGGGGGAAATGATTCTAAATAAGGTGCTGGTAATAACATAGGCAATATTTCAAAATTATCTTGGAGAATAAAATATAGCAGAATATGTCAGGTCTGTATTATCCAAATGGATTAACTGATCAAAAAAAAAAAAAAAACATACACACACACAAAAACAAAACTCAAAAACAAACCAACCAAACTACTACTCCAAAAATGTCATTTTGCTAATCATTTGGTGATTTGGTTTTATATGAGCTAAATCAAATTCCACTTTGGAGAGAACAGGAACATTGTATAGCTGCTTATTAAACTGCCTTTCTTCAAAAATCTCACTTTGTAGTGGTTCATGTTAATCTTCACAAATGCCACAATAATTTTACTTCCCATATTTAAGCATGTTGCTACCATATGGCTGCAGTTCAACGGAGATCACCAAATATTTACTGAGCAACCGTAGTGAATATACTCAGAGTATGGTCAGGGAGCTTTATACTAGTCTAAGCTCTAAGAACTCCTCCAATCAAAGAAGTCAGGAATGTTCTCCATAGAATGAAGAACAAGAACAAGGCAAAAGCTATTTGGTGAGTTCCAGGGGGAAGCAGCCTGGAAGGTGAGGCAGGAAACTGGGCCTGGACACATGGCAGCTTCAGGTGCCACATTAAGAAGCTTGGGTGAAAAGGTGAAAAGAACTACTAAAGGCTTTTAAGAAAAATGAGTAAATCCTATTGTGGGAGACCAGAATATATTGCCCCCCAAAATGAAGGATTGCTGAGCTAAAGACAAATGAGAAGCAGGAGACTCAGGTAAGCTCTCTACCATTCCAACATCTGCTTAGAAGCGGGGCACAGATTTTCAAAGACAAAAGGTATCTTCTGATTGAACCAGAGAGAACAAGGGTTAACCACTGAAGAAGATTTTGAAACCTTGCTGGCCTGAGATGGTACCAGAGAATTCTACATAAATAAGCTTACTAACTCAACTATCTGTCATTCATTTTCCTTTCCCATGCTGCCACCCCAAGAAACTCAAACTCCTTTTCTTTTGTCTTGTCGTTTCCCTAATATTTCATTGTTCTTGGTTGAAGATGCTATGTAAACTGAAATTCAAAGCCACCTCTTAGAGAACTCCTAATTCCATGGGTATCTCCCAAGTATATGTGAAATTCATGTGTTAATAAACTAGCTTTCTCTGGCAAATCTTTTGTTACAGGGGCCTACTCCAACTGAGAACCTATGGGGATCATTCTTTCCCTACTTATCTCTGATCAATACATTTTTCTTGTAAACTATTATCTTGAGCAGACCCAAACTGCAGGTAAAGCCCAAGGCCCAATCTGTACACAGCAGTCGAGAAAAAAGGTCCCTCAGGAAAAAGTAGAATAAAGAGGACACTGGGTTAAGGAACCTTGGAAAAAAATGCATACATCCCAGCACAACAGCACCAATCAAAAGATCAGCCACATAAAGGATCCACAGTCCTCTCTTAAAGAACTTGTACATCTGAAAGACACAGTATTCTGGAAAACAATCGTCTATCTTTAGAAAAGAACATAAATAATAAAAGAAGGCTTGTCCCAAAGGAGGTCGCCTCACTGCCTTGTACTAACTGGGTGAAAAGAAAGGGGCTAGCCTGCTTTCATGAAAACTAGGAATTAAAATGCTTTCAATTCCATTTTTTTTTTTTTGTTTAGTATACACAAAATATAGTCTTGGACAACAGACAATTAAGTTCTCTTGGAAAAGCTCCCCGAAGTCCTATTTCAAAAATAGTAATAATGCGACTAACAGTATTACTACCATATCAAATATTGATAAGTAAGTTGATCCTGTGAAAATATACAAAAATCCTTTAAAATAATGTACTCTCTTTAGAAGCTCTCTAATCTGAAGAAGTTTACTACAAATTTCACTACTATTTCTTCAAGAATTGAGAAAGAAGAAAAGTACAATACAGATTTTATCTAAATTATTATAAATTCTAAATCAATACACTTAAGTATAATAAGGGAATTTTTTTCTGATTAAAAAAGATGGTCACCTCCCAAAAACTTAGGAAATGATGCCAAGAATTAATAAAATGGGATGTGATCAAATTAAAAGGCTTCTGCATACAAAGGAAATGATGATGAAGACTGTGAAGAAAGAATCTCAGAATGGGAGAAAATCTTTGCTACTCCTCTGAGAGAGGATTAATATCCAGAATATATAAAGAACTCAAAAAGCTTAACACCAAAACCACAAATAATCCAATCAATAAACGGGAAAAATAACTAAACAGACACTTTTCAAAAGAAGGAATACAAGTGGCAACAAATATGTAAAGATGTTCAGGGCTGGGGATGTGGCTCAAGCAGTAGCGCACTCGCCTGGCATGCACGGGCGCTGGGTTTGATCCTCAGTACCATATAAAAATAAAATAAAGATGCTGTCTCCACCAAAAACTAAAAAATAAATATTAAAAAAAATTATCCCCTCCCTCCCTCTCTCTCTCTAAAAAAAAAAAAAAAAAAAAAAAAAAGATGTTCAACATCAAAGAAATGTAAATCAAAACTACATTGAGACTTCATCTCACATCAGTCAAAAGGGCAGTCATCAAGAGTACAGATAATAATAAATGTTGGGAAGGATGTGAAGAATAAGGAACACTTTTACACTGTTAGTGGGACTGTAAATTAGTACAACCACTATGGAACTGTATAGAAGTTCCTCAAAAGACTAGGTTTGAAGCCACCATATGACCCAACTATAGCACTCCTCTGTGTTTATCCTAAAGAGTTTAAGTCATCATACTATAGTGATACATGCATATCAATGTTTATAACAGCACAATTTACAATAGCCAAACTATGGAACCAGCCTAGGTGTCCATCAACAGATAGATGGATAAAGAAAATGTGGTATATATACACACAACAGAGTTTTATTCAGAATAAAGAAAAATGAAATTATGTCATTTTCAGGAAAATAGACAGAACTTGAGAACATCATGTTCAGTGAAATAAACCAAACTCAGAAGTTCAAGGGTCATGTGTTTTCTCTCATATGTAGAAGCTAGAAAGGGAAAAGGAAAAGAAAGGTGAGGGGAACTCATGAAAACTGAAGGGATATGAGTAGAGAAAAGGGACCAAGGGGTGGGAGGAGGAAAGGGAAAAGGGAAATACTGGGAAATAATGTTGGCCAAATTATGTTGTTATACTGTATAATACATGTACAAATATGTAACAACAAATTTTACTACTATGTTCAACTACAATGTACCAATTTTTTAAAAGGCCATACATAATTAATCTCTTTTACTGTTTCTTTAAATATAAAATAAAGATATTGGTCATCCATGTTCTAGAATTAATGGATAAAACAGTGAAATTTTTTAAACAAGTCAATGTTTGGCCTAGATAGTGTAAACAGCTCATTTATTTCATAGTGAATTCAATAAGTTAACAAAAGATTGCTTCTCTTAACCTTTCAGGTTGACAATCTATAATTAATTTTTTTAAAAAATACAAGGTCTCTTCTAGTCTTTCACAAGGTAGAACTATAAGTAATTAAATAAAACAAAGTATTTATATTACTGATAAATGCCTTTAAGATTTAGGAGCATTTTAGTCACAGTCTCACTGAGCTTTATGTTCTTCTGAACAGTATCACCATAGTTTTAGGAACCTTTCTTAAAAAGCTATTTATTTTTATTTCTTTCTCTCTTTTTTCTTTCTTTCATTTTTTTTTAAGTATATAACTTTTCTATAAGTTTGGGGCCTGGGTTAGTTCTGGTTTAGATGGACTGGGTTTGGGTTTCTACCTTTCCCTCTAGCTCTTTCCTTTTATAAACAGGAAAACAAAATCCATTTTTGCATGAGTTTTTCCCTCAGCCTACAGACTTTCATCTCCTAAGGCTGTACACATCTTGGTATTGAGCAATTACAATGTAACTGAAAGGAAAAAAAAATCAATCCAGAAACCAATATATTCTGCATTATAATATATCTGTTTTAGTATCTGCTCAATTGTTCTTTGAAGATGGATGTGTTCTAGACAACCTCCGTATCATAAAGTTAAACAAATGAGCACTGGTTTGCAAAGCCATCACCGTTATCCATCACATTTACAAGAGAAGACTGACTAGTAAATATTATCATATATTCTTATAAAAAAAAACAAAAACAAAGAACTGGGAGAAGTATTTTAAGGAAGACAAAAATCTATCCAATATTCTGTTATTGAGGGTAAAAGCCAGCCAAATTTGATTAAATGGAAGGAGGAAATGACCTCACCTTTTTAAAGTTTTTCAAATGTTCTGCAAGCTCATTACTCTTATAAGTCTCACTTTAAATCATTTATATTTATATTTATGGCAAATGCTACCACATTTATGTATGGCAAAATTTTTAACAACAGCTTAACCCATTAAGTTCAAAGTTTTCAATTCTGTGAATATTTCGACAAAACTGATACAGGTACATTAAAATAGGCTGAAAATCATAATCTAGTGCTTATATGTATTATTATTAGTATTAGCTTATATTATAATCATTATACTATAATTATATTCTTATCATTGTTATATAATTATATATTTTATACAGTTATATAATTTTATATACAAGTTCCACATCTGGGATGATGAACAAAATAGGTTAAAGAAGTCAGAAGGAACCAATTACTAGCATTTTAATGCTCACTTTTTTTATCATTTCTTCCCAATTATTCACAATTTGGGCAGGGGGTGGGGCTAAAAAAGTAGGGATCACAATCTCTTAACACACTTCTAAATGAGTAATTAATAAGCTATGTAATAAAAAAGTTAGATGAAAAATTTCGATTTTGGTAACGTAACAAGACAAATAACGCTAACTGAGTAGAATGCTATTGTAATAGCCAAGTACTACTTATTTCATATATGCCATGCCTTAAAAAATAAATATTATCATATATTTATTTTGTAATATCTTTAACAAGATATCACAAAGTCTGTTTAACAGATAATTTAAAACTATGGCAGCATAATCCTATCCTTTTCCATCAATATTTTAAACATCTCACTGTACTTTCAAATTGTGAAAAATTTTTACGAAAAATATTTCAAATAGAATTGTGAATATTTTCCAATAAATATCATGTAAATGTCATTTTAAAGAATGTTAATCAGTCTTGTTTAATTATACTCATGACCAAAATTCACAAGTAGTTAAAAATTAGATTAGATTCCCACTTAACGACTCTCTGGTAACATTATAGCAAATGTATAAACTGGGCTTAAATTAATTACTAGAAATTAGAGAGGCATTCAAGTAAATGCATTTAGTTCCTGTTTGATAGGAAAAGCAACTCTGGGACACTGCAACCTCTGTCATGCGCCTCTTAAAGCAAGGTCACTTGATTAGACTGTTTTTCCTCTTCACACCCACTCATCCTGAGTTTCAGAGAAACCTTAACCAAGGCTGGCACCAAGAAGGAATAGCTTGTGGGGGAGAAGCACTGTGGTGTAGGGCACAGCAGGAATACAGAGTAAAAGGCAGTCTGAGGGTCCCCAGAAGCTGCTAAGTGGGAACAGAAGCATCCAGAAAGGGGAATATACAAAAGTGACAAACGAAAATGTCATTTACTTTGCAAATCTGATAAACATGCTGGTTGTGGTGACTACCTGAACACTTCTGAGCTGAGTTTTCTCTTTTGGGTTTTGGCCACAGGAGCTCCTTTCCCAAAAAAAAAAAAAAAAAAAAAAAAAAAAGGATTCTTGTACTTTCTGGATGGTGTCAGTCCTCAACCACTGAGCCACTTGCTGAAGGAAGTGAGGTCCCTGAAGACTGGTGAACACCAGGCAACCAACAGAATCCACTGGTGGATGGGAGAGGTGGCACTGACTATTACAGATGACTTTTGGTCACACCATCACGGACACCAGTGTTTCTTTCAGACCATTATCTGCCAAAGTGAGAGACTACCATGGGGAGGCATGACAGTCATTTTGTCATTTTTCAAATCTCAAGAATTAAAGGATTGAGGGATCTCTAAGTAGCATATTTTACACTTTTAAGACTTTCTAA
The DNA here is from genome assembly GCF_001458135.2 of Marmota marmota marmota. Classification (NCBI taxonomy): domain Eukaryota; kingdom Metazoa; phylum Chordata; class Mammalia; order Rodentia; family Sciuridae; genus Marmota; species Marmota marmota. The sequence goes on from NW_025999982.1 coordinate 23,148,944, forward strand.
CACTCTCATAGTTTGCACTTACATGCAAACTAAATATAAGCCCAGTTTAAGTCCTTAGAAATAAACAACTGAGGACAACTGGTTACATCCTCTTGATTAACCTTTGAAAATACCCAGGATTATGATCAAGACAACTGTCACAGAGATGAACACTAAAACTATTTTTAACGACACCCCTCAGACCATGAGATTCCACTGCCTCTGCTACAATTCACTGTAATGCTCAACATATTTTCCCTGTCAAAGAATGTTTCCTTAAATCCAGTTGAGTGTCCATGTCCACAATACCATGATATATATGTTCTAAAATAAAATCCCCTGCAAATCATATCTGGGGAAATCGTTTGAAACAGAACCATAGGTCTATTCTATTCGTTACATAACAAACAAAAAAAAAAAATTGAGGCTAGGGATACAGCTTTGTAGTCAAGAGGCTGCCCAGCATATGGAAGGCCCTGGGTTCAAACCCCAGCACTGCAAAACACACAAACCAAAACCCCATTTGACTTTGTCAGGAGTGATGATGCAGCCTATGATTCCAGAGACTCATGAGGCTGAGGCAGGTGGATCAGAAGTTCAAAGCCAGCCTGGGAAACTTAGCAAGACCCTGTCTCAAAATAAATCTTAAAAAGAGCTCAGGGATGTGTAGTCAGGCTCAGTGGTACAATCCCAGCAACCTGGGAGGCCAAGGCAGGAGTATTCCAAGTTCAACATCAGTTTCAGCAATTTAGTGAGGCCCTAAGCAACTTAACAAGACCCAGTCTCAAAAAAAAATTTTTTTTTCAATCATTTAAACAAGGGGGGCTGGGAGTGTGGTTCAGTGGTTAAGTAACTCTGGGTTCAATCCCTGTTACCTAAATAAATAGATAAAGGGCTGGGTATGCTAATACCCTGGGTTCAATCCTCAGTACTACAATCAACCAACCAACCAATAAATAAATAAATAAAATCGACACTCTTGTTATTTTCTGAAACAGAAATATGCCTTCTGTAGGAGAATTAAAACTTCCAAAGATGCCAACAATTTCTTCAAAATGATCACTTTCTAAATGTTATTACAATTCCACCAAATTTTCAGATTCCAGACTATTAAACAGTGATATATGGACCACAATGTGCAATGGCTAGTTCTTCCAGTTGTACAAAACCAGTGTCACAGAGGAGATGTCTTTGTCTCATACTAAGCTTAAATATGAGTGGTATTTATTATCCCTCCAGCTCCTTTTCTGAGCACCCTTCCTTTTACAATCATCAGGGTCCCCTAGACTTGGGCTAGGCAGCAGCTAGCAAATCACAGGCCACAATTCCAAAATAAACCATGGGAAACAGTTGTGGATTTACAAGATATTTAGGTCTCAACACCCTAACAGTAGCTCTCCATTTCCAATCCCAAAGACTAAGAGAATTTGAAAAGAAAGTCTATGAATGGTTTAGTTCATATTCTCAAAACCTCCACTGTCATTTCTCTGCTTACATTCATGGTATTTCTCTACTTGAAATGCTATTCTGTTCTCACTGTTCCTCTGATTATTGAAACATTACTTTTCCCTCAGGTCAAATTCTGTTATCCTCTTCTGATTACCGTATTCCTTGGTTTATACTAGAACATTATTAGTCATTTTCATCTCAGTTTCATGCACACAATACATATAAACCTAAGTCCATTAAAAAGACAGCACTTAGGTGCTCATTGTAAATGCCTCATGCATTCCGTAGGACCTTTCATATAGCAGATATTCAAAGAACTCATGTTGAATAAATAAAAGATCAGTCATCATCACTTTGCATGTAACCTCTACCACGCTCTCAGCTGTGGGCCCTTCAGTACACTCAATCATGGGGAAGGGAAAAGAGACTCGGGAAACAGATTCGAAAACCCCATCACACCACTTCCTATTGGAATTTGTCTTTGCTCCCAAAGCCCATAATGGCATCATGTCCTGCCACCATCAGAGCTAAATAAATACTATGTTGAATGAGAAACAGAGGGAGAGACTCCATCTGTATATGTCTAACCTCTTACATACTTCCCGTTACCCACCTAAGTTAGTTTGGCAAATGACTTGGCAGAAAGGTGTCCGGACAAATAAAATTTCAAGACTCAATAATAACTCTTAAATATTTCAATAAAATATAGAACAATAGAACAGAATAGAGTCTAGAAATAGACCCATATGATTATGAACAACTCATTTTTTTACAAGAGAACAAAGGCAATTTACTGGAGGGTGGTCTTTTCAAGAAATGTTTCTGGGACACGGAATAACCACATGCAAAAAAGATTCATTTGAACTTTTTCCTCCAAACAGATCACAGACTTATATATAACAGCTAAAACCATGTAATTAGTAGATGAAATCACAGAAGTGAACCTTTGCATCACGGGAAGACTTCTTATATATGATCAAAGAAAAGTAAATAACAAGAGTGTTTAAAGCTAATAAATTAGTCAATTTTTTGCTTAAAAATAGGCAAAGATCTTAATTATTTCACCAAAGAAATACACAAATAATTAACAAGCACATGAAAAGATGTTTACTATCATCAGTCATCAGAGAAACACAAAGTAAAACCACAATGCAAAAGCACTTCACACACATTAGGACAGCTAATTCCAAAAAGACAGGGCAAGCAAGATGAAGAATCATTACATATTACCAGTGGACATGTCAAATGGCATGACTACTTGGGAAAATGGTTTGGCAATTTCTTAAAATGTTAAGTTAGATTTACCCTACAACTCAGCAATTTGTCTCCTAAAAGTGAATACTCAGAAGAAAACAGAAGTCCACACAAAGACTTGTACATTTATGTTTATAGCAGCATTGTTTAGAAGAGCCAAGAAATGGAAACACCCAAATGTTCACCCACTATGGGAGTGGATAAAGAAATGTGATACATCCCTCGAATGGAAGACGATTGGACAAAACAATGGAATGAAGAACGCCACAACAAGGATAAACCTCAAAAGCATTACGTTATGTGGGGAGAAAAAAGAGACACAAAAAGATAAATATTGTATGATTCTATTTATGTGAAATATCTAGAAAAGGCAAATTTAATGAAATGAAAAGTTCATCAGTGGTTGTGCAAATAGCTTTACTAAGATATAATTTACACACCAAAAATTCACTTGTCTTGACTGTATAACTGGACAAAGTTTTTTATTTATTTATTTTTTATTTTTTAATTTTTTATTGTTGGCTGTTCAAAACATTACATAGTTCTTGATATATTTATTTCACACTTTGATTCAAGTGGGTTATGAGCTCCCATTTTTACCCCATATACAGATTGCAGAATCACATCAGTTACACATCCATTGATTTACATATTGCCATACTAGTGTCTGTTGTGTTCTGCTGCCTTTCCTATCCTCTACTATCCCCCCTCCCCTAAACACAACTCCACTCCACTCTCTCCTCAACTTACTCTC
>NW_025999982.1:23152975-23156938 GCF_001458135.2 Marmota marmota marmota
CTATTTACCTCTCTTATTGTTTCTTTTGCTGAGAAAAAACTTTTTAGTTTGAGTAAGTCCCATTTGTTGATTCTAGTTATTAACTTTTGTGCTATGGGTGTCCTATTGAGGAATTTGGAGCCCGACCCCACCGAATGTAGATCGTAGCCAACTTTTTCTTCTATCAGACGGCGTGTCTCTGATTTGATATCAAGCTCCTTAATCCATTTTGAATTCACTTTTGTGCATGGCGAGAGAAAGGGATTCAGTTTCATTTTGTTGCATATGGATTTCCAGTTTTCCCAGCACCATTTGATGAAGATGCTATCCTTCCTCCATTGCATGCTTTTAGCCCCTTTATCAAATATAAGGTAGTTGTAGTTTTGTGGATTGGTTTCTGTGTCCTCTATTCTGTACCATTGGTCCACCCGCCTGTTTTGGTACCAGTACCATGCTGTTTTTGTTACTATTGCTCTGTAGTATAGTTTGAAGTCTGGTATCGCTATACCGCCTGATTCACACTTCCTGCTTAGCATTGTTTTTGCTATTCTGGGTCGTTTATTTTTCCATATGAATTTCATGATGGCTTTCTCCATTTCTACAAGAAATGCCGTTGGGATTTTGATTGGCATTGCATTAAACCTATAGAGAACTTTTAGTAATATCGCCATTTTGATGATGTTAGTTCTGCCTATCCATGAACAGGGTATATTTTTCCATCTTCTAAGATCTTCTTCTATTTCTCTCTTTAGGGTTCTGTAGTTTTCATTGTATAAGTCTTTCACCTCTTTTGTTAGGTTGATTCCCAAGTATTTTATTTTTTTTGAAGATATTTTGAATAGAGTGGTTGTCCTCATTTCCATTTCAGAGGATTTGGACAAAGTTTTTTAAACTGACAGAAGTGTGCTGCCATCACCACAGGCTAGCTTTCAAATATTTCCATCACCCAGAAAACAAAACCTTGTGCCATTTGCCCTGCCACCAGCCATCCACAGCTCACCTGGCCCCTTCCTAAAGTATTTAATCACATTTCCTTTGAGAAAATGGGGAGCAGCAATGTTTGCACATAGGAAATGTTTACATCCACCAAAATTTGAAAGGAATTAATAATAATCCCTGGAATACAGGACAGGGTGTTTCTATTCTAGCAGGTCAGGACACACAAGTGAAATACTTTGAAAAGAATGGGTGATTTGTATTTATTGAAAAAGTACTTTTAAAGATTATCCATTAACAAAAGGATAGATCATAACAAAATAAAGACGGAAGAGCTGTTAGTGTCACACTACAAAACCCTTAATCTAGACCAAAAGGGGGATATGTTATCAAGAGAGCAAAAAAGTAAACAGAAAAGTCATGTATATAAAAGGTTATCAAGTGATCTAATTTGAGTGACAGAGGACACATTTTTCCTAAGCTTTACATCAGGCTTGACCCTTACTTACTAAACTTGAAGTGGCGTGTGCAATGAGCACTTCACTCATGACTAGATCTTGACTCAAGGAGGATTATCACAGAAATAAAAGTTGGCCCTAAAGCAATATAGTGAACTTGACTTTTCAAATAGCATTTCTTTAAGTCAGAGGGAAATTCATTCTGAAATGCAACTATGGTATAAAATTACATTCATAGGGGCTGGGGATGTGGCTCAAGCGGTAGCGCGCTCGCCTGGCATGCGTGCGGCCCGGGTTCGATCCTCAGCACCACATACAAAGATGTTGTGTCTGCTGAGAACTAAAAAAAATAAATATTAAAATTCTCTCTTTCTCTCTCTCTCTCTCTCTCTCTCTCTCTCTCTCTCTCTCTCTCTTTAAAAAAAAAAAAAAATTACATTCATAGAACCATAGCTGGCCTCTTCATACAGGAAAGGAAAACCACCTTCATAAATGAATTCAGTGGAAACACAAAGGCCATCCTTCCTTACAATAAGTATACACCAAACTTTACTCTAAATGATACAAAACCTTGCCCTAAGAGCATGTGGAAATTCCTGGGTTAGATTTCCAGTACTGCAAAATCAAACAGAAAAGAGGTCAGTAAATTTTTTCTACAAAAGGTCAGATAAGTAATGTTTTTGGCTTTGGGATCTGTATGCTATGACAATATATAAATGAATGAGTGGATAGAGTTCAACACAATTTTGTTTATGAATACTACTTTAGATTTAATATAATCTTCATATGTCACAAATATTTTTCTTGTTTTGATTTGTTTTCAATTATTTAAAAACACAAACACTATTCCTCATTCAAGGACTATACAAAAAAAGTAGGCTGTGGCTGGGTTTGGTCACAGTTTGCAGACCACTCAAGAGTCCTTGATTAAAACAAAAATATCTTTATGACATGTAACCCATTAATTATTATCAGTCCTTAATTCCTTTAAAGGAGATGAATTATCCAATTGCCTTCCCTTGTTATGGCCAACTAGGAATGAAAAGGCCTTACAAAATAACATTGTCTTATTCCTTCCTGTTAATAAAAGTAATTGTAAAAAAAAAAAAACTGAAGTAGTTAAAACTAAAGGAAGTATCCTCCAATGTAGGGGGAAGAAAAAGTATGAAGGTAGGTAAACAGATAAATAGTTCAATGTGTACGAAGGTAAGGAGGTTAAAGGTAGATAATATAAATATTGCTGAGATGACGACGTGGATGACTTTTGCCCGCGTCTGTTATTGCATGATATAGGCTTTCCTTCAACTCATTTTCCGTCCTCAACTCAACAGTCTTAGTAATTTGAAACAAATGAAAAAAATTGAATGAGAAGATATTAGAAAAATGAAAACATGATATAAAAATCTTTTTATATTAAAACAAAATAAAGGAAATAAAACTGGTTGAAAAAAGGTGGGGAAAAATGTTTTTTAAAAAGCAGCGTAATTGGAGTTGGGATAGACCCACAAAATAGTTTCTTCAGATATTTATGAGCTGATATTTATATCTTAAATCATACTAATGGGCTGGCCCAAGATAGTGGGTGGAAGTTACAAAAGGCAAACTGTAGACAATGCAAAAAAAATCTCAGTTACAATTCAAGTGAACCAAAAAGTGAGTTGTCCATAAATTAGAAAATTAATGGCCCATAAGAAGAGCTGTGACAAAACATGCCTACAGTGACCAGCAAAACAACTAAATCCCATTCAAATCTGCATGTAATTCAAGTTAAGACAAAATTCATTACATTTGCTTAAAAATGATCACTTTACAACTCTCCTGCAGGGTTTCCCAAAGTGATGATAAACATTCTTTGACAAAAGTAATCAAAGAGTCCTGGATTAATCACCTGGATTAAACAGGTTTCTTTATCACAGAATTTTTCAGTCTTTAATATGTTAATGTGTACCATAAATCTATTCAACCAGGAAATGTTACTTTCTAAATCCTTTGGGGGATGGAAACCTTCTTATTTCTCCTTGGGGCATCTCAAATCACTAGTGTTCCTGGGAACCTGATTTGAAAAATGCTGTCCCTCTATTATTAAAAAAAAAAAAAAAAAAAGTATGTGTTTATTTGATCTTGTCAACCCTGGGAAAAAATGAATTTTCAAGTTCAACAAGAAAGTATTAACCAGAAGCTAAATAAATTTATAACAGAGAAGTCTGAAATGTCAACCCGGAAGAAACATTAAAATTATGCTATACCATGCACAGTAAAATCAAAGTGAGGGCAACTATCATTTCTTAAGTTCTTTAAGTTTGTGTGAGAACTTATAACAGAGAAGTTATAAATTAAAATATTTGGGAACAATAACAAATTGTGATATAAGAAAGGACAATACTAAAAACTCATTAACTCTGACAACAGATGAGAAGATGAGAGGCATTTCTACTTTCAGAACATGTAAGGATATGTATGCCCCATCCTGGCATAACTGTTCTAAACCTAAATAGAATTTTTCCACTATTCTTCAAGAATTCAATACCTAGCAGATGAGTTTGTTTGGTTTTGTTGTGTGTGGGTTTTTTTTTTTTTTTTTTTTTTTTTT
>NW_025999982.1:23156959-23186779 GCF_001458135.2 Marmota marmota marmota
AATACCTATGTTCAGATGAGGATTTGTTTGGTTTGTGTGTGTGGGTTTTTTTTTTTTTTTTTTTGAGGAGGGGGTATTTAAAATACTGGAAGGCTGAGAAGGCTCTTACAGAAAACCTAAGTGCCAGATTCTCGGCTCAGCAGGAGAGTGAAGTGCCCTATGTGGCCTTGGCTCTGCTGGGCTGTTGCTACGTGAATTATCCAACACAGGCTAAATTCAACCAGCAATACAAGGGCTCACAAATATTCCACACAGTAGGCTCCTTGCGCTCACAGAATCTCACCTAAAGCTGTCATACCCAAGAGAAAGAAGAAAGGTGTCACCAAAGGCCTTGGCCAGACCATGAAAAACACTTGCCTTATTTAGAGTTCACCATTTAACTGGCATTCATTATCGTAATATTATTATAAAACCACTAAAGCTGCACATATGGACAGTTTCTTCAATATACAGGCAACAATATGACTCAAATCCATAATAATGCGAGAGTCAGGACCACAAAGCCCTCTGTTTTAGAAGGTGAGAGGACAAATCTGAAGTTTTTAGATGACTTTTAATTTCTATAGTTTAAAATGTAAATATCAGCCCATTTTATACATATACATTTTCGTCATATAACAAGCACTGTATTCAAAGCCTTATCTATTTTGCTCTATTCAGTATTTTTATCTCTCTTTGATAGATGAGAAAACTAAGATTCAGAAAGGCTCAAGGTTACTCCACCAGAAAAACAGTCTAGGAAGGACTTTCTGAGATAGCTGTACTTCTTAAGTTTGAGACTTTCTTTTGTAAACTGATGCATGATACTAGATTAAGTCATGACCACTTTCAAAGAGTTGATACTGACTTTACAAGTCACTGGTGATTTCAGATGTTTCTCAAAAATCACTGAACCATCTAACTCTTCTTCTTGAAGCTGTCTGAAATTCCACCAGAGGTTGATTTCCCTACCATTCACAAGACTGTGATGGCTGAATTAGGCCTCCCTCTGTCCTTCCTACCAACCCCAAGACTGGGAGTCCATCATGAAAACTCTGAAAAGAAGGCACCTCAGGAGTACATGCACATGCACTCAACCCCTGCAGACAAGAGAGTGAGTCCAAGGAATGGAAATTGTAGGAAAGTCTGAAATTTAAATTTGTTTAGGGATGAAGGGAGAGAACCTCTCTTTTTTTTTTCCTCAGTGTATGACACCCTAGATTCTGAAACAAAACCTCTTAACATTTGTAAAATAGAATATGCATTAAATAAGATTGACTGGGTTAGCCTGATGATGAGCCCAATATTAGAACATTTCATTCATCTAAAGAAATGCAATCTCAAATCTCAAGCCTCTAAAAATGATTTATGAAAGTCCCCATTCATATTTATATGAATACCATATAACAAAATACCATGATCTCCTTAAATTTTATGTGAAATCTAGTAGTAGATTTCCATGAATTTTTTTAAAACACATAAGTATTTGAACAGGGCTGGGGTTGTGGCTCAGTGGTAGAGCGCTTGCCTAGCATGTGCAAGGCCCTGGGTTCAATCCTCAGCACCACATAAAAATAAATAAATAATAATAATTTTTTTAAAAAGTGTTTGAACAATTTTGATTAAAAAAATTCTTCAAGCAAACACCAGTATCAGAATATGTTAACACTGTGCATCAACATCAAAGTGCCACAAGGCAGGAATTTCAGCATTTTTAGAAGAAAGCAATAATTTTCTCAGCTTCAAAAGCTTCCCTTTGAAGTCAACCCTCTTTTCTTTCCTCGCAATACAAAATTTTTTTGTTATATTAAGATTAAATGACTATCAGTTTCCAAACACCTAGCCACTTCCATGGTGACACACTGTCGCCTCTGATACCTGGACCACTTTCATCATTAAGCTCCCTCCCTGGAGCCCAGGGTGTCCCATGCTTCTCTGATTCTGGCCTCTGACTCCTTTGCTACTTGTCTTCCTAGGTCTGTCCCCTTTAAAACTGAACTCTCCCTTATGTTTGTGGTATAACACTCTGATTAGGGCTTGGAAACAGGGTTTCTATTAAATTCTATGGGAAAAAAATAGTTAGATTTCTTTGAAGGTCTAACATCTCTTTAATAAGGCTGCAGAGAATCTATCAATTTTATCAATTTATTATTAGAGAATTTCCAGGTGAAAATAATCTAGCCAATATTTTTCTAAATTCTAAACTAATGAAAATAACAGTGAATAAGTACACCAAAGCGCATTAGTATTCTCTGACACATAAATTAATCACATCTATGCATGAGTAAAACTACTCCTACCTAGCCACAAACGGAGAAACTAATTCAGTGGCAAGAACATGAAGAGTCGGAAGTCAATCCTAAGTATCTGACTTGGGAGCGTCTATATCTAAATTGAAATAGGTCTTTTCAGCTTCAAAAGAAGGAACTTACCATAAATGTTTCTTCCTGCAAACTACCTTTTTCTCACTCCTTAAAGCAACCCTTTTATTTCCCCTATCAAAGTAATGGGGATAAAAGTTTAATTTGTTCCACACTGATTCATTAAACAACAAATGTTTTAGCATGGTCTAAGGAAAAACACAGTGTATCAGACACTATGCTGCATGGTTCAATGAGACAGACATACCCCTGTCCTCGTGTAGCTTAGCCTAGTATAGATACCAAACCAAATCTTCAGCTTTAATTTGCCTTCTACAGAATGCACACACTTCTGATGTACAGGCATGAAAAGCATGATCTTGAATATTATACACCAATGGAAGTATAATTTTTTCTTTGAAAAGGTCTTAGATGTTACTTTGTCCAGCTAAAACAATGATCTTCAGGAATGCTGTTTGGCTTCTTTGCATACTTTTATCTATATCTATGAAGTCTTGCAAAGCAAACTGATTAAAGGAGAATGCAAATAGAAATGTATGTCCATATTAAGAGGCCAAAGCAAACTAGCAAAGATGTAAAATGTGAGGAAATGCTGAGAGACACTGACAATAAGTAAAGAAGTGATGTATCCCAGATTATTGCTTCTTTGTTCCACTCCTCTGCCTCTGTTTCTTCTGATCATCCAACAATCTGTATCTTTTGATTATGGCATAATGTGTTGATATGATGAAGTTTTTCTATAAAGCTAGAAGAACCTGGGGTAAAACTCAAATGTGCCACATTCTAGTGACTTCATGTTGAACACATAATTTATCTTCCTTGAGCCTCAGTTTCCTCACTAGTAAAGTGAGGATTAAATTAGACAATGTGTATACTACATAATATACCCAGTCTAGCATCTGGCCCAGAACAAGTACTCAATAAATGGTAGAAAGAATGGTGGTAGTTATAATAATAATGAGTAGGAAGTCAAGAAGAAAAAATATAATTGCCCACAAGACGGAACTAAAGTTACTTGATAAAATTATGTTATAAAATTTTCATGATCTTTACTTGAGAAAAGAGTTCACAATTTTATCAATAAACACTAAATCATTTGTAACTGCTTACTTAAATGGCCTGCATAGGTAAAAAGAAAAAAGTTACTTCTTGTCATCAAATAACTTTAAGTTCAAAATATATATTGCTATTAATTCAACTTTCATTTCATATAAAGCCCTTGTCTGCATGCTTAAAAAATGTTGATGTCATAAAAGTCTGCAGAGAGGCTGTAAATCTGTTCCTAACTAATGCAGGTTAAAAAGAAATGACAACTAAACACAAAACCTGCCCCTGAACTGGATCCTTTCCTGGGGGTCGGGGAATCCTAGAAGGATAACTAACAAAATTGGAATATGGATATTAAAGTGTTATACCAATATAAATTTATGAAGTTGATAGATTTGTGCTTAAAAAAGAAAATATGCCTACTCTTAGAAAATAAATAGTGAAGCACTTAGAGATAGGGCCATGGTGTGTATAATTACCCCATTAGTTCAGATTTTTAAAAAATAAGATAAAAAGGCACATGAGTATACACAAACACACAGAGTATGAGGGAAATGCTAATAAGGTAAAACATTAACAGGAGTGCAATCTGGATAAAGAGTATATCAGTGTTAATTATGCTGTTTTTATTTTTGTAAAATTAAAACTTGAAATTATCTCAAAACAGTTTTAAATACAAAAGATAGATGGACACCATTACCCTAAGTACATGTATGAAGACACGAATGGTGTGACTCTACTTTGTGTACAACCAAAGACATGAAAAATTGTGTTCTATATGTGTACTATAAATTGAAATGTATTCTTCTGTCATGTATAACAAATTAGAATAAATAAATAAATTAAAAAAAATAAATATAAAAGACAATCTCTGGTCTATCCCTACTAATTAGTATTTCATATATCTTGTCATCTGAAAAAATCATTTGACTTTTTTTTGGGGGGGCAGTGCTAGGGATTGAATACAGGAGCTTGTGTGTGCTGGGCAAGTGCTCTACCACTAAGCTACATCCCCAACCTGAGCTACATCTCCAACCTGAGTCATTTGATGTTGTAATCTTGGTCTCAGAAAGTATCTTACACATCACCTAGCTCACTCTCCTACCAATGCACTAATTATTTTTACTCCATCTTTAATAGATTATAACTAAATTTCCATATTCATGGGAATTTGGCGATGCTAGGGAGTGCTGTATCCCAAGAATCTACTGGCAAGGACTTCATATCAGGCAGCTGTAACTGTTCATACATGTAGGAGGCTGAATGGTGGTCACAAAGATATCAGGTCCTAATCTGTGGGAACTATGAATTTCTAATTTGTAAAGGGTTTCTGCAGATACGATTAATTTAAGGATTTTGTGATGGAGAGATTATCCTGGATTATCCTAGTGAGAGCCCTAAATCCAATCAAAAGCATCCTTATAAAATAGAGCTAAGGGAAATGTGACACACACAGAACAAGAAGGGGCAATGGAACCACAGAGGCAGAGACTAGGATGATGTGGTCAAGAATTGAGGAATGCTGGCAGCCACCAGAAGTCACAAGAAGTGAGGCACAGTTGGCCCTAGAGACTTTGTAGGGAGCCCGGCCTTGGTGAGACCTGATTTCAGCCCAGGGGAACTGAATTCAGAATTCTGGCCCCCAGAACAGAAGGAAAATAAATGTCCTGGTTGTAAATCACCAAGTGTGTATAATATGTCACAGCAGTCATAGGAAACTAATAAGATATCCTTAGATATCTACTAAGTGCTGATTATTGGACACTGAGGATGCCATGAGACTTCTTATTATTAAACTTAAATCTTCAACCCTGAAATTATTCAGTAATCTTCTTGTATATTAAATAAACCCAGAACCATGATCATTCTTAAATAACTGCCCTGTCTATATCTGAAAACACCCATTGCATTTCCCTCTTATCTTCTTTTCTCAAGGCCATTGCCCCACTTGTTTCCATCATTCTTCCTCCAAGTTGGTATCCAGATCCTCATCATCATGGATATCTCCTTCTAGACACTCCCCCTTAGGATGCACTGTTGAGAACTGAGCGAAACTCTTAGGATGTGACCCAACAAGGGAACAGTACAAAAGAGCTACAAACACTCAAGATAACCTAAGATGGCACTCAGATGCACTACGGGGATAAACCTGAAGTCAGCAAAGCCCCGGGTCTTACTTGCATCAATTATTGATACATCAGACTTCCTGTATCCTTTACAGATAGATATTTCAATTATTGAGCAGAACATAACATTTTTTCAGTGTAAAATTACACTAAGTATTCTCCTCATCTGTAGATGTGATAAGCAAATATGTCTTCTCTGACTTTATCCAAGTATCTGCTACAGAGCAGAGTTCCCTGGGCTAAGCCAGCAGTCACCTCCCCAGAAGGTTCACACGTTCAGTAAACACTTACTGAGTTCCTGTTATGTGAACACACAGTCATGAATTCACAGGCACAGTCCCTTAGTGCCCATTTTAGGATTCTAAAATGTCACTCTTGTGACAGCATCCTTCACTAGCTGATCACCACTACTTATTTTCTGGCTCAACCTTTTTTATTTGGAGTCAGGGGGTGTGCAAGGGATTGAACTCAAGGGCATTTAACCACTAAGCCACATCTCTAGCCCTATTTTGTATTTTATTTAGAGACAAAGTCTCACTGAGTTGCTTAGCACCTTACCGTTGCTGAGGCTGGCTTTGAAATCGTGATTCTCCTGTCTCAGCCTTGGAGCCTCTGGGATTATAGCCATGTGCCACCAGTCCACATCTGGCTTAACCTTTTTCTACCCTATCTGATCTCCTTCCAGCAAGCCCTGGCAGCCCAGGACTTTAGACTCACTGTGCTTCCCCACCCACCCTCTCCTCTGCTCCACTTTAAGTCAAGTTCTCTGCTCTGACACAGCTCCCACCTCCTACTGAGAGCCAACCCATCCATGTCTCTGGCTTTGACCTCTTAAAACCTTACTGTTTGGCCCTTCATTCTGGCACTTTAACCTGCCTGATTAATTATTTCATACATATATATTTAATATCTCTAACAAAATGGCAAGCTAAATGAAAACAGAGAAGTGTATTTCAAAAACAGCCCTGATGATACCAGAAATTCAATATGGCCCTGTTGAATGTTAAGCATAGGGTTATTCTGGATTTTTTTTTTTTAATGAGGAGGATTCTATTATTATTCCTCCTGATGAAAATCATCATTCTACTCAATCATCATTTTTCATGATGAAAAGATTAAGAGATTCTCAATCCTGGTCTAGTATTTATCTACACAAAACCATTTCATACTCTTCCATGTATCTCTTACAGTTCTGAAAATATCAACTATTCTTTCACATTTGTAAAAACCTGATTTGTAAGATTTGTTCCTAGATTCTATACTTGAGGCTTCTAACCATATATTTCTTTTTTTAGTATTTTTTTAGTTATACATGGGCACAATCTCTTTGTTATTTTTATGTGGTGCTGAGGATCAAAACTAGTGCCTCACATGTGCGAGGCAAGTGCTTTGCTACTGAGCCATAACCCAGGCCTGTAACCAGATATTTAAAAAAAAAATTAACCTTCCTCAACTACATGCACTGTTATCTCTTAAAACACAACAGAAATAAAGTAAATAACAAGTCCTATTTGTAAGGGAAACAATGTCCAAATGTCAAGTTCAGCTGCTCCCCATAAGCTTTAATCAGTCAATTCCAATTTTATCCTTAATAATACAGCACAGTTGAGAGAACAAAGGACCTGGAGTCAGACAGACTGGAGTACAACCTTCACTTTCTCCTTAAACTTCTGTCCAACCTAGCAGATATAATATATTCTCTCTTAGCCTTGTTTTCCATAAGAATTCCCACCTGTATGAACTTGGAAATTATGGAATATATCTGTGCATCAGTTTTGTCATCTGTAACACAGGGATAATAACTGCCAGAACCTGTCCATTAGGAATGTTGTAAGAAATAAACACACTGCCATAAAAGTGGCAGATCCTGGGATGTGATTAGCACTCCAGTAACATTAGCAGCCTTTACTATTAATATTGATAATAATATGGTAAAATACCTAGCATACAGTTGGGGTTCAATAAAAGACAGCTTTTATTATTTTGTAAATCATATTAAAATACTTATTGGATCTGCCAAATGAAACTGATGGCTATTTACATATTGATCCATTTACCTTTGACAGAGGTTCTCAAAGAAATGCCCAGCTCAGCAGCATCAGCATTTTGTTAGAAACAAAAATTTCTGTAACTTGTTAGAAATGCCAATTTTTCAGGCCCCATCCCAGATCTAGTGAATCAGAAGCTCCTGAGGTGGGCCTGTCTATTTTAACAAGCCCTCCCTGTAAATATAATTCATTTAAGTTTAGGAACCACTAGTATAAATCTCAGGTCTGAAAACAATATATTGTAGACTTTAAGAGCAGAAACACTGCATTATAATTTAATAAGCAGTATTTTCATTAAATCTTCATCAAGTCAATCATCCAAAAAGTCCCCTGTACCATCTGTGGCCATTAATTATTCAATAACTATGCAATGATCAAGAACACAGAGCAAAGAGTTACTTTCCCATCATTGTCCCCCACCCGTGTGTGTGTGTGTGTGTGTGTGTGTGACCAACCTAGCATATGACTAAGTTAACTCCCCTGCTGGGCAATATGGCGTCAGACACCCATGGTGCTAGACTGCCGGGCTCTTCTAGGGTTCGAGTGACTGTGTCTTTGTGCCCGGGCTTTGTCTTCCTACAGCCCCATGGGTGGAGCTATGCTCACCTGTTACTTTGTAATATAACCCCTTGCCCTATTTAGGATAGAATGTTCCATGGAAGTGCCTTGTGTGTGTCTCCTTCTCTTACTGTGCCCTTGGGTGTGGCCTACCTAGATATCAGTCAACCTGCTGACAGTGGATATCATGAAGATAGACTCAGCCCCCTGAAACCTGACCCCTTGCCTCATTTAAATAGCTTCTCCTCAGTAAAAGGGGTCAGCGTGTGCGCGCTCTCTCTCTCTCTCTCTCTCTCTCTCTCTCTCTCTCTCTCTTCCTGCAGACCCTTAAGGTCAGAGGAGCCGTCACAGCCACTCAAAGAAAAAGATATTTGTGTCTCTTGTGTGATTATTTTCTGCAGCCCAGTTAGCCTAGTTTACCTGGAGTGACCCCTGAGCCATTTAGTCGCAAGAACAGAAACCCGACATGTGTGTGCACACATATACACATACACACATACACACACACACACCTCTGTTCTCTAAAAGAAATTACTGTGTTCTCAGCTTGGGGGTTTACATTTCCTTGCAGCCACCATATGAAAAATTGTGCTGTATATGTGTAATAAAAATTATAATGCATTCCACTGTCATTTATTTTTAAAAAATCAATTAAAAATTTAAAAAAAAGAAAAGAAAGAATAGTATGATTGATTGAATGGAGCCATGAAGTCGATGACTTTGCCATGTGAGCGAAGGAAATCCGTGCCATAGGTCAACTAAGTTTTCCAAAGACATAATGGAACAGAGATAAAAATGTGATAGTCAGTTGGGTGTCTACCATGTAAAAACCAAGAAGGTTACTAACAAATAGGGTGTGGTCCAACATTGGAATCCAAGGCCTCCTTCTCTCCAAATAAATTTATGTATCAATATATTAAAGTTTAGAAAAAAGAAGAAAATGTTTACAAAAAATTCCAATGTTATGAAATAACTTTACAATGCAGCACATAGGTGCTGTGGAATATGTTTCCATTGTAAGTTGCCAGCTGGATGAATCCTATGCAAGAAAATCATATCACATGGATTTCTCCAGATTCCAATGTTCTCCTAAAAATCATTCATCACCTTAAATTATTCCTCTTAAACACAGCCTCTCAGTCATGGCTCAAATCCTAATTCTGATTCCAAGTAAACACTTAAAAGGAAACTTATAAACCATGGTAACTGTCAAAGTGCTTCCGAAAATAAAGTTCTTCCTTCTTTCATGAACCCCCCCCCACACCAAAGACAAGTGCTAATACATAAATACTCAAAAATTTTAGGTGTCATTTCTCCTATGAATTTCTAGACAGCAAGACAGAAATGCATGTGATCTGTAATAACAAGCAGTCAGGTTTCTAAAGATACAGCTATAGTGCCTCAAGCAGAATGGGTATAAATAAATGCTGTAAATAATAAAATAATATCAGCCATTTTGTATTTTGGAACAATTTTCCAGGTAAAATTTAGCTAACTAAAGTAATAGTTACCAGCTCATTCATTTTCTACTTTCACACATTTAAATTATGCTAAATAATAATATATAGACATTCCCACCACAAATAGCTAGCCTAGAAACCATGATTTACAAGGTAAATAATTCAGTCTACTCAGTGTATGAAAAGACATAACAGAAGCAGATCTAAGTATGTTGACTAGATTTTGTTCTTAAAAGTATTCCAAAGGATGATGAATCAAAAGAAAAACATTCTTGCCAGAACAATCACTATAAGGAAGCTTAGTCATTCACACAAGTGAAACACCAGAACACTAAGTTAAGTACATTTGGCAAAAAGCCAGAGACAACTGCTCACCAACAAATATAAGTCTCACCTAACCAGTCTCTTTTCTTTAAACAAATGGACTTTCAGCTCTGATAAATATAAAATAACACCATATTAGATTATTTTCTGGAGAAAAAGTTATATTTTTAAAATCCTAGCCAAATATTTTAAGGAAAAAGAATCTTTACACACAGAGATGTAATAGTAACTTTAAAAATCATTTCAAAGCTCTGCTATGTTTACTTTTCTCAGCCATATAAAATCTTACAAGTTGACTATGCCAGAATCATCCCTGGGCACTCACTAAGTGCTATTTTACAGCTGCAGAAATCCTAACTTCCTAAGTCACAAGAATTAATAAACAAATAGTTGAAACTGTAAGGAAGAGAAAAGCAAACAAAATCTCATGGCCCAGGGGAATGTGCAGAAGATCTGTAACATATCACAGTGCTCAAGGAAATCCAACAGTGGACACAATGCTCCCCTCACATTCAGATGCTCACTTCTTTTTCTTTTTAGTATTTCTTTGAGAGAGAGAGAGAATATCTTTTTTGTAGATGGACACAACACAATGCCTTTATTTTTATGTGGTGCTGAGAATCGAACCTGGGTCCGGCTTGTGCTAGGGGAGCGCTCCACCGCTAAGCCACAATCCCAGGCCCGAGATGATCACTTCTTGACTTCTAGTGGCAAGCCTCCCTTCAGTTACAGGAGGGAACCAAAGGGGATGATGTGGAAGATGCCTTGCAAAGTAGGAGGACAGAAGCTGCCAACCTTTCAGAATGACAGGTCTTCACTAACTCCCCTTGTATGAGGAAGGTGTGGAAGAGCAGAGGAAGCAAAAAAGATTGAAGAACACATCAACCCTTAAAGTCTGGGAGGGGAAGGCAGAGAGAGAGAAGGGAACCACTAACAGGATCACCTCCAGTAAGCAACTGTCAGTGCCCCAGCAGGACTCTAGGGCATGGAGCGCACAGACTACTCTACCTCCTCAAGAGATGCCAAACCCAAAATTCCTGCATTTTCTAAAATGAGTGAACTAAAATGGAAAGTACTTAAGGTGAAAAGAAGAACATGGATGAGGGAGGTAGAAGGACACTGAAAGCAACTCAGATTCGTTCTACAATCTGATTTAGAGCCACCTGTCAATCACTCTCCTATACCATGAGCTCTCACTTACTGAGAGCTTAACAATGTGCCAAGTCCTGTGCTTTATGCTAATGGTTCATTTCATTTAAATTCTCATGCTACTCTAGCATTACCACCACAATACAGACAGACAAGGGCATAAGAAGGTTAAGTTTACACAAACTTCAAAGCCTAGACACAGCCCCATTTGCTGGACCTTGAAGGTCAGGCTCCTGGATCAGCAGCTTTTGCTGCCTCCCCTGTGCTTGGGCTTACCTGCCACACAGCGGGGGAAAAAACTTGTAGGAGACATTTTCCTTTCAACAATAATTTGCTCTCAGCACAATATACTGTTTATAAAATGTGGGAAAATCCAGTAAATAAGGGTCTTTTGGGGATCCAAGTACTCTAAAGGGAATCTCACCATCCAAAGAGGCAGAACAACTAAGAACCGTTCTCCTTGGAGTCACAAGGAGGATGAAAAGACCAGGCAATATATTAAATGCAATAATATTAAAATCAAATAAAAATCTAGAAAACACACCCCCAAAACTGCTCTATTATTTATAAGATGAAGTATACATCCCTAGCCTGAGTCAGTACTCCTGGCATTACATGAAGCCAAGCAGTCTCCTGACCCTGGGACCATCCCAGTGTACAATTCCAGGGCTATGAGGAAGCACCCCTCCTGTACAAAGCACCCCTTTAACCTTCTCAATTGCCCTTTCCCTTCTCACCTTTCTTCTTTAAACTCCTTCCCCCCTCTTCTTTAAAATATGCTGTAAGGGGCTAGGGTTTGTGGCTCAGCAGTATAACGCTCGCCTAACACGTACAAGGCCCTGGGTTCCATCCTCAGCACCACGTAACATCAATAAATAAAATAAAGGTATTGTGTCAAACTACAACTAAAAAATAAATATTAAAAAAATAAAGTATGCTATAAGGACTACTTGTGACTAAATTTAAAACAAGACAAGGGAAGCCCAGTGCAGTGGTACATGCCTATAATCTAAGAGACTCAGGAGGCTGAGACAGGAGGTTTGCAAGCTCAAGGCCAGCCTCAGAAACTTAGCAACACTGTCTCAAATTTTTTAAAAAAAGGACAAGGGCTGGGGATGTAGGTCAGTGATAAAGCACCCCTAGGTTCAATTCTTAATATCAAAAAAATAAAATAAACAGACAAGATATAGAATACACACAAAAATATTCGGATTTTATCTGAATGGTTTTATTCCCAATTTCTTCTCTTTATTCATCAATAACTCTTTCATTTTTATTAATTAATTTTTCACGGCCAGACTCTCCCTTAACATTTATATAACATGATTCTATTTTTATTAGACTCTTCAAATAACTACTTTCCACTAATTGAAAGGAATGTGACAGGGTAAGAAAGACATGGGACTTACCCTCCCTTCCCTGTTGTCCCTGAATAAGTATTTCTCATGAAGATATAAGAAAACCAACAGAGAAATATTTTCCTAATATTAAGATTCTTAACCAAAATTCACATTCGTACTTTTTAATCTCCCACTAATTGGATGATTGCCAATGGCCACCTAAAACAAAAGTGTTTTTTTTTTTTCCTTTTTGGTACCAGGGATTGAACTCAGGAGTACTCGACCACTGAGTCACATCCCCAGCCCTATTTTGTATTTTATTTCGAAACAGAATCTCACTGAGTTGCTTAGTGCCTCAGGGTTGCTGAGGCTGGCTTTGAACTCTGGATTCTTCTGTCTCAGCCTCCCAGGCTGCTGGGATTACAGGCCTGCACCACCGTGCCCAGCATCAAGATTTCTTTTAGTGAGATGTAGCTGATTATTCACTCAGTAGAACATTCTTCTCAACAACTCTCGGGTCAATCATGGAAAAGATCACATCATGACTAAATTGTCTCTGATTAACTAATTTAAAAAATTTAAAAAAAAACAAACTTACCACCCAGTGTCCTACCATGTTTGGAAATATTAAATTATTTCTCTTCTCTTTAGGATTAATAATGCAACAACTTCTAGATAAAAGAATAAAAGATTAAAAGACTATGTTCTGACATTCTGGAGTTCTGTGTAAAAATTTCAGTGTAAAACTCTAAGGATTAGGAAAAAAGTCTACTTTGAGCTGATAGTAAAAACAGAACAAGAATGGGAGCCAATCTAGGGCTGGGATTGTAGCTCAGTGATGAAGCACTCATCTCTCATGTGTGAGGCACTGGGTTCAATCTTCAGCACCACATAAAAATAAATGAATAAAATAAAGGTATACTGTGTCCATCTGCATCTAAAAAAAATTAAAATTTTTTGAAAAACTACACTGTCTAGCTTTCCACTCCCCAAAGTCATTTATTAATTCGATAGAGGGTAATTTTGTTTTTATTTGATCTGCTTCATTTTGCTTTTGGTGCTAGGATTGAATCCAAGGAATCATGCATACTGACCTGGTGCTCAACTACAGAACTATACCCCTAGCCAACAGTTAAAATTCTCACCTCTAACAGACTTTAAGAAATAAACAAACTACTTTGATTATGGCAGCAGGTTACACTGGCATCTATCTATTGGCTATTGGATCTAAAATACTAATTTTTTTTTCAATTCTTACTGTATTACAGCAGAATTAAGTCTTAAATATTTGAGATCTGTCCTTTTATCATAAATACACACATAAAGGTTATATATTCTAGGTAAATCCAAATTTGAACCCTTGCTACCTGATTCTACAGGTTATGTATGATAACCACTAAATTAACCCTGGAGGGTTGCTGGAAGGAGTAAATGATTTAATGAATGTGATGTATATTACACACAATGTAAGTATTTTTTCC
Source organism: Marmota marmota marmota (assembly GCF_001458135.2). NCBI lineage: Eukaryota > Metazoa > Chordata > Mammalia > Rodentia > Sciuridae > Marmota > Marmota marmota. The sequence goes on from NW_025999982.1 coordinate 23,170,853, forward strand.
AAGAACATTGATGGGCCCTAAAAATTAGTAATATGGCCTCTGTTCTAAACCACTCAATTGGTATTTTGATATTTTTAACAAAGGCAGTCTCCTTAAATTGAATCATCCAATTTATCATAAGATGAATGGCCAGTTCAACATGCCTGGTCCATAGTATGTCCACAGTAGGCCCTAAATATATCTGTCTAGTACCTCTAGTACCCATAATGGACCATATTTGCACTTTTACTTCTCTCTGGTGTTCACAGTCAGCAACTGCAACTTGATTACTAACTTGTAAACCTCAAGTAGCTATGCTGCAGAAGATGCAGAGCAATCCTCTATACCCCACCTACACGTTCAGCCCCCAGCAAGCCACAAATACAAAGACTACTAGACTAGCAGCAGCCACAGAAGCCTATCTTCCTCAAAGAGCTAGCCACCCTAGAGATAAGAAAATCCTGTCAGAGGTTTCAGCTCCAAAGTCCCACACCCTAAACTTTACCCTGCACAGGCTCCATCTCTGTCCTACCTCATGGAAAAGGGTCCGTTTTACACCAGTGCATGGTACATGCAGAATGAGACAAAGGTTTGGGAGACGGCAGGTGAATGCTGCCATCCTTCATAAGAATTCATGATATATTTCTTCACAAAAGCATCACTAAGCGGGTCTCAACCTTTTATCTCTTGTCAACACACTAGAAGATTCAGCTCCCAGCAGTAACAGAAGTTCCCTACAGAAGTGATTCTCAACTGGGGAGTAGGTGACATGCCATCTCTGAGGGACACTAACAGAATTTGAGAAATGGGTTATGTTGACTGATGAAAGAGACAGGAACTGACATGTCTCTCAGGTAATACTGATATGCTCCTGAAATAAAAATCACTCTTATAGAAGGTGATTAGATCCTATTACATTATTGGCACCACTCATATGTTATATGATAATTTAGATAAGCAAGCCTACAAATCTTATCTAAGAATACAATCACATTTAAAATAATGTTTCTTTGTGAGAAAATTGAAATACTATTTTCAATTTCGTGGCTGTCCATAAAAAAATGGAGGGAAAAACTGACCAACAGTTAATTGTGAAGAATTTCTTACCTGAGAATTCAGAAAGGCATTAGTGGAGTCCAAAAGCTCCATGAAATGGTATGCAAATTTTGTGCACATGTGTATTTTTCTGCAGAGTTTATACATCAGATTCTCAAAGTGACCCATGGCATACAAATATATCTTCATTTAAGAACCACAACTATTAACTGCCTCACAGGCAGAGAAATGGAGACATAAGACCAATGCCTGGGTTTACTAAGTGCAAGAAGCAAAACTAGTCTAGACCTGTACTTCTACAATCCAATTCTTTTCTCATCTAACTCTCTGCCAACCACTTAAATCTTATTCCAGAACTTGAATCCTGAGAGAGAGAGAAAAAAAAATCTTACTAGAAATGCAGCTTTTTTGTGCTTTAACATATAAATATTTACAGATTTCTTAAATTGAAGAGATTTTTTTTTTAGTCCAGTAATAGTAGGTTTTACTAATGTCACAGAAAGCACTGTAATCAGTGGGTACTTTTCTTCCCACTTCCATCATTACCCATAAGCCACAAACCAAATAATTACAGATCCCTGAAATGCATGTGAAATGCTCTAGAATTTAAATTCTCAAGTTGATACTTAAAAGCTATGCTTTAAACCTATACAATCAATTACTGCCCAATAAATTGGAGTATGCAAAACAATTCCAAGATATGAAAGAAATAAAAACTGACCTTCATGAGATGCTGATTTATCCATTTTGTAAATGTTTTCTTCTGAACTTTGTCCCGTTCATCTGAAAGATTAAAATAAGGTATAAGGTTGATAAGATCTATGCAAAAGACAATTTGTGATCATGCATATAAATGAAAATAGGATATTCAAGAGATATTGCTCAGTGCATTCAAATTTTCTTATTAAATGTTGGCAACTTTAGGCCATCTGCAAGAAAGCATTAAAGGGCTATTTGTCAGATGGTCTCTTCAGTGTTTTATGTGCCAGCATTAGTCCATTAAACAAGGCCCCCTCTCTGCCCCTCAGTTGTACAACCCTAACTCCATCACTTCCACCAGCACAAAGATGACTCTAAAAATGCTGCTGACTTCAAGTAAGCCCTTGCACTGAACTTTTCAAAGCATTTTAACACATTCATATCCTATTTGCTCTTTGCAACCATAAGCAGGAAAGTAGATATTGTCATCCCCATTTTACAGAAGAAACCAAGTCTCTGATTTGTCCACAATTATCCAGAAAATGGTTTAAAGTCTTATTAAGGGCTGGGGATATAGCTCAGTTGATAGAGTGCTTCCCTCACACGCACAAGACCCTGGGTTCAATCCCCAGCATCACAAAAATAAATAAATTAATTAATTAATTTTAAAAAAAAATCTTGTTAAAAGGCAAGACCTAGCCTAGCTGGGCACAGTGGTGCATCCCTGTAATCCCAGCAGCTCTGGAGGCTGAAGTAGAAGGATCGCAAGTTCAAAGCCAGCCTCAGCAATGGCGAGGTGCTAAGCAATTCAATGAGACCCTGTATCTAAATAAAATATTAAATAGGACTGGGGATGTGGCTCAGTGATTGAATGCTGTTGAGTTCAATCCCTGGGACCCTCCCTACCTGGCCCCCTCACCCCCACCTACCCCTGCAAAAGGCAAGACCTAAATTCAGATCCTTTGGCTTGAAGTGGGCTCTGGCTTATTTATGCTGCTTCTGGAGTCCCTGTGTTGAAATGTCTGGTAACAAAGAAACACTACAACTAAGTATCCTCACTGAGGAAAGAGATCCTGCCTAGTGCAGAGAAGAGTAAGAGAAGGCTTCTTATGCTTTAGGAAGAAAGAACAATCAGAATACTCTGATACATCAAGTAATTATTTCAAAGGAGAATCAAACTCTTCCAACACCTAGAGCTAACATGCAAAACTACACTACCCTCTCCCTCCCCACTTCTAGGCAGCACTCCCTACCTTCTGTGTCCTTCCCTCCTCCTTCTTGCATCTGGGAATACCCTTCTTTTCCCAGGTCACCTCCTTTCCTGCCCCACTACCATTCAGCTCTTCTCCATCCTTTCCTTGGGGATAAGACAAATCTTGCTCTCCTTCTTTACCTCTTTACCTCTTCATTCTTTAGCCCTGAACCTCCTTAAACTGCAGTAGAGCTAGGCTTGTTTTTGTTGTTGTTGTAGTAGTAGTTTTTGTTTGTTTGAAAATGCTTGTCTTGTTTATTAAAGGTATCTATGCTCCCTACAATAACTTAAACATAAGCAAAAATATAAAACAAATTAACTGATATTTATGAGACACAGATCATTAGTATAAGATCAATAATTTATTTAAGATCAACATCTTAATATGCAAGTGAGCAAAAGAAGATAGCAAATTTTAAACTATAATCCTAACTACTTGGGAGACCTAGGTGGAAGATTACACATTGAAGCCTGGGCAAAACAGGGAGGGCTTTTCTCAAAAAAGGCAGGTGGGGAGGGCTAGACACAGCTAACATTGAAAACCAGAGCTGCAGACATTCCTATCAGCATGTGAATTCTTGGCAGTACTGCTCTAGACCAATTTGACAATGTAGATCGAAGACCTTAAAAACATATATACCCTTTTCCAGCAAGTCTACTTCTAGAACTTATTCTAAAGTTATAATCAAGGAATGTACAAATACAAGTATAAAAATGTAAATCAAACCATTTAGAATAGCAAAATAAAAGTTTTGAAAAAACATAAATGCTCAATGATAAGGAAACTATTGAAGAAACTTTAGTAAAGCGATCCAATCATTTGTCCAATATTTTACAAAGCTATTCAAAGATGGCATGTTGCTGTTCTCCTCCATTTTAATGCCAACGTGCTGCTTGTAATTTCATAAGCCTTTCTGCAAAGTACCCCCTGGAAACCCTTCCATTTCCTATCACTGTCAGAGAGAAACAAAAAGATACCTAAATATGACCTATTATTTGATTCTGCCTGTAACAAACACTTTTTCAGTAACCAACCATCTAGTCTTCTTCTTTACTTATTATCTAATATTACAAAATTGGAGAGGGTGTTTCATAAAGCAGATCCAGAAGGTGGAAGCTTGCTAATTCTGAATATGAATGCTTCAAATTTATGCCAAAATTGTTATATTTGCCTGAATCCAAATTAAAATCTCAATAAAAATAACTACTATGACAACAATGATATTGATAATTGTTAACCAATATTATCTTCCACAAAATATTTACCAATTACTCTGTTGGCCCTTTAGAGTACCATCTACAGCTTCTTCTTTTCTACTATATACTAAATGCCACAATGTTTTTATGTGCTCCAATAATAGATATCCATGATATGAATTATGCTTCAGAAAGGGCATAATTCAACTCAGGAAAACAATGCAGAATTACTTGTATTTGTAACATGGTAGCTTATAAGGCTACATATCTTGAAGTAATAATGGTGCCTTAAATGTCTATTAGCCTTGCTATTCCTAAAAAGTTCAGAATGAATCTCAATTATAAGCAAAAATATAAATATAACATAGGTTCTAGTACATTAGGCATGAACAAAGCAAGAGGAAAAGATCTACCAATCTACCTCATTGATAAATGCAGATTTACTTCCCTCATTTTCTCACTCATTCATTCTAAGCTTTCATCAGGTCCTTTGATGAGCCCAGTGCCATGGTGGTACTGGAACCACCAGGCTAGAGAGGAACAGCATTGGCCAGGGCCTCTGAAGGTCATCACCTAGAAGAACCTCTTACAGGAAGGCAGTGTGACACACACTCTAACTGAGAAAAGGACACAGCCCTCACCACATAGGTAAGCACGAAAGGGAAGAAGGTCCAGGGCACAGGGGCAAGGCTTGAAGGAGAGAAAGCAGGTTAGCAAGACAGCCCTGTACAGATTTCTCCACCAAAGTTCTATGATCCCTTCTGCAGTTGCTTCCAACAACTTGGGCTGCAACAGTACCCAAAGACACTGTTATCTTTCAACCAGAAGTGCCGAACACACCTCACTCACACACAAGGAGCTGGAATCTGGCCTGCTATGTGAAGTGAACTTTGGACAAGTGATTGCAAACAATGGAAGCTATGTGCCAGACTAGCACTCATATCACAATCCCAGCAGTACTTTTCTATGCCTTCAGCAAAAAGGAAACAGAAACAAGAAAAAGCTATTTCTTAGGTAATAGTCATATTATTCCCATCCAATTAACAATCTAGAACCCTAAGGTGAAATCCTCAGGGAGGAAAAAGGTCATTAAAATATTTAATAAAAAATCTTTTAAATTCAAGAATAAACAGCTTCCATATCGAGTTATAAGATTAAGATATTCCTGTAACTGCCCTCCAGGGTTTTTTCATTCATTTACTTATTTTTATGCAGTGCTTAGGATTGAACCCAGTGCCTCACACATGCTATGCAAGCATTTTACCTCTGAGCTACAACCCCAGCCCCCAAATTTTTATTAATTTATTTAATCATTACATAATAAAGTGAGCTTTTACAAACATACTCCATTCCATTAAACTTAATATACTATATATATTATATGAACTCTACCTTCTTGAGTACAAAATAGTTATTTTTTATTATTTTCCAAGTTAATAAAAACCAGGACTATATTTTAAGGAACATGAAGAAGCAGAACATAGGTTCTAAAGATGAACAGGCTAATTTCTGACCCATGTGGTATATCAAGAAAGATGATTTAATCAAATTATTTACCTCCTAGCACAGAAGAAAGATTCACTTACATAACAAAACTATAAAAAGTTCTTTTGATTTGATGTTTTGATGTGGTTGTTGTTGCTAGAGGTTCAAAAAGCACTGCTGAAAACTGAGATGATGCTAACCACGTGGCAAGCAACAGGTAATACTGGGAATTACTATCCACAATCAAAGCACATGAGCCAGGTACAAAGACTGAGCTAACACACACATACCACATTGTAGCAGCAAATCCTGTTATTGTTTTCTGACAGTAAAAACCTAAACCTTGTCTTTTAAATCTGATAAGCCAGATGAGTGTCATTCAAGAACCAGGGGAGGCTCTATAACACTAGAATGTCACTGTACCTCACAACAATGTGAGAAGAATTAAGGTAGACTTTCAGGTTTTTGGCTTTCTTCAAGAGAGCAATTTATAATCAGGGAAAAGATTAACCCTGGGAGGATTCTGTGATTTTACCACTTTCCATACGCATTATTTCAAAAGGGAGTATGCCAGATTACACCATCTAATTTTCCTATTACAAGTCTCACAGTGAGACTTTATTTCTTTTCAGTCAGGGATGTCTAACACCAAGATTGATATTTAGGGCAAGGCTGCTGCTATGACAGCAAAACAGGGAAAGTTATCCCTGAGATCTTAGCCAATTCCACTGGTTTTTCAGACTCTCCATTTATTATTATGAAGTTTTATAACATTCCTGTTTGAAAACCTGTCATTTGTACAGTAAGTTTTAAATGAACACATACATTTATACTGACCTTTTAAGTTCATCATAGCTGAAAATATATAACAATACTGAATGCAAACAATGAATTTAGGGAGAAAAGAATATAAATATGTATATAAATATGTATAAAGAGAACAGATTAGTATAACCTACACTCACTGTACTTCAACAAAATCCATTCAAAGCTAAATGCACTCAGTATCGCACAACAACAAATATTGATATTATATAAAGGCATATTTTGTATATAACAACAGAAAGGAAATTCTCTCCAGACAGCCTCAGAAGTTGTCAGGATCCAAACTTCTTAAAGGTGCCGGATCTCAACTCCTGCCAGGCAAAACAAAGCAGGTAGTGCAACTTTCCTTTCCCAGTTCTGACAACATGAAAGTGGCATTAAGCTGAAACTACTAACCCATACAGCACATCAGTCCCACCAGCTTTGCGCTCCAGTCTTGATCATTTCTCACAAGCTGCCCCATCATTCTGTGGTAAATCCGGGCAACAGTTTCCCAAACTCTCTTCATACAAGCTCGGATGTGTCAGTCCTGCTAACTTTCTATGTAGAAAGGAAAACACTGACTAGACACTCCCACTAGCAAGCTGAAAACTAGACAACACCCCCTTCTAAGCAAACATCAGCAAAGCCAGGCTCCTTTACTATTTTGTAGGGGATACATGTAACAACTACTATGACAAAGAAACTAAATTTTATGTTATTTCTCCTTTTATTCTTAAGCTGTTTATAAGAAATCACTTTTAAAAGAAAGTTTTAATTTTTTTTTTTTTTTTTTTTTTTTTTTGTTTTTTTGCCATGAGGCAAACCAATAGGATGTTGGATTTTATAGCTGAACTAACTCATCACATTCTCTCTTTTAACACCCCAGGCAGAATTCCCTTGCAATAAAAGACAACGCCCAGCCCAACTTGTTTCACTGATCCCTGATATGTGTGCTATGAAAGTGATTTGGGAAGCTCACCTTTATGGGCTAAACATGGTTCAGGAAAAACCACTATCAAATATTTATGTATGGATACTTCATGGATAAGTTTTCTCTTTTTTTAATATTTATATTTTTAGTTGTAGATGGACACAATACAATTTTTTTATTTTTTATTTTTATGTGGTGCTGAGGATCGAACCTAGGGCCTCACATGTGCTAGGCAAGCACTCTACCACTGAGCCACAACTCCAGCCCCCGTAGATAAGTTTTCATTTGAATCTTACAACAATTCTGAGTTTGGTGGTATGGTGAAATTTAAAGCTGAGAAAACCAGAGTTTAGAATCATGAAGGGCCAGGCTCAGTGGTGTATACACCTATAATCCCAACTACTTGGGGGGCTGAGGCAGGAGGATAGTGAATTCAAGGCTAGCTCAGACAACATAGTGAGAACTATGGGAAGGAAGAAAGGGAGGGGGAGTGCTAAAACTCTACTGCCTAAATGAAATCTTAAATCTCATTCTAAAACCCATTTCTTCTCTATATCAAGCAATAGAACCACTAATTGAATAATGTAAGAAAAAACTAGGAACCTGCAATTTGAGACCTTCACGTCTGGATGGGAATCAATATATGGAAAATGCCAAGACATGAGAACCCTTGTTCTGAACAAGCAAAAGACCAAGCATCTTTAGCATTCCTATGTTTATTTAAAACAACAGAAAAATAGAAACTATTTTCCTGCGTAGAAACTATGCAAACAACAAATCCAAAACAACAAACAAAAATGATCATTACTTATTTAAAGCAAAAGGAAGACAGTAAATTTGATCATGCCAAGGGAAGACATCAAAAGCCTGCTAGATTAAGCTCCCAGTATGCTTTGAAACATATAATGTCTAACCCTATCCTAAACAGAATAGATTGAAAAAATCATATTAGCTGCTGCTAAGAAATTCAAAGCACCTACTTAGTAAATATTCCTTCTCTCTCCTTTTCCAATATCTTTATTTGTTCTATAGGCACTGCCTCCACTACAGAAAAGTCTCAGCCTGCCTATTTCTCAGGATTATAATAGCAAACACTTAAGAGAATTTAATATTTGCAGTTGTTCTCCATCATATACACATACAACACATGTACACTGCACCCAGTTCTCATAACAACCCCACAAGACTATACCCATTTTTGTGATAAAGAAACTGAGGTGCTCAGAGGTTAAACAATTTGCCAGGGACCACAAAGATACTAAGGGCAAGAGATGTCATTCCCAAAAGCATACTGAATATTATAAGTTTGTATATTTAGGGCAAGGATAACAAAATTCAAGCTTTAAAATAAATAGATAGATAGATATGAAAATTGGCCAAATCATCAATGGCATGGATACAAAAAGATGTAATTGACCTTGTATAGATCATTGACTGCAATGAGTAGAAGGAGAAGAACCACAGTGTCTTACTATAAGAGGTTACAGCAGAATTTAAGATAGGGAGATTTCTGAATTAATAAGAATCTGGTTTGGGCTGAGGATGTAGCTCAAGTGGTAGCACACTCGCCTGGCATGCACAAGGCACTGGGTTCGATCCTCAGTACCTCATAAAAATAAAATAAAGATATTGTATCCACCTAAATCTAAAAAATAAATTTAAAAAAAAAGAAACTGGTTTGAATTTTATTTTATTTTTTTGCAATGCTGGGATCAAACCCAGGGCCTCAAACCCAGGCAAGACAAGCAAGTGCTCTGGATCACTGAGCTAAATCCACAGCCCAAATTTTATTTTTATTATGATTTTTAAACTGACATATAAAAATTACACATATTTGGGGGATACTGTGTGATGTTTCAACACATGTACACAGTGTATCATGTCAAATTAGGGTAAGTATATCTCCTCAAACATTTAGCATTTCTTTATAATGAAAACATTCAAAATCTTTGCCAGGCACAGTGGCACATACCTGTAATTACAACATCTCAGAAGGCTGAAGCAGGAGGATTTCAAATTCAAAGACTCAGCAACTTAGTGACACCCTAAGCAACTTAGCAGAATTTAAGATAGGGAGATTTCTGAATTAGTAAGAATCTGGTGTGAATTTTATTTTTTTTTATTTTATTTATTTTATATTTTATATTTTATTTTATTATTTTATTATTTTATTTTATTTTATATTTTATTTTATTTTATTTTATTTTTGCATCGCTGGGATCAAACCCAAGCAACCTAGTAAGACCCTGTCTCTAAATAAAAAAGATTATATAAAAGGGCTGGGGATATGGCTCAGTGGTTAAGCACCCCAGGGGTTCAATCCCCGATACCAAAACAAATTTTTTTAAAGTTTAAATCCTTTATTCCACCTTCTTTGAAACATTTATATTATCGTTATCCAGAGTGGCCTTACTGTGCAATGGTGTGCTGTGACTTATTTTTACTTAGCTGAACTTAGTACCTATTGACCAACTCTTCCACCTCTTTCCCTCCCTCCTACTCTTCCCAACATCTGAAAACTACTATTCCTCTCTCAACTTCTATGAGATCAACTGTTTTAAATTCCATATTTGAGTGAGATCATGTGTCCAGCTGTGCCTTATTTCACTTAACATAATGCCTTCTTCCAGTTCCCTTTATGTTGTCACAAAAGATAGGATTTTGTCCCTTTTTACAGCTGAACTGTATTTCAAAGTATACACATTTTCCTTATCCATCTGTCAGTTAATGGACACTTAGGTTAATACCATTTCTTGGTGATAGTGAGACATGAATTTTAAAAGATCAAGCAACACTTTTAAAAAGTTCTATCTTGAAAGAGAGATCAAGAAAAGAAGCTGGCCACAGTAGCATATGCCTGTAATCCCAGCAATTTGGGAGGCTAAGACTGGAGGAACACAAGTTCAAGGCCAGCCTCAGCAACTTAGTGAGATCCTGTCTCAAAACACAAAAAAAAAATGAAAAGGGGTGGGGATGTAGCTCAGTGGTAGAGTGCCCTGGGTTCAATCCTCAGTCCTGCGGGGACAGGAGAAGAAAATAAGAAGAGTTGGTGTTGTGTAGAAAAAAAATATGTGGGAGGGGGTCTAATTATTTTTCCACTCCTCATAATAATTCTGTAGTACAACACAGTAACTACTGCAAATGAACAACTGTAAGACTTCTGCAGAAGGAAAAAAAAAAAAAAGTAACTGGAAAAGTAGGATCAGTATGAAGTCCAGTTCTTAAAACCAATAGACAATGCAGTTAACTGGTGAAGCAGGAGCTAGTGAGAATGGATAGAGGGGCTATGCATGGCCACCCCACCCTGCACACCAACCCCACACCACTTGTGAGCTAGCAGCCTTCACCCAGTCCTCACCTAACAACGTGACCACACCTCCCTGGCCCACCTAACTCCACAGCCTCAGCCAACTTGACCTGTGACTGGAGGTTGCTGCTGCCCTGTCGAGGTAACCAGTATGAGAAAGGGGATTTCCATTCCCATTTCAATTGAAAAATCTTACCAAATATTCCCATAGAAACATTGTTATGGTTTATGTCTATCAGTATTGAACTACAATTGATGTTCTTGTTCCAGTTAATCCAACTTTGCTCCACTGGTCTATGAGACTCACCTGTGTGGGATTACAGACTTAAAAGAAGCTACACTACATCTTAACATAGCATAAAAAGGTTGGCTCTTTCTTATATACTGGTTTTATCAATTTAAATTCTCAATGTTGGTTTTTGTTTTATAACCACTATTTGTTAGGATTTGAATCTAAACAAAATTAATATTGATTTCCTGACCAGGGCATAATCAATCTAAGCCTCTGTGCTAGATACCAACTATGGTTAAAAACCATACTTAAAAGGGAATTCTTGATATATTTAAACTACAGTCTTCATATAGAAACTCTTTACATTTTCAAAAACCCTTAGTCACTCGGCTAAAAAAAAAAAAACAACTAGAAAAAGCTTAAAGAAATTTCAAGATAAGCTTGAAACTAACAATGTATCTCAGACATACAGCTATAATAAAAATCTCCAGATTCATACTACCTGACAATACATGAAGAAATTATACAACATTAGAAATGAGAAAAATTGTTAAACAGAATCATTAGAGGAAAATACATAAAAGCATGTTTTAAAAATAGGTGAGTAGGAAAACTGTTTCAAAACAAGTTACCCCATTTAAAAAAATAAAAAACAACTGAACATATGAAGGCTAACAAGTTTGACAAACCCCTGATATAAAGGCAGATACTATAAACAAAGTTTTTATTTAAAAACTAACTGAAAGAAAATACCTAATACATAAATAACATACATCAGGAATATATACCAAATAGATGACTAAATCCTATTTAAAAAAAGTAGAGTTCCCCCTAAACAAATGATATGAATACATAAGTCAGAGGAGACATGCAAATGTCCAATAAATATATAAGGAATAATCAATCATCCTTCTTATCAAGAAAAGCAAATGATTTCATATTGGCATAAATATATAAGAATGATAACATCTAATGCAGAGAAATGGGTAGTCCCAAACTACCGTAATGTGGATATAGAAAATGGCAAAGACTTTTCTGAGGGCAATATGACAGTACACATTATAAATAGAAAATGCATATACTTTCTGAACTACTAATTCTACTTGTAAAAAAAAGTAAGAAAATGCTTGTGTGTATACAAATAGCACAGAAGGATGTTAACTGTAACAAAATATTTGAAGCAAGTTAAATGTCTGTAAATAGGAAACGAGATGAATTACAGTTCACTCATCCTACAGAATTTTAAAAGAAAATCTGCACATAGTGACAGGAAAAAGATTTTCTAGACACATACTTAAGTGACAAAATAAAAACTAATAACTATATATAAAAGATGCATATCATGAGAAAGATCAGTTCCATAGAACCTGGAAGGAGAGGGCTTAGAATGGTATCACTCATATTTCATTTGGCATGTTTCTAGATTAAGTGATTATTGTGCAAGGAGGATGTATTTGTGTATGATTATTATCAGTAACTGCGAGGGCAAAAGTGTTTTAAGTTAATTTATTTGTTTAGGCATTAAATACTCCACTAGACTCTTCTAGGAGATGGTGAAAAAGAACTAAGACCCAGGCCAGAGTGCCTCCATTCAGGGTGGAAGGAGCCAAGCACTCCAGGTGTGGCTAGGCTTGCTCTTTTGCTGATGGAAAGGGAAAGGGAGGGGAGAGGGGAAGGGCAAGAAGTGGTGAACAAAGGTGGAGGTGCAACTGCTGACAACTTCCCTTAGGGGTGGGTGCCCAGCAGGGAAACAGAAATGATGAGATTGCAGAAAATCTCTGAAAGGAGAATCAGTAACTGAGAACATATTCAAAAATTGCCCTAAGAGGGCTTCCTTATTCAGACTTTAATTACCATAAAACCAAATGCAGTATGGTTTCACAGGCATTTGTCAAGGATCCAGAAGCAGGCCAAGGGTAGAATGTGCAAGGTAAGCTGAGATGCAGAACAATGGTAAATCTCTCCCCACAAATGCTTTTTTGTGTCTCTCCTCTCTGCTACTCTCCCTGCCAGCCAAATCAATGATCAGATCCCATGCTTTCCTGCCCTGTAGGTGCAGTTGCTGGGTGGGTAGGGACCAACAGTATTGGTGGCTGGGAACTAAGGTATATATTCTGCCTAATAAGGAATTTACTGGTGTCTACTATCAGCACTGATCAGGAATTCAATATAAAACTCCCAGACTCTGTCTTTAATATGCCTTCTACCTGTGCATCTTAAAAACCTATGAACATGAAGATACTTCTAATTACCATTATACTGCTACAACATTTAAATACTAAATGTGATCTAATTTCTACTGATCTGCATCACTGTTATGGACAGAAATTTTCTGAAACTCTTCATCTGTATTACACAAATTTTAAGGAATTGGACTTTTTTTCAAGTTCACAAAGCCAGCTTTTCTTTTCAGATTCAGAGATCTGGATAAAAACATATCCAAAGTCACACATATCACATAAATTGATGAAAATAAGTTAAATAAACATCATTTCTACATTATTGCTATGCAAGATAAATCTATTACATTTAAATACCTTAGAAAATTTGGGGTTTTAAAATCTTTAAATTTGAAAACTTCTATAATTACAATTACTATTTACATGTAAGAAAAATAGTTCACTTAAAATTCAAATTAGTACAAAAGTACTCAAAACTAGGACCTCCATCTGGGTGCTGTGGCACATACCTATAACCCCAGTGGCTTAGGAGGCTGAGGCAGGAGGATTGCAAGTTCAATGCCAGCCTCAACAACCCAGTGAGGCCCTAAGCAATTTAGTGAGACCCAGTTTCAAAATAAAAAGGGCTAGGGATGTGGCTCAGTGGTTGAGTGCCTCTGGGTTCAATCCTTGGTACCAAAAAAATAAGTAGGACCTCCAAGAGCTCAGATCAGATAAGAATATGAACAAATTATAGTGGATGCATATGGTAGCTCAAGTTTTTTTTTAAGTATATGACTTTCTGATTTCTGAATGAATCCTATTTTCTCTTACTTTTATGCTATTTCCTGCCCCCAACCAATGACGTAACTTACAGTACCTACACTAGTAAGTTCACAAAATAATTAACTACCTTTAAGACTTCAAAATATAAAGGAACCCACACACACCCCAAACACACCCATGGTTTTACTATCTATGCTGTGTCATTTGATAGACTAAGAAGACAGCTATGAGAGGGATAAAGAGCATGACTAAGGAGTCAGCAGGAAGACCAGGAATCTATACAAATAAGGCTGTAAACCTAGCATCAACACTGGCTAGCACTTTCAGCTAGGGAAAACAACTTAACTTCCATTAATTCAAGTTTCATCATGTGTGAAAAAGAGTCACCTTCTTCTTCAGGTACCTTACTAAAAACCTTTCACATAGTATTACTTTACTATAAGTGTTCAGTACAATACCATCATATAGGAAAATGGTCCTCACAAATACTACTAGTTTTCTAGTCGCTTTGATCAATAAGGAAATATGTATCAAGTGCCTCCAAAAAATGCCAGTCACTAATCTATGAACTACAGAACTGCACATGATCTCACAATAATCCTACTACTGTATTAAACACTGTCTTTATTTTACCGATTAAACAACAAGTTAAAATAACCCAGCCCAGGTTTCTGTAATCCAGTAAGGGAGCAGCAATGCTAAGGTTTGACCCAGGTTCTGTAATGTCTTTTCTATTGTAAGCAATAAGGGTGTATCAGATCCTCACAGCCTCTAATATTAAGAAACTGGGAAAGGATATATGATACATGCTTTCATTTCTTAGTATACCAATTCCAAAAAAAAAAAGAAAAAAAATGTCCTTGGCTATTGAACCCTTAACTAAACTGCATAAATTCCTGTATATATAAATTAAATTCTGCTCAAGGTGAGAGTGTAAATCCATACAAGGACAAAAATAAGAATGTGGCAGTTCTGGCCTTTCACTGGTACCAGACTATTAGGTTTCTACATAATGAACTGCTCTGATTCTGTTTACCCTGAATATAATCAAAGTCTTTCTAGATAAGTATCAACAGGTACCATGTCACCATGTCACCATGACTTATAGAATAAAATCAAGGTATGATTCACAGGCATAACACTTTTCACTCCCATAATACAATGAAGCCAGTCTCCAAGTGAGTCAGCAACAGGGATACAAGGGTGGGGAACACCAAAAACAACTACCCTGAGCCACTGGAAAAAATGTTGAGTCCAGACTTGCTGCCTAAGAAGAGGGCCTTCCACCCAGAGTCTCTTATTTGAATCCAGTTTACTGCTGGTACTGAGAACTGCTTTAGTTACAGGATCACCTTGTATGCCCCTATAGCCTCTGTCCAGAAGACACACTCTAGGTGACCCAACTGCATCCCAGAAGTAATCTGCCTGGGCTACCACCTCTGTACCACACCCATGAACAGAGACAGGCAAAAGGCATACTAGTTTTCTTGTCACTTTAATCAATCAGCAAACATATATCAAGTGCCTCCAAAAACCTGCTAAAGTCACAGTGCCCAGGCAGAACTGTACATCAACTGCCAGGGAACTTCTCCCCTTAGGAGTAAGGGTGGGGGAATCTCACCTGTTCAGTTAGGGACCCTTTCTACCAACCAAAGGTTACCCAAGACAGGAAATACAAAATAGATGGTGATAAAACACATCTGACTCCAAGGACAGAAGAGCTCCCAAGTTCACCATTGGACAATAACTCTTAGGGTCAATCATCTCCACACCTCAACTTCCTAGTGAACTCTTACTACTTGAATTTCCAAAGGCAAATGCTGCATAAGTGGATGTTCTTCTTTATATTTCCAGACATTTTTAATATATATACCCCAGGTATATTTACTATCTACTATTAAAATAGTTGACCCAAACATTCAAATTCCATAACCACTCCTACCTATTTCCTTCTATTCCTAAAGGAGAAGGGGAAGGAGGGACGGAGGGAGGGAGGAAGGAAGAAGGAAGGAAGGGAGGGAGGAGGGAGGGAGGAGG
>NW_025999982.1:23186802-23195954 GCF_001458135.2 Marmota marmota marmota
GGGAGGGAAGGAGGGAGGGTAGGTGGACCAGTATTTTTGTTTCCACACTTTTATTAAAGAGTAGATATATTACCTAATGAAAATCAGGGGTAGGAGAGCAAAGAAGAAAGAGTGAATAATAATGTGCAAATAACAAAAGATGCATATGAGGAACTTTTGCTAATAGATAAATCTGTGTGACAAAATATAGGCACCAGTCACGCACAGGGCACACACCTGTAATCACACCAACTTGCAAGGCTGAGGCAAAAGAATTATAAGTTTGAGGCCAACCTCAGAAAATTAGCAAGACCCTGTCTCAAAAAACAAAAAGGGCTCAGTGGTAAAGGGCCCCTGGGTTCAAACCTCAGTACCCCCCACAAAAAAGGCACCATAGGATAGTGTTGATGAAGGTTCCACTGATATGACCTTTCAGGAATTTGTCAATGCTGACCAAAAGTTTTTAAAATATTTATAACATTCATATGTTCTATACATACAAACCTTCACATCTGTATAGGACTTACTATGTTCTAGGCCCGATTCTAAGCATTTCACATAGTTGACAATGAAGTATTGTTATTTCTACTTTACAGATAAGGAAACAGAGGCTAAATAATCTGTTTAAGGTTGAACAAAACTAATAACTGGAGAACGTGAACTCAAACCCAGGCAGTTGGCCCTAGAATATATGCTCTTAACCCCTGAGGCTCTGGAATTGAATCTGAAGAAGATACAAAATTCAAACTAAAGTTTATATAGAAAACACATATTTCAATATTAAATACAACTGTTGCCTGATATTTATTAGGTACTGTTTGTTATTAACTACTAATAGAAAATGTGAAATAATCTAAATATACAAAATAGAAAAATAATCAAGTGGGCTGGGGATGTGGCTCAAGCGGTAGCATGCTCGCCTGGCATGTATGCGGCCCAGGTTTGATCCTCTATACCACATACAAACAAAGATGTTGTGTCCGCCGAAAACTAAAAAATAAATGTTAAAATTCTCTCTCTCTCTCTCTCTCTCTCTTTAAAAAAATAATCAAGTCAGTTGTGGTACAGACATGAAGAAGAAGGGCTATACATTTGCTAAATAAATACTGATAAAGAAGTTTGGTATCATGGAAAAAGCTTATTTCAGAATAATAGGGGGAAAATACTTCAAAACTCTTAATAGGAAGAAAAATGTATACAGAAATTTGCCAAAATTGTATCAGTAATTAAATCTAGGTAGTGAGATTATCGGTGATTTTTATTTTCACCTTTTTTCTTCAAGGAATACATACATAATTTTCTTATAATGGAGGTGGGTGTTGTATCACAGATGTTCTTGAGATATATTTAAGAACTTTTCAATTTGTATGGTACTTTTTTAAAAATGTCCTATAACCGGATGCAGTGGCACATACCCAGAACCCTAATGGCTCAAGAAGCTGAGGTAGGAGGATCACAAGTTCAAAGCCAGCTTCAGAAACTTAGCGAGGCCTTGAGCAACTTAGTGAGACCGTGTGGCTAAATTTTAAAAACGGGTGGAGGGTAGGGGATAGACACTGAGAATGTGGCCCCAAGCAGTGGTTAAGTACACCTGAGTTCAATCCCTGGTACAAAAAAGATAAAAGTCTTATGCCTTCCTAATGACTAATGGGGAATCTTGAAAATGTGGAATCTCAGTCTCAAAGAGCCATTTAAAATGGTAAGGGATTTTTCTGGAGAGACAGATTCCTGGGTTCCCTCAGAGAACAGAGCATCACCATATGGTCCCTTAGCTGCAGATTAACTGAGCATTCAGAAACCTCTACCTATCTACTGAAATGACATTTATAAAATAAAATTTATTTCAATAATGAAGTGCTTTCAAGGCCTCTAAGGCCAGACATGTGCCTTAGGGATATGTTTCAGAACAAATCTATCCCTCACACCCCCACCAAAAAAAAAAAAAAAAAAAGAAGAAGATTGAATAGTTCTAGAAGCTTGAACTTCAAGCATCACCTGACACCTAGTGACTAAAAAACTCAGAGCAAATCATTAAAAAATACACAAACCCAGTCTATATGTGTTGCATACATATCTCTATAGCTAAGTTAATAATGGCTTGAACTACATCTCCTATGAAGCACAGATATACTTGTTTACAGTTATCACTAACCTAATAAAACAGGTCTGATTATCCAGTGATAATGGCACTGTAGTAACAGCCAGTGAAATGACAAAATGTGGTCTGGGACAAACAACACAGTAGTGCTTTCAACAGAACTTTCCATTTACATGAACCACTTGGAAATTCACTTAACACCCCTGATAATGAAATTTTCTATTACAAAAGAAATAGAACTTTTCATTTCCTTTAGCAATAAGAACATGAAAGAAACTAAAGTATTAAATACAGACATATACTACTCCAACTGATCTTTGGTACAGAAAATTATATATAAAGTAAAACTTTTCAAAGGAAATCAACTGCAGGGTACAGTGGCACACACCTACAATCCCAGAAACTAGGGGGACTGAAATGGGAAGATCACAAGTTAGAGGCCCGCTGAGTGAGACCCATGGCAACTTAGTAAGACCCTGTCTCAAAATAAAAAAAATAAATAAAGAGGACTGGGGATGTAGCTCAGTGGTAAAGCACCCTGGGTTCAATTATTGGGACAACAAAAAAAAAAAGAATATATAATTTATTTGTAGATGTTGGCCTTTGAAAAGTGTAAACAAAATACACTGACAACTCAATAGTGAAGGCAGATTTTTGTCTGACTTTGTACAATTTTTCTACAAAATTTTATTTCTGCACATGGGGTCTGATTCTTTTTTAAAAATTCTGAGCTCTAAACTTGCTTTACCATGTCATCTACCACAGGGTCTTGGGAGTAAATATGTTCCAGTGACTCAGAATACATACTATAACCTTTATCACTGGCTTTTGCTCAACTGGAAGCTCATGAACATTTATTAGCAAAATATACATAAAATCTGAGACTGCTAAGTAACAATCATCTAAAGATATGATCCCTGAGAAAGTCCAAGAGCTATGTAAATACAGCCACCAAAATTAAAAAAAAAAAAAAAGTTATACATGTTAGATTATAGCTTAAACAAATTCAAATTTGAATTTAAAAAAAAAAAACTTTGAGCCAGGAATATTTGAGTCTGGTAGAAGAAATGACTTCATAGTTCCAAAATAAATTCCTAAAACCTAAAAATATTTCCTCAGAGTCAAAACTAGCTATGTTGAAGTATTTAAATCAAAACATATGTTCTTTATTTCATAAGTAAGCCCTGAATAATTTCAGTCTGTTACAATTTATTCAAAGGATAAGTACTTTTCAGAACTATAAAAGGATGAGATAGGAAACAGGATTATCCTGTAAAAATAATTAAATTATCCTGTCTCACCAGTTTATAGTAATACGAAGTAATGCCCATTTTTATCCACTCCCAAGGACTAGCCCCAGGACTAGAGAAAATACAAAAAGAAAATCATGGTATACATAAAAGTAGGGCTGGGAATATAGCTCAGTAGTAGAGCACTTGCCTAGCATGGTCAAGGCCGAGGGTTCAATGCCCAGTAGTGCACCAAAAAAAAAAAAAAAGTATATGATTTATAGTTTTGCTTTATATATAGCATTTAAAATCTAATGGAGGAGGTAAAGCAAAAGATAAGACAGCTGCAATATGGGAAACCTGTCAATTACATACAGAAGAGTGACCAGTCACCCCTGAGTACCTGGGACAGACTTACAGGCATATGGGAGGAGCAGTACACTCTAGGGACAAGCATGATGCTGGAAAGGCAAACTAGAATAAAATCACACTTCTTTCCAAAGGTGGCAGATGTACTCACATAATCACCCCACTTTATATTCCCATGTACTGTGTGTGAGGTTGACACTTAAAGATGAAGAAACTGAGGTTCCAAAAAATAGGAGCCACTTACCCCATGCCACCTATCTGGTAACCAGGACTTTAACACAAATCTTTGGATCACTAAATCCTTTACCAAACACTTAACAGAAAAGAGATTGACTTCAATGATATAAAGCTTATGAAGGCAAAAATTTTGCTTGACCTATAACAAGGATAATATGATAATATTTTGAAATTTATTCATATATCCTCTTTTGCCTTCTGGCAAAAAAAAATTTGAAATTATAGAAGTGCTTTAAAAAGATGGCAGTGATCACTTCTGATTTGCAAAACAGAATTATTCATCAAGAATATGTAGTTTTGCTATATAGTTTTGCTATTTATACTGTTGCCTGAAGTGAATTTTCCAAAATACTTCATTCCTGTCTCCCCTTACTGCCTCCTTTTAATCAGGGACCCAACCTATCTCTTCTCCTCTAGAATAGAAAAGATACCCCTTCCAGCTATGACAGCAGAGCCACAGTGCTAGCTTAAAGAAGCTTATGAAACAGCCATATGAGGGAGGAAGAAGAGGTAGTCCAGAGACTTAAACCCTGCAAGCTGGTGTATTCAGCGAGTGAGGAACAAAGTGGAAGGCAGAAGGGGTGCCTGAGGCTACTCCCTATTTGAAACCCTGAGAAGGAGGCTACCCTTGGTTCCCCTTGGTACAGACTAGACAGAATTAACTCTGAGAATGGCTGGAACACCTGCCAGAGGGGGCTCACCAGCCAGAGCTGAGGTGAAGTCAAGTTAATGCAGGACATGTCTGAAGGGGCCCCAAGGTCAATGGGTTCTGACTGGAGAATCACTGGCCCCCAGAGTGCCATAAAAGGAGTATAAGTCGCCCAGAATGCAGAAGTACTAAAAGGCAGCAGAAAGACACTGGTAGGGATGAGTGCCTTGTTTTATGGAGAAAGGCAAGGTTGCAGAAGTCACATTTCCATCTAAACAATTAGAGAAAAAGAGAAGGAGGCAAGGCTACCTGTAAGTATCACACATTTTTATGCAAGAGACAGAACAACAATCAGAGACCAATTCATATCAGACTACATTTTAAAAGGAAATTCTAATCCTATTTAAATTTAAAACAGATTTTCTGTTTTAAAGTACATGTTCTCTACTAATCAGAAGGTAGAATTCATAAAGATTTCCAAATCCACTGGAAAATCAAAGAAAAATCTGGCTGGCTGGGGATGTGGCTCAAGCGGTAGCGTGCTCGCCTGGCATGCGTGTGGCCCGGGTTCGATCCTCAGCACCACATACAAACAAAGATGTTGTGTCCACCGATAACTAAATATTAAAAAAATTTTAAAAAAAAATCTGGCAATGCAGAGGACATGCTAATTGTGAACTGAATCTTTCCAACCCACTACATAGGGCAGTAAGATCGGTTTTCTACAAATGCACAGTCAGTCTTCTCTCAGGAGATATTAACAAGATAAAGGTTCTGCAGCAACGTATGTGACAAGGTAGAACAATGTCTCACAGCAAGCTTCGTCTCATCACAGAAAGGCTGATATATTCATTCACACTATTTCAATCCTAAAACAAAGGGACAAAAATATTTACAAGAAAAAAAATATACATATATATATATATATATATATATATATCAGAGGATACTTTTAGAAAAACAGAACCTCCAACAATGCAACTTTGAACTACTGAGAAACGGTGACAGACGGCCCTATTATGTATGTTCCTAAATGGTATTGTTCCTTTTCAGGAAAGACTTTGAGAACCGAAGTTAAAACTGTGACAGTCTGTACAAAGAAGTGTGTCATCTGCCAGTAAACATCAGATGTCCCTAGAAACCCAAGTGATTATAATACTTTAGGAAAGAGTGGCTCCATGTCTCATGTGAAGACAAACGTGCGACCCAACATGCCCAAGAGCAGCTTGGCATCACAACACTCCTTACTGCAATCTCTAAGCATCTTTTGTTTAAAGTGCAACATACGTGGCCCAAGTTCTGGGAAACCACGCAGCTCTTCTCTAATGCACAGTGCATTAGAAATAGGAATGCTGATTTTGATGGGGGTACATGGTTGATTGGAATGAAAGCACACTTCTCCAGCCTTACACTCAGCCATGTGTGGCCAAATGACAAAGCTCTGGTCCATGGAATAAAAGCAGAAGCATTACATGGTAACTTCCAAAAGCTTTCTTTGAAAAATGACTGTGTGCAGCCCTGGCCCTTTCTTCCCTCATCATCCTTTCTACCTTCTGGGAGGCAGACCTCAGGGATGGGGCTCAAGTCATCCTGATCAGAGGTAGAGCTTAAAACTGTGGCAACAAGTAAAGGAGCTTATTTATGTCACTGATGATAGTGACTATAACCATACCGTCCATCTCTGGGAGACCTTGTGCTGGACTTCTGTTATATATGAAAAGCAAACATTCTCTTTAAACCACTATTGTTTTAATTTGCTAAATATTATTATTATTAGGAAATTCTAATCCTATTTTCCAACAAACCTGCTACTAAAAGCTCTCAACATAGAAATTTTTCTAGGAGCAGAGAGATACCAGTTACAAAGCATAATGTAAAAAAAATTTCTAAAATCAGGCCAACACAACTGTAGCAGAAACTACAACTTTTCCCCATGCACATGAATTCTTCTCTCTCAAAGAAGTAGATTCCCTAATTTTTAATTAAATGCATGGTCACACAAATAAATACCTTCCTTGAGCTAGATGTGGTCATGTTCTGGCCACTGAGATGTGGAGAGTGCTCCTAGACAGCACTCTCACAAGGCAAAGGAAGTACTTCTTCACCCTAGAGGGCTGGCATGCAGATGTGGCAGTAGAACCTCGAAGAACCATGTGAGGTCACAGCAAAAATGACATAAGGAACTCGAAAATTAGTTCCAGTTCCTATTGCTATGGAACAAACCACTCCAGAATTTAACTGTGTAAAACAACCATTTTATTATGCTTATAAATCATGAATCAGAAATTCAAACCAGACATAATGAGAACAGTTTGTCTTTGTTCCACAATATCTGGGCCTCGACTGGTAACATTCAACAACTGGGTAGTACCACTCTTAAGCATAATTATAATGCACCAATAGATAAATAAGTGGATTTTTAAAAAATAGTTGGGTGGCTTGACAGCTGAGGCTGGCCTCATCTGAGGACACCTTCACTCATATACCTAGTAGTTGACACTAGCTATCTTCTGAAACACTCACAGGTGGTCTCTATATGTGGCCTGGACTCCTTCAGAGCATGGCAGCCCCAGGAGAATCAAACTTTGTAGTAATACAGAGAGTTCCAAAAGCAAGGTTCCCAGAGGGAGGCAGAAGCTATGTCACCTGACCTAAACGTGTCAGGTAAGTACATCACTAATCCTGCCTCCTTCTAGTTAGAAGTGAGCCAGGTGTCCAAACAGATTCAAGGGGAGCAGACAATAGGAAAAACGGCTGAGGAAAGGCACACATGTTTTAAAGCCACCATAGTTCCTGACCCTGAGCCCCAGCTGACCTCATGGACATGATCTGCATACCATTCTGGACTGCTTACATGAGTGGGAATAAAAGTGATAGTTTTAAGCCATTGGTGTTTTGATTCTCTGCGGCAAAAAAAAAAAAAAAAGAGTACTCTGATATTTAGAAATAAGTACTAGTAGCAAAAATGTGTATCGCATTAATTTTATAACTACTAGAATGACACTGTGATTACAATTTACCTTTTATTGTTAGCTGTCTGCATATTTCTGTCCATTCAAAATTATTAACAAATATCAGAAACCCCTAATACAATACAATCCCCTTTGTCAGTCATTTGCATGCTGCCAATTTCCCTTCCCAGTTTGGTGCACTAACGGATTTCTGGGCAGAGACAATAAAGATGCTGATGTGGCCAAGAAACTGCAGCCTAAAAAACAAAGAGTTCCAGATGTGCTGTGTGAATCTGGCTGAATGTGTACAAAAGCCTCTCAGGGCTACGGCCCCAAACACCCTACCCTAAGCAAAGCAAAGCACTAGTTAGTTATACCCAAGGTTTTTGTCATTTACTTTTAACGAACCAAAGTGATCCTTGAAAAATCTAATAGTTTCCTAGAAGTGTTTCAAAGTCTAATGACTTAGTATGCGTTGGATATATAATTATCCTTCTATTTTTTAAATTAACAGGCAATAGAATTTTTACTCTCTCATAGTCACTCGAAATAAAGAAGAAAACAAATTTGAGAGCATATAACAGAAGATTGTGAAAGTCTGAACATTTCAAAATACATTCAAAACCATGTACCTAACTTTGAAATATAAATCTAGCTGATAATTTAATAGCAAAATTGATGAAATTAAATTCATAAAAATAAGGGCTTTGGAAACAGGATAAGTTAAAATTAAAGTTCCACCACTAACTAAACAGCTGCCTAAGCTAAGGAAAGTTACTTGCCCTTCCTGAGCCTTAGTTCACTTCCAAACCACTACCAAGAAACACCACGAGGATTAAACACAATACCTGGCACAGAGCAGAAAATGAGGTGTACTCTTCGCCCTGTGCACCACCTAATCTCCTATCAGTCTCTCTCCAGATTACAAATTACACAAATACAACCTTCCTAAAGGTTGTATAAAACTGTGCTGGGTTTTTAACAAGCAGAATATTGAGAAATTTACTTAATCAGAAAAAAAGAAATTTCCTTTGATAGAATGACACTATAATTTCTTGAGTTGCTGATGCACAGAAATTATTCTCGCAAGAGGGTCATAGATCTATTTTCTCTCTACTGCCTTCACTTGGAAATCATAGCCAGAGTCTGGTGTCACACAATGCTGTCTGATCTGCAAGCTGGCTTGGTCCTTGAGGGTCCCTGCCAGCAATTTCTGTTGGAGACAAAAAGAGATGGTGGTATGGTCAAGTACAGCCAGCAGTGTTTTCCAGCAGGGCTTTGGGTTTCATTCTTCTCACTGGTGTCCACCTACATACAGTGATCAAGATTAAGAGCTGCCTTTGTGCCAGGTGTGTTAGAGCACTCCTTGAGATAGGAGGATCACAAGTTCACGGACAGCCTCAGCAACTTAATGAGGCCCCATGCAATTTAGCAAGATCCTATCTCAAAAAAATTTAAAACTTAAAAGAGCTAAGGATGTGGTTCAGTGGTTAAGCACTCCTGGGTTGTGTGCATGTGAGAGGGAGATAGAGAAATAGAGAAGGAGAGAGGGAAAGAGGGAGGGAGGGAGGGATGCATTTTTGGTCTTAAAAACATGAATATAGTCAGGCACAGTGCAGTGGTGCATACCTGTAATCCCA
>NW_025999982.1:23196598-23201766 GCF_001458135.2 Marmota marmota marmota
CAGCAGCTCCAGAGGCTGAGACAGAAGGATCTTGAGTTGAAAGCCAGTCTCAGCAACTCAGTAAGGCACTAAACAACTCGGTGAGACCTGTCTCTAAATTAAATACAAAATAGGGCTGGGGATGTGGCTCAGTGGTTGAGTGCCCCTGAGTTCAACTCCCATCACTAAATAAATAAATATCATAAATCTATCCCCTAGTTTAAAAGAGACATCACCTTCGATGAATCCCTATATATTTTGCTGCATAGAAAAAAATCTTAACACTACATTCCTAGGGAGTTTTGTTGTTGTTGTTGTTGTTACCAGGGATGCTTAACCACTGAGCCACATCCCCAGCCTGTTTTTTACTTTTTTATTTTAAGGCAAGGTCTTGCTAAATTGCTCAGGGCCTTGCAAAGATGCTGAAGCTGGCTTTGAATTTACAATCCTCCTGCCTCAGCCTCCCAAGCTGGCTGAGATTACAGGTGTGCACCACCACACCTGGCTCTAGGAAACTTTTTATTACAGAAAAATTCTAACAAAAATATCAAGAAAAATATACTGAAACATATATAACTCAACCCATTATCAACTCAATCCTATTCTATCTATATCTCTACCTATTATTCTCACTGTGGATTATTTTGAAGTCAATCTCAGACAAAGTAACACTTCATCTTTGAATCTTTCAACAAGGGTCTTTAAACAGCAAAAACTTTCTTAACATCATGGGGGAGAGTGTCCAAATTTCTCCAATAATCTGTCCATTTCTTTTTATGGTTTATCTGTTTCAGGATCCTGATGAGGTCCACGCATTGTGGTTAAACTTACATGTCTCCTTAGTCTATGGGTTCTCCCTCCTTTTCCTTCCCTTTCTCAGTTGGACTAACTGAATCATTTATCCCATAGTTTCCTAGTCTGAATTTTGGTGACTGCATCCTAATGGTGTCATTTATTGTGCTAGTATTTCCTATAAAATGGAAGTTGGAGCCAAATGACTAAGATTCAAGCACATAAAATCGATTGATCCTTTTTATTAGCGGCCTAGACATTACCTAGACAGATCATTGCCCAGACAGATCATTGCCCAGACACCATTAGGTATTATAGAACAGTGGCATTTTTGCTCTGTCACTCCTTCTTCATTTAATAGTAGATTATCTCTATAAAAAGAACCTTGCTTTCATCAAATATTTGTATACCCTGAGGCATAAGCACTGTTTATACAGGTAAATGCTTAATCCTTTCTCTTCCAGCTTTGAAAATAACCAGTTGTTAGTTGGAATTCTAAGGGGCTGATAGACAACTATGGAGAAAAAATAAGTAGGAAAGCTTTGCATTCTCAATCTTCTAGAATTTGATGAGTCATATATTGAGTTAGAAAAAACACAAGGGAAAGTTTTGATAGTGAAGAAGATGCTTAATTTTGAACACAGCAAGTGAAATAGCTGGATAGACTAAATTTCTGTTTTATATTTTTACTTTTTTTCTAATATAACTTTTAGTTTTAAATCTTGTTTGGTAAACCAGATGCTAACTGCTAAAGTAAAACTTTGGATATTTGAAAAAATAATGAAAAGTATCTTGTTTTGTTTTGTTTTCTCTTAGGAACTATAGTGTATGCTTTTCCTTTTTAAGTAGAAAGAACAATCACAGCATCATCAATAAGACAGTGATTGAATACAGTGAGTAAAACAATAATAATAATTCTTTGCAGAAACAGGATGATCTTGTTTCTCAAAAAAATGAGGAAAACAAAAGTGAAATGCATGGCTATGTATGCTTTATGAGCATGGAGAAAAGTTTGGAAGAAAAAACAATAAAGTGAGAACCGGAGAGACTGGGTAGAGAGGGAACGGTCTGCTGTTGGAACAAATTTGTGTTGCTTTCATAAGCTGAAGGCTGAAAATTGGAAGTTACTGCATATAAGTTAAACAATTTTCAGAGTCTAAGAATGATAAGGAGATTCCTGTACTCCTGGATGGATTTCTGAAGACCATCTGTGACATGAAAAAGTTAAGGGACAAAGAAGGCAATGGTGCCTCTCTGGGAACTGCTTATGGAGGGGTTGCTGATAAAACTATAGGATCCCTTCACAAGCTAGGAGCAGGGCAAGAGAAAGTGACTGATACTGTTTTAAAAGAATAACTGACTCTCATTTAGGAAGACAATATCAAGGTCTTTGTACTAAAAACTTATGCACCATTGCTTTCAAACTCTTTTGTTTAATTTCTTGCATTGTACTATACTTAGATTACTAGGTTATTTGATATTTAGATAATTTTTCTAATTTTTAAAAATACAGCATTTCCAACAAAGCCCACTATTTGCATGAATAATAATTCATCGATAAAAATGATCTTAAAAAAACAATTCATGTCAATTTTAAATGATTCAAACAGAAAGCTATCAATCACTGGCTCTGAATCACTGAAGGCATTAGAGAAAGTTAAGGAAGATATGATAACTTAGAAGCCAGAGCCACTTTGTAAGAGAAGTCATTTAGACCCCAGCCACACTCCAGGTTCAGTATTCAGGAAGAGGTGGGAAAATGACCAGTGGTCAAGATACTGAGATATTCCTTTCAGTTAAGGCAGAATAGATTCAAAAGGGAACCTACACTAACAGAAAAATCAAGTGAATATTAATTCTGAAACTCTCAATATACAAACTTGAAAATGTACCACATAAACATTTCAAATACAAATACAGTCTCAGAAATAGAATTTTGATACAGATTAATCTTTATAATGCTTATATTTATTTAAAGAAATCTACCAATTAAATAAATATGACACAGTACAAACCACAATCTCCTAAGGGGGGAAAAAACTGCCATAATTATTCCAAGATAACTACTAAAATCAAGATGATATCCAAGGGGCAAAAAGTCAGATGTTGTCTATAAATCACACCATATAAAATCTTCTTATCCTTGATGGACCTTTTTTAAAACCACAGTGATTCAGGTGAATCTTGAGGGCCCATCTATCTGCCTTTTTCCACAGCAAATAAAGGTAAAAAGAATAAGGTGGGAGGGAAAAGAAGCCACAAGGTATATTATCCCATTTACCTAAGTGCAGATAGGACTAAGCAAGACAGCAAGCAGATTCATGGGTGTCTAGGGTTGGGTCAGATGGGGAGAAAGGGGAATAACTTAGGGTGACAGTTTATTTTGGGAAATGATAAAAATATTCTAAAATTGATTATAAGGATGGTTGCACAGCTCTGTGATTATTCCATAAACCACTGATTTGTACACTTTAATTGGGTGAATTTTAAGGCTATGTGAATTATATCTCAATGAAGTTGTTATAAAAAAGAAATGGAGAGTAGTTATCCATAAACATGTTTCTTACAGAAATTAAGATATAGGATGATTTGTGCTTAAAATGAGATTTTGAATGTAGGAATGAGACATTTTCAAACAATATTACAGAGAAAGGAATTATTTCATGAGTTGTGTTCCTATAGAAAAGCCTGGTGTATCTTAATGTTTTATATAGAAAAGATGACACTCACTTAA
Organism: Marmota marmota marmota; assembly: GCF_001458135.2. Taxonomy (NCBI): domain Eukaryota; kingdom Metazoa; phylum Chordata; class Mammalia; order Rodentia; family Sciuridae; genus Marmota; species Marmota marmota. Next base: position 23,200,104 of record NW_025999982.1, read on the forward strand.
AACATAAATGAAATCCATCATAATCCGTGAAGACATACAATCATTGTATATTATCAATCTATTTAAAGATACTACACTTGCAGTTTTAATTTTTTATTTTGAAATAATGCCAGACAAAAAAAAAAAAATCAAACAAAGAATTCCCATAAAGCCCCTCATCCACACACTCTAAATATTAAGATCCTTCTTCTCCTATTAGTAACCCACTCCTATTATGGCCTAAAATGATACAACAGAAGAAGCAAAAACAAAAAATGAAAAATACTAAATTTCCATAAATTTTACAAGCTTTCTTAGCAAAGGGGGAGATCAAGAAGTTGGTAAGGCCCTTACTGGCAATACACTATTTTAATGGCTTCTCCCTGATTGTTAAATAGGGATTCCAAATGCACATGCAGATCAATGCTGGTGTCAGATATTGATCAGGAGATGTCCTGGAAGTAGGTATTCTAGTCCACAGAATGAATTCTCTATGCTTTCTTACAGGAAGGCAAGAGCTGGGGCAAATGTAACACTCGCCTGTATTCATAGTAACTCTGGCACCAAGAGCCTTGAGCCATGGCCTCATCAGCTTGATTTTTACTTAGCCAAATTCTGGCCATCTGAGCTCAGAGCTGTGTGAAAGCTTATACACGTTCCAGTTTTAACAGAAAGATTAAGAATTGTTATACAATGGGTCTTTTGGCACTTTATGGTTGATGCAGCTGGAAAGACACAAAGAATAAAGCAGCATTTAGAGAAGCTGAGAAAAGTTGTAAATAAAATACACTGTATTTCTGATATATTAAACAGTGTGTTTCAACCATACATTGTCAAAGTTGTATTATCCCGACCTACATAATGCTAAAAATACATCCTTAAATTTCCCATGTTCTGCCAATATAGGAATGACTGCCCTGAATACTATTACTTATCTTGAAAATAATAAAAGCTATCACATACTAAGTACTTACTATATGCCAGGATCGGTATTTAGCACTTTCATGTATTAAGTCAGTGAATCCTTCAATAACAACATGAGACAGGTATTATAATTAAATCTCCCTTTTGTGAATGAGGAGACAGAGGAACAAAAATTTAATAAACTGCATCATTTGTGTGGTCATTTTAAAATATATCAATAAACTGACACTTCCTCCTTCACAAGTGAGGCTACTTCGAATCCCCAGGAGAGTGGGAACTCTAATAATGGAACAGAACTGATGTCACATTGGTAAATTTCCAAGACCAGGTCATTAAGAGCAATGTAGCCTTCTTCTTGCATAACTCACTCAGGGTGAGGTCAGTCATCAGGTCTTAAAGACACTTAAAACAGCACTTGGGGAGGCTCAAAGACAGCAAGAAATTGAGTTCACCTGCCCTCAGCCCATGAGTGAGCCATACTGAGACAAGTCTTCCAGCCCTAGTCAAGTCTTTGGATGACTGAAGCCCTGAGACATCTAAATGTCAACCCACTCCTGGATTCCTGGACCACAAGAAGAGTTACAAAAAGTTTATTGTGGGGCTGCTGGTGTAGCTCAGTGGTAAAATATATGCTTGGCGCATGCAAGACCCTGGGTTCAATCCCTAGCACCCAAAAAATACGAATAAAAGCTAAAATTTACTGTTTTGTTTTTTTTTTTTTAAAGAGAGAGTGAGAGATTTTTTTTTTTTTTTTTTTTTT
>NW_025999982.1:23201791-23261043 GCF_001458135.2 Marmota marmota marmota
CATAATTACTTAGATTCAATTAATATAGTATTATATTTTAAAGTTGAGAGATTGTTTTTTTTTTTTTTTTTGGTGGACACAACATCTTTGTTTGTATGTGGTGCTGAGGATCAAACCCGGGCCACACGCATGCCAGGCGAACGCGCTACCGCTTGAGCCACATTCCCAGCCCGAATTTACTGTTTTAAGGTGCTAAATTACGGAAATTTTTGTTATGCAGCTAGAGATAATTAGCACCAGCTACAAGTGGCTAAGCCAGGATCAAACCCAGGCAGTTCAGGACCTAATGCTGCTACTGGCTCAAGTAAATGCAAACTGTTTAGTTATTTAAGCTATAAATGTTCCAGACACCATAAATGTCTCCAGATCCTAGCTACACAAATTGAACACGCATAGCAGACAGATTCTCAGCCCTGATGAATGTTAAAGTCATTTGTGCAACTTCTGAAAAATACCGATGCCTGGGGATCACCCTTCAAAGAGCAAACAGAGCTGGGGTCACATACTAGCATCTTAACCCCTGATTAAGAACCTGTTGAAAAACTAAAAGCTTGAGTTCTCACACTGTGCTTAAAACTTCTGACAACTAAGGTTAAAATCTTCCTTTTCCATTTTCACTCACCAACACCTCCAATGAAGAAAATCTTACATCATGATTACATTTTACCAAATAATTACATGCAGAAATTCGATTTATAAAACCAAACACAACCTTTTCTTTCAGCAACCATTAGTTATCATTTAATGCACCTTCCAGATAAGCATCAAAAATTTCTATTAGTTAACCAGCCTTCTGCTTAGTCATGGACATTTATCAACTTCAAGCAATACTCGAATTTTAAAACAGACTCACATAATTTGAAAGCAAGAAATGGCTTAACAAATCATCTTATGTCACTTGCTTGTTTTCCCAGGTCCAGCAAAGAGGTACATAGCAGATGTGTGCCTCAAAAGCAGCGCCATCCCTCCCCCAAACTCCAGCACAGTGCTGCTACCTGGACACCCTGAATATAATTCCCTCCACTCTTGATGAGCACCACATCCCTTAAGACTATTTATTAACTTCCAGCTCCCTCTCTTGATTATAAATGTCTTTAAAGACCGGAATTCTACCTTACCTTTTTTGTATTCCCTTCTTTCACTGTCTATCATGGTTCCATTTCAGAGTCATCTAATAACTATTTGCTCAATAGAACATTGAAAAATACTAGCACAACTCCTTTCTCCTCATCTCTTCCTTTACCTCTATTCAAATTTGGGGTTTTAAAAAAAAAGTGGCCCTTAGATAGGTTGGCTTGTTGAATTAATTCAACAAGATTTTTTTTTTTTTGGTGCCAGGGATTGAACCCTTGTGCATGTGAAGCAAGCATTTTACTAACTGAGCTATATCCCCAGCCCCTCAACAAGATCTTACACTCTACACCTACTGTGCATCGAACCATAGGTAAAGTACACTTAAGAGTTAATACCTTGACAGAAAACATTCCTCTTCATTTACTCCAGGTTCATATCTCCTTCCATATTCCAAGTCTGCTCGCATAAGCATTAATCTATGCTTCATCCTCCTAATCACTTATCAAATATGTCTAAGTCCTTCATCTCTCTGCCTGGAGAAAGTCCAACACCTCCTAAATTTTCTGTATGCCAATTAATTGAGAGAGAAAAAGAGAGACTGAGGGGAGGGCAAAAACTAAAGGTTTCACCTAGCAAATCACCATTTGTCTCAAGAAATGGAGGTCCAATCCCACAAGGAACTCACCAACTTTTTTTTTACTATTTGACAATGTACTCAGGTACACAATTACCTAAATTAGGCAATATTTTTTATATCTAGTCTACAGAGTTCTAATGAAGCTGAACACTATTAATAATCAGATTAATATACTCAATCTAGCAGCAGTTAAAGCTCAATAATTAAGACAAGTACTAAGAAGTCTCCAGCCAAATCCTTTTCTCAACACACAGACAAGACCTCCTCTGACCTCTTCTACCTAGATGGGAGCCTCCAATAACTTCACTGCCCAGTTTTCCTGCACCCCCCAGTGGTATAATTTAAAAATGCAATCCACCAACAAGCAAAGCAAAGCACATTCTCCCAAACATTTTCTGGTTAAACCACTTTCATAACAAACGCCATTTGCTAGTCTGTTTGTTAGGCTAGCTGCCTTTAATTCATTTCCTTTAATCATTTTAAATATGCTGTAGCTTCTGGTCCCTATCACACCTAGTTTCACCATCCATGTCCCTCTGCATTAGTGGCCTGAGGTCCCCTAGCTAAAAGACCAGATCTCTGTTGACAAGTCCAGCACTCTCAATAGTCAGAGAACAATGTGAGAGCAGTGTGGTCTTGTTTATTTACCTCTGTAATTACAACAGTGAGCACACTACCTGGAAGAGAGAAGATATTCAAAAATTTGTGGAAAGAAGGAAAGGAAGGACAGTAAGAATGAAGGCAGAAAGGAGTCAAGGGAGGAAGAAGCCAAAGACACTAAATTTAAACTTAGGAAGTAGATATTAGACTGCCAGCCACTTGCTAGCAACACGAGCAGACAACTAATTCACCAGGCCAGGTCTCCTCATCTGTAAGATTCAGTAGTTTATGCTCTCTGAGACCTTGTGACCTATAAATTCTAATACCTGTTTTACACAAATGCCCATTATGCTTGTGAAAGTCCCTATAGAAAACACAATGAGATTTTCAAAAGCAAAGTCACTACCTCCTTTATTGTTGTCTACAGATGTCATTTTCCCATTAATGTGGTTTTTAAAGAGAAAGGGTCTGCTGTATTCAAGCAATCCTTCTGCCTCAGCCTCCTGAATAGCTGGAACTACAGAAACACAGCACTGAGCCTATCTCCCACTAATCTTATGTCTCAAAATACTTTTATAATTTCATAAATAGCTAAGGACAGTAAAATGCAGTAAGTTGGCACTTGTAATACCTTCAAACTACTGTTCTAGAATTATGGAAAAGGCATTGCAGGAAAAAAACAAGTATGATCTACAAATGCCAACAAATGAATTCCAACCTAACAGAGGACACATGTGCATGCCAGGACATCATAAAGAAGCAGGTTTTACAGAAAGGTACAGCACAGAAGTCTGATATGAAAAAGAGATTTCTAGTCTGAGTCTTGAGGCAGAAGTAATAAAAAACAGCAAAACCTATCTGCTGAGAGCACAAAGATGTGAAGGTGAGTAAAGGAGTACAACTGATGATATATGACAGAAGATGGTGAGGCACACCACAGGGACCCAAGTTAAAGCTATTACGAGGAGCTGGAGGAAGCCTCGAAGGATTTCAATTCTTACTCCCTGACAATTACTAGGATGAAACTTTCCAACACTGGAGCTATGACAGCCTCCCTTTCAACCCTCCTAACCAAAAATGTGTTTCTGCATTCTAAAAATATCCAGAGTCAAAACACTCTAAAAACACCTAAGTAACATTTCCTCTCAGGCAAGTTTGGTTGGGCCTTGCTATGTTTACCTGAACTGCAGGTGGGAAACGAGAATCTGGGCAAAGTGACATATAACCAGCAACATGCACAACTTAATATTTCTTCTCACACAACAATCTCAAGAGATTAAAGACCCAATCCAATCACACTACCTCTGAACATCAAGCCCTGTTTCCCAAAAATTCACTAAATGAATTACAGATGCACACTGTGTAGAAAATTTATTCCCTGAGACTATAAATCAAAGGTAGTTTGCTTAATATAATTTCTGGGATACATTTTCTTAATACATTTTTCTTCTAAAATAAAGATGCATGAGTATAATAGCACCCACGTTTCATGTCATTTGCAGATCATGAACAAAACTGTGATTCACTATCAATGTATTCTTTCAACAAATACCTACTGAGTCCCTTTGGTGTGCCAAGTACAAAATGGCCTGGGTCCTAGGAAACAAAGGTAGTTAACGCAGGCTCTGAAACCCTGGCTGTCCAGCTTTCTGAAGCTATAGTCTCTCATCAGACATAAAGTCCTTTCTCCACAATTGTTGCAGTACTGATTCTACCGGGGAAATCCAATTCTCCTAACCTAAAAACATAAATAGACAACTTCATCTTTAAAAATCAAATGAGTCAGCACTTTTCCCCCCACTGACTTGCTGATGCCCTTAAGCTACTCATAAATAACACAGTAAGGAAAACTATTAATACCACCACATAAGCAGCTGCACCTTGTCAAAAATCATTACATTTTCTAAAATACCATCTTAATCCAGTTTAAATTTTTACTTTGTTTTAAAAGATCCTGAGTTTAAAGAAGGCAAGATCTAATGAATTAACATCCAGCATCCTTTCATACAACCAATGCTCTCTATCAGTCTTCAACTCATTCATTCATTCATTCATCCATTCATTCAATTTTAAAAAATATTTAATAAAACCCTCTATGTTTCATGAGCTGAAATTACATTTTAAATAAAACAAAAAGTTCTGCCACTGTGGAACTAAATTCTACCAGGAGACATACAACAGACAATAATAAAAAAACAAAAAAGCAAATATATAAGACACTAAAAGTAATGATGGCTAAGAAAATGCAAAGCTAAACAACAGACTAAGAGAAAATATTTGCAAAAGACATAACTATAAAAGATTAGCATTCAAAACTCTTAAAGGATCAATAAGAAAAAATGCAATTAAAAAGTAGCCAAAAGATCTAAACAGAGAGCTCACCAAAGAAAATATACACATGTAAATAAGCATATGAAGAGATGCTCAACATTATGTGTTATTAGGGAACTGCAAATTAAAACAACGATGAGATACCACTAGATACCTATCAGGATGGCTAAAATCTAAAACAATGACAATATCAACTGCTGTCAAGTATGTGGAACAACAAACTCATTCATTGATAGTGGAAATGCAAAAAATCTTCTTCTCTTTGGAAGATACTGAGCAGATTCTCATACAGCTAAACCCAGTCTTACCACACAATCCTGCCACTGCACCCCCAGGTATTTACCCAAATGATCTGAAACACATTCATACAAAAACCTGCACATGAATGTTCAAAACAACTTTATCTAGAATTGTCAAAGACTGGAAGTAACCAAGATGTTGTTAAAGCAATGAATGGATAAACAAACTGCATCGCATCCATATAATGGGCTATTACTTCAAGAAGGACTAAGCTACCCAGCCAGGAAAAGACAGGGTGGGGGCTTTAATATTTTGCTAAGTGAAAGAAGCCAGTATAAAAAAGCTACATACTGTATGATTTCAACTTCAGCACCTTCTGGAAAAGGAAAACTACAGAGACAGCAAAAGATCAGTGGTTTCCAGGGCTTGCAAGGAAGGAGAAAGGAAATCAATAGGTGAAGACAAAAGATCTTTAGGGCAGTATAATTATTTTGTTTGATATTATACCAATGATTATATGATAGGATTTTGCCAAAATTCATTAAACTATGTGATACCCTAAACAATGAATCTTAGTTAATAATGACATTAGTATCAACATTGGTTCCATGATTGTAACCAATTTATCACAATGTTAATAATAAGGGAAATTGTGGGGAAAAGGAGGGATATGGAAACTCTATTTTCAAACCAATTTTTCTGTAAACCTAAAACTGCTCTCAAATCTGTTAATAAAAAAATTATTCTTGTCCTCAAAAATTTTATACTCGTTATTTTATATCCACACCCTGTTCACTCCAAAAATGAAGTTAAGATTACACAAACAAAAAGGATACTAAACAACTGAAATAAAATATCAAAAAATATGTATAAAAATGGATACAACTATATCAAGATTTTGGCAAATGAGTTAAGTATGACAATTCCTTTAGTAATCTTCCTCAGGTAATTCCCCATTCTATGCTTTCACTGCATTTGAATCTGTCTTCAAAAACCTAGCATAATGATTTAATCATTGTCTATTCCTTATAAGACATAAAAATGCAGATAAAGTAATTTAAAGTTATAACAGTAATCAGGAAACCATCAATTTGATAAAGAAACGGAGATGCAGAAAAGTTAAATGTATCACAGAAGTTTCCAGCTTAAAAATGGCACAGCCAGGATTTCAACACCTGGTTTACTTGACTCTAAGACCTCATAGTCTCAGCATTATACTGTGAAGCATAATTTTTGTATTATATGTTATCTTCAAGTTGTCAGAGGCAGGGATTTAATAAATTCAACTTATTTATAACTGGAAATCAGGCCAGGAGTAGTGGCGCATGCCTGTAATCACAGCAACTCAGGAGGCTGAGGCAAGAGGATCACAAGTTCAAAGCCAGCCTCAGCAATTTGGTGAGACTCTGCATCAAAATAAAACGGGCTAGGGATGTAGCTCAGTGGTTAAGCACCTCTCAGTTCAATCCCCCATACCAAAAAAAAAAAAAAAAAAGGAAATCAGTTTAACATAGCCAAAAAAGATCATAAATACTCATTTGAAACCATGTTAATAAACATGTTAATAAATTAAAACTGTGTAAGATGTCCCATTTTGTTCCAGGCATCTCCCTAGAGCTGGGGTTGAGGTCCATGAGTGAATAAAACATAACACTGCCATTCTTACTAATTTATTTTAATGCTGTAAAATAATAAGGATCTGGAATGACAGACAAGGACTACACCCCAGACTAGTTTTTGCTGCACCCTTAATATGGGATTCTTACAGTAAAACCTGCTGCCTAAAAAAATGTAAACAAAGAAATAATCCATCCAAGAACCTAAATTCTCCAGGGGTAAGATAAACATGGATGAAATGAACAGTGCTATTTATAAAAGTATCTCTGTGGTCAATATCAACAGAGGCTTAGAACTCACACCCCAAAATAGCTTGCCATTAAAAAAAAAAAAAGTTATAAACTTCCTAGATCATTCAACTACTAAGAAGTATATTATCTATAATTACTTTTAGATAACACAGTTTAAGATAGAATGCAATCATAAATATTACCTATAAAAAAACTAGTTTTGGTTTTGCTTTAGAAGTTAAATCCTTTAACACGGGGTCCCCAATTTAGGCTAATGCTAATCCTCATACTAGTAATATGACTAAAAATGTCTGAGAAGAGCAGTTGTCCAACTGACATTCTGGATCTGTCTGTAATGTAATAGTTAAAGAATGTGGTGTCACTTAGGGAGATGCTCCAATTTCATGTATTGAATGCAGAGTATTAAAAGATTGCCCTAAAACTATTATTTCTAACATTTCTAAATATGCATAAAAAGCCCTACATTGAAATATCCAGGTATATGTAATCTAAGATTACATTAAAGACTCACTAGACTTGTGCTCTGGCCTCTTTGACACTGGGACAGTGACTTACACCAAAAGTTTTAATATTCCAGCAAGAAAATTTTAAAAAAATACCAGTATTGCTAATAAAATGCCTTCTCTGAAAGAGAAGTTGTAACAGAGATAGGAAAGTAATAGACTTATACGTGGGTTCCAGGATATTTTAGGCATTAAGATTGAGGAATGCCAAAAAAAGCTAACATGACAAAATCTTAACTTTTAAAATGGGTATATTTTTAGTCTTTTTTAGCAGACTGCTGTTATATAAGCACTTCATCATTTGGCAAAACCAAATGTTACATTTATTTATTTAAAAAACATATAGAAAATCTTCAATATTACATCTGAACTATTTCACGTAATGAAAAATAGGAATAAAAAATACATAATTTATTTGCTTGCTGAATCACAGAGACAACTTCTGAAGGTGACATTTTTATCATGATGAGACTCAGTCCCAGAGAAGCGAGGAGCAGGAAACTGCATGCAAGGGCAGGAGCAACATTCTACAAGTCGGGTATCTTCAACCTACTCCTAGATCTGCAGTGGATCAGCAATGTGTCTCTGATCATCATTACCTCTCAGGACCTCAATTTTTAAAAGCAACAAAACTGAGGGAATGAACTAAATGATCTTTAAAACCACTATTGTATTCTAAACTTAAGATTATATCAAAAGTAAATTACAAGAATCTGGATCCATCAGTGGAACAGAATAGTTAATCACAAGCAATTTTATTGTGATACCCTACAGGACACCCTACAGTGACATTTCGTACACAAGCTAAAATCCCTCAGAAAGGCTGTTGCAACACAGATCTTTTTTAAAATGCAAGGGTTTTTTAATATTTATTTTTTAGTTGTAGTTGGACACAACACCTTTATTTTATTCATTTATTTTTATGTGGTGCTGAGGATCGAACCCAGGACCTCGTACATGCTAGTCAAGCGCTCTACCACTGAGCCACAACTCCAGCCCACAACACAGATTTTGTTCCCAGAGAATCTCTATGTAGCTGTCCTCCAGGATGAATCTCAATAATCCTGCCTTCTATAATTCATACCCTTGTATAGTGTCCTCTCACACTGCACAAGAATCACACCTCTCATCCCAGCTATTCGGGAGGCTGAGGCAGGAGGATGACAAGTTCAAAGCCAGACTCAGCAACTTAACAAGGCCCTAAGCAACTCAGCAAGACCCTATCTCTAAATAAAATGTTTAAAAGGGCTACTCAGGGGTTAAACACCTCTGGGTTCAATTCCTGGTACCAAGAAGAAAAATTATACCGCAAAAATGATACACTTCCAAGGTGCCCACTCTCCCTTTCTCTTGGATCTCTCCCTCTGGGGAAAGTAAGCTGCTATCCTGAGAGCATACTGTGGTTTCCAGTCAACAGCAAGCAAGGAGCTAGAGCCGGCCAACAGATTCACCAGCCAGCTGGGCCTCAAGATGACTACACAGCCTGTCTGCCACCTAAGGGAACCAGACAAGACCATGAGCCAGAAACACCCAACTACACCATTCCTCCAAGATTTCTGACCCTCAGAAATTGTATGAGGTAGTAAATATTTGTTTTAAGGTACTAGAGTTTTGGATGATTTGTTAAATAGCAATGGATAACCAATACAGTCATCTTTTTATTCTTTTACTTTTTGAGACTCTTGGATCTTTTAAGTTATTAAGTCACCAGATTTACATAATTCTTCTATCACCCTGTCTCCCTACACACATACTTCTTGCATTTTCTCTACAATCACCCAGATTTGAGCCTCAATTCAATCTATGAGCCACCAATTTCCAAACTCTCTTCTAGATGAATTCTTCTGAAATTTTTCTCAGATCTTGATTCCCCTGCTCAATACATTTAATGGCTACCCATGACCTAACTGGAACCGAAGTTCTTGATCTGACATTCCCTCTTCAACAATATGACTCAACTTACCTTTCCAGCCTTGTTGGCTCTATCAGAATGTTTTATTACCATAGACTGGCCTATCCAACACCCTTTTAAGACTCTTGTATTCCCCACCTATCATATACCAACCAACTTGCCCCATACACCTTGTGCTCACATCCTAAAACAAACCCCACACCACTTCCTAAGGGAAAGTTTCCTTGGTTGCCTCAGCCTTGCTCTGAAGGCCTACAGCAAAGAACTGTCAAGACATTCACTTAGCCATCAACCATGTGTTGGTTCAATGGTCCTTTTCTGCCATTCTCTTAACCTGAGATACTTATCTTTCAAACATTTATACTGTTCACTATACTATAATATGCATCTATGGTATACTCAGCTTAATTCACTTCAAATCATAATGACAGAACACCCAGGAGCTGTCATTTACTACAACCTGTGCTAAAGATTATGTAAAGAAAAAATACAATGCCTGACATCAAGGAGCACACAGACTCTTCAGAAAGCAAGATGGGAAAAGTTTTAATAGCACAGTGTGATAAATATTGATGAAAAAGGCTACACCAATAACTGAACTCTTCTAGGAAAAACAGAAAGAAATATAGGGGAAAGGACACAGTTGAACTGAGCCAGGAAGAACTAAGAGTTCACTAAATAAAGAAACCTCACCCACCCTCTTCTGCCGAGATCCACTAAACAACTCTCACAGTCTCTGTCAACACAAGTGTAACCACATTCACTGCCAGCATTGCTCACTACTCATGTAAGTTACTTCATTTAACTAGACTTAAATACCTCCTTATCAATAAATAGAAGTGTGGCCATCACAATTATGTATGTAATGGAATCCAATAAATATATTAATTATTAACTAAAATCTGATCTGAAGTTTTCTAAAATATGCTTTCATAGCAGGACCACTCTTAAAAATAGATGGCAAAACATTTCAAAGGCCGTAACCATGTTCAGAGCATCAGACAGATCCAAACTGAAGGACGTTCTTCCTACTGTGTTCACCAGTTCACCCCAAAACTGTCAAGGTGGACTGGGGGCATAGATCAGTGGTAGAGTGCATGTTTAGCATGTATGGGGCCCTGGGTTCAACTCCAAGCAGCACACACACAAAAAAAGTTGTCAAGGTAATCAAAAACAAGGAAAGCCTCAGGAAATGTCATGGGCCAGAGAAGACTAAAGAGACAAAACAATTAAATGTAATGTGGTATCCTGAGTGGGATCCCAGAAGAAAATGGGACATTCGGGGAAAACTGGTAAAATCCAGGTCAAATTTAAGGTAATGTGCCAATGCTAGTGCAGCACTCATGGTAAATCTACATACTAGTGTAAGATGGCAATAACAGGGGAAATTGGGCACAGGGTATTCAAGAACTGTCTGTATAATCTTTGTTATTTTCTACAAATCAAAACTAAAATTAAAAAGTTCAAATTTTTAAAAAAAAATTAAAAGAGACATATTTTGAACATTTTTGTGGATAAAAAGTATTATGGTACAAACATTTTAAAGACAAACACTGCACCTAAATTATTTAATTTTTAAAATCACTTTTAAAAACTAACAACCAGCCCCAAACCTTCTATAACACATTCATAGATTTTATTCTGAATAGCATTAAAAAGCAAATTGTTGAAAAATCACCATCAAATCAAGACTTACATCACATCAAGAAGAAAAGTGAGTTTAGAAGGGGAAAACATTGTGATGGCTTAAGACGAAATTTGTAATGATCACAGGAATGGGAAACACATGCAGATACTATTAAGACATCTCAAAAGGACCCACTGCTACAGATGAACTCACTGCGAAGCAAGAATGCAGGGTAAATGCTGCTCATGCTCACACAGATGAAAATGCTTGTCTTTGTTGCTGACTACTCTTGACTTGGTGTTGGCCCCCAACACCCTGAATGAATTAACCCTGGTTTCCTTATGCAAATAATTAAACTTACAAATGCAAGGCATAAGAGAGTACAGGCATTTGTGTTTTAAGGATTTCCAACATATAAGATCCTGGAACCAAAAAAATGAGATGAGGTAGATAAGAATGTTAACAGAAACAGGTTAGAAGGAAGAATGAGATACAAGAAATAAGAAAGCAAATGAATAACCAAAATATTAACTTTTCTACCAATAAAAATCTAAATTGGAGAACAATACTATAGACGAGTGGGTGGTTTCCAAATGCTGAACTCCATAATTATACACACTTACTCTCCCAGTCACAAGCAGCATGGTATCACATGGGCAGGACAACCCACCCCTATAAAATCCTATGGAATAGGGGAAGCTGTGGGCAGCCTTTCATGAAAGAAAGAGGAAAAAGTGGTTGGTTCACATAAACTGCATCTCAGTTTCAAAGTGATCTAATGTCTCCTTCCTTGATACCATGCTCCAAGTATCCCAGTTTCAGTACACTTTTAACCAAAGATGAATCTAGGATCAAGTTTCCTATGCACTGATACCAAGGAGGTCCATCAATGATGGTAAAGAAAATCACTCATCACCTCAATGTGGCCATGCCATGCTTTTTAAACATTAATACATTGGGGAATCAGACAGCACCTGCCATACCCAAAACAGGCTGAGGAAATGGAGTTACTTCAATAAAAGTTTATGGATATTACAACATCCAAGAGAAAATTGTCTAAATTCTCAACTCCATCATCAGCCAGAATCCTATTAGGAATCTTACACTTCTTCTGATTATTCTTCTACTACAATGGGATTAGTTCTGCAGAAAAGCAGAATCTAAGTTGATCCTTATCCAAAGTGCAATTTTCTTGAAACTCTAATTGTTGCATAGTGAAAAATACCTACCAACGTCTATATAGTTATTTATTTATTGAAATATTATAAAGAAACATTATATAGTCTGAACTAAAGGTATAACTAACATTTATTGGATTATTAGTCACCAACAGTGCCAGGTACTTTTCCAAATTTACATACAATAATTCATTTTATCTCACAGTAACCCTATAAAGTAGGTAGGTATGATCACTGTTCCCATTCTGTAAATGAAGAATCTGAACCGTATGTTGTTCAAACCATCAGAGCACAAAAACGGAGAATTGTTGAAAGAATGGGACTTCTTACACTCCAAAGCACAAGATGACAGAAGAGACTGCTTGCTGAGTACATGTAGCAAAATTTTCTAAGATTAATGCACATGGAATGGATAATACCCTACTTACGGAAATTAAGCATGTCCCTATTTATTATCATCTTGGTTTAAAAACTTCAGATGGGCTAGGGATGTGGCTCAAGTGGTAGCGCGCTCGCCTGGCATGTGCAGGGCCCTGGGTTCGATCCTCAGCACCACATAAAAATAAAATAAAGATGTGTGTCCACTGAAAACTAAAAAATAAATATTAAAAAAATTCTCTCTCTCTCTCTCTTAAAAAAAATAAAACCTTCAGATAAGTAAACTGAAACACAGAGAGATCAAGTAATTTAACCAAGGCCAAAGAGAAACCTGACTTCATTTCTTCATTTGGATGTTCTAGTTCAAGAAACCAGACTGAATATTCTACATTCCTAGACACTGCACAAAATGATACAAAATAACTCGAGATACTTTATGTGCTGAAGTACCTCATTATCTAAGACAGGCTGCAGTTCTCACCAGTTCTGGCAACAAAACATGAAACACTGTAACACATACCACAAAATACATAGACTGCCACCTTCCGAATTATAAATCAAAACTCACAGAGAAGCACAGTAATTACCCAAGGATACTTCCTGATTATTAACCCTTTGTTGAAAAAAAAAAGCTTGAAAGAGATTTAAACATGGAATCAGTTAATAACTTTCTATATAAAAGTGAATACTATAATGTCATCTGACTAGATGAATAAGGTACCAAGAAAAACAATTTTCGTGAACTACATACTCTCTTAAAAATCAGACACAATAGTAATTATGCCAGTTATAAAGTACTAATTCTTTATCATCAAATATTCTGGGTATCAGAAACCCTGAAATACTGAACTATATAAATAAGACCTACTTCTATTACTTTTTATCCACCTTTTAAAGACAGCTATAGTAATAAACACATTGTTGTAGTGGTGATAGTACAATATATAGTTAAGACACTTGAGTTATGCAATTTATACATGGAATCTAGTTTTTTGGAGTGTTAACAAGTAGGGAATCATGTATAGGCTGCTTCCAGGCGCTCAGATCACACTTCTTAGAGATGTCCTTCTTTTCTTGTCTCTTGCTGACACTGGGGAAATCCCATTACTTCTCCAGAGACAGGATTTCCAACTTGCCAGAAAGCAAAGTTTAAAAAAAAAAAAAAAACTGCCCAATCCTCTGACTTCTCATTAAATAGTTATATCAACTATGATAGGATGCCCATTTTACAAAAGAGGAATCTGAGGCTTAAGATGACATAAGGAACTCTTCCTAAAGTCACAGATTTGAATGACTCACACCAAATTTGGATCTGAAGTCTGTAGTATTTAAAAGGTTGTTTTCTCCTGTGTGTGTGCTACATTTTATGAATTCTCTTGTTAATTCTCACTTAACATCAAAACCAGGCAAAAATTAATATTCTTCTCAGAACATCATATTTTCATACCTTGGATACTTCATACTCTTATTCAGAATCGAGAGAGAAAAAACACCTGTTTCCTCCTTTTAGGCTCTTGCTAAAATGCCATCAATAAATACAGCCATATATCACTGAAATATGGGAATATATGCCAAGAAATGTGTTGTTAGGCACATTTTGTAATAGTGCAAACATGGGGTGTAATATAAGTAATATTACATGTAATATAAGTCAATTGCTTAATGTGACCTCTTTGTTGTCCTCGTTTGTGAGGCTTTTGTGGTGTGGGAATTGAACCCACAAGTTCCACAGTAAAGTTTCTGAATAAATAAAATACACTCTAATGATAAAAATTATAGTAAATACCAAAAACACAGTCTTTTATTATAGAGTATCATATACTATACCTAATTCTGTGTGGTATACTTTTATATGACTGGTGGTGCAGTTGGTTTATTTAGACTAGCATCACCACAAATATGTGAAGAAGGACACTAAAACACCTCCCATATCATTAGGCAACAGGAAATTTTTAGCCCCATTATAATCTGACAGGACCACTGTAGGATGTATGGTTCATCATCAACAGAAGCCTAGTTTTACAGTGCATGACCATACGTCTGCACAGCATATTATCTTTCATTTGTTCAGAAAGAGAACTGGTTGGCAATCTGGGAACTAAATACATTTTACCACTGTTTTTTTTTTTTTTTGTGCTGGGGATTGAGCCAAAGACCTAGTACAGTTTCTAATTACTCATAAGCTGAACAAGCCTGGATGGAGAAAGGAAATCTACTTCTATACTAAGAGAAATGAAAATTAGTGTGCATTGCTATGAAGCCTAAAAGTGCCCAATGTTTATACTAACCAAACAATGGAAGCAGAAAGTTTGTTGCTTTACATAGAAATCCCTATTCCCCTGGTCCTGGCTATCTGCACCAAAGGCATTTGGATCAAGATGCTACTTATTACAGAGTAAATAACCAATCCAATAATTTCCTCCACACTTAGGAATTTTCAAGGTGAGAGATGAGATGCAGAGATACCAAGAATGAAAACCGAGAAATCAATCAAGAAGGATAAGCGACTGGATGAGAGCAGCTGATGCCAAAAGCTCCCTTAGACCCAGACCAATGGGTATCCTAATCCCAAGTAGTCTTTTCCAAGTAGTCTGAGTAAATCTCTGTACCTTGAAACCAAATAAGACTGTTTATATAAAGATAAAGTAGAAACAAGACACTATTTTGCATATTGTAGGAAAGAGCAATTAGGTAAATACATTAATGCTAGAAACCAAGAAGATGGAATGGGAGAAGGTACAGAAAACACTCATAATATCAAATTTGGATAGGGAAACAGTAATAAACTTGTAATGGAAAAAAAATATTTATCTATCTCTTAGTTAATCCTATGGAAAAGACCTACAAGCAATGATGACAGGTAGCAATGAACACATTTAGTACCTGGATCTTGATTTCCAAAGATGAAGACCCAGGAAAATAAACCAGGACTCCTTAGGGAAATAACTGATGCAGAACTAGGGCAGCGAAAGCATAAAGTGAGCTGGAAACATTTTCTGGTACCAGAAAGCAAAGAAATGCTTAAACTCTAATGGAAACATGATGAAAGGGCACAAAAGTCTGCTTCTAGGCTCCAACTAGCCAAGCTGGAGACAATTTAAGAATCAAAAACAATAGCAATGATAATGGATTCTAAGACAATGAAAAAAAACCAGCATGAGTCGACAGTGACATTTTAAAAAAAAGAAAAGGAGGGGATGAAGAAAAGCTCTTCTTTACAAAGTAATAAACAAGATAGATATGATCATTTTTATAATTAAGTAATAGACTCACACACACACACCAAGGAATACTAACCATTGGGAAAAAAGGCTATTAGGAAGCACGATCAGCACAAATCAGCCACAGTTTACTCATTAATCACAAAGTAGAAAATTAGCCTAAATTGTTTTTGTTTTTTTTTTTTTACAAATTCAGATACAGTAGATCCCACCTTGATTATCAAAATTTGCACTACCATTAATGGGTTCATTCTACACCATCGCCATGGTAACATTTTTTGCCAAAAAGTGTTTAATTTGAATCCCGTCATGAGGAAATAAGAAGACAAATCCAGAGTATGAGACATTCTATAAAGTAAGTGGTAAGGAAAAGCTGGTTCTAGAATAAAGGAAATATATACACCAACAAAATGGAATGTGAGATTTTTATTTGGATCTTGGAGTCCTGGTTGTAGGATGGGGGCAAAGAAAAGCGGGGAGTTAGAGTTTGCGGAAAATCAAAAAAGAATACAAAATATATATATTAGATGGTATTATGGAATTCTTATAGTTTAAAATGATATTATGATTAAATAAGAGAAGATCCTTATTCTGATGACATACAAACTTATTGAGACAAGAGTGTCATGATGAACTTAATGGTTCAATAAAAATTAAAAATATAGCATGATACAGAACACAAATGCAGCAAAATATTACTGTATGAACCCAGGTGAAGGGTATCCATAGCATTCATACAACTAACTACTCTTTCAACTTTTCTGTAGGTTTTAGGTTTTTCAAATATAATGTTGGAACTTTCTCAAATTACCCACAGAAAATTTTAATAACAGAAGAGGTTCTGAGATAGAGGAGAACACTATTCTTTAAAAAAGAAAAGAAGCAAATATTTTTAAAAATTGTTCCTGGGAGTATAAAACTTAAAAATATGGCTTTTTATTGTCTATTGAATAGTAATTTCAAATTGGCTCTCCAAACTTAAATAAAGATGCAGTAAAGAATATGTATATCAGCCAGGTGCAGTGGCACACTCCTGTAATCCCAGTGGCTTGGGAGGCTGAGACAGGAGGATCCCAGGTTCAAAGCCAACCTCAGGAAAAGTGAGGCACTAAGCAATTCAATGAAGACCCTGTCTCCAAATAAAATGCAAAATAGCGCTGGGGGGAATGTGGCTCAGTGGTGGAGTGGCCCAGAGTTCAATCCCCGGTATCCCCCACCCCCCAAAAAAGAATATGTGTGTCATCTCTGAAATATAATAATGACAGATAACTATCAAAAAATAGTTAAAAGATGCCAAATATGCTATCTTATCAAATTTCTAGAAGAAGCCTGACAATGTGGCACATGCCCATAATCACAGTGGCTCGGGAGGGAGAGGCAGGAAAATTGCAAGTTCAAAGCCAGACTCAGCAAAAGTGAGACGCAAAGCAACTCAGTGAGACCTCTCTCTAAATAAAATACAAAATAGGGCTGGGGATGTGGCTCAATGGCCAAGTGCCCCTGAGTTCAATTCCCAGTACCAAAAAAAATTCTAGAAGAAAAATAATTTAAAGAAAAAGATTACACTATAGTTTATGTTTTAAATATACATTAAAAGGATAGAAATAAATTATAATTTCTAAATTTTCTTTGTGACATCTGGATGAGATGTAAATGGCACTAAGAAAATACTTAAAATGTTACTGTAGTATTGACTGATATAGGGAGAAATTTAAGGCTTCTTTTGGTTGAAACCAATACATTTGTTTTTAAGTTTTATAAAACAAACATTTTAATGACAGCTGTCAATCTGTGCTGCAGTAGAGGGGCTTAAATAACTCTCAGAAATTTAACTTTCGTTCTGATTGCGCAACAAGATGCACCACCAAACTCACCAAACACAGCTCCTGCTCAATTTCTGCAGGCACGCTTCATGTCAAGAAGTTTAACCGAAACTCAAAGTTGACATATAAAAAAAACTCATTATGACAATCTGAGGACTTTTATCATCTCTTTATTTTTCGTCACAATCACATCATTCAGTTCTAATTAAATGGAGCAAAGAAACACACAGATTATCTTTAATCTCTTCTGACACTGCACTGCATTGACAGTAATGGGGTTTATTTTTAGGATATATCCCTACAAACAAGGAGAAAGTAAAGGAGCTGATCCAACACAGGGGAGCTGGAAAGCAGAACAAGTGGTACCTGACCTAAGGGAGAGCTGAAGCCTAAGCCTACAACATGGCTGGAAGACGAAGAGAAGCAACAAGACACACCATGAAATCCTCCAAAACCCCATCAGAAATGGACAGCACTGGGTGGGGATGGAAGCTGGGGTGGGGCTTGAAATAAAAGGGACAAGTCTGAGAAGCAGCTTCTCCCTTCCTTAAATGACTGCCCAACATCCAAAAGCCTGGAGATTTATTCTGTGGAAAGAATAAAACAGACAGTATCTCTAATCTGCATGGCAAGAGACGCAAATGTGGAAGTATATTAAGCACGAGTTCACATACTAAAATTTAACACCTCTAACCAATACCCAAGCACAAAGTTCCCAAAGGTGGAGCTGAAAAGAATATTCTCTGAGGATCTGAATGGCCCAAGGAAAAGATCTCCAGATTCTGATACCAGGGTTCCTTCAGAGCAAAGACCCAGCCAGACCATCCCATAGTAAAGGTGAAAGCTGACAGACTCACCACATAGAGCATCCATATCCTTTTCACCACGAGAAGGTACAATACCAGGGGATAAAACAAAGTGATAAGGTTTTTGTTTCAGGAATTTTGAAAAAAACCAAAGCTGAAAAGGGAGGTACAAACTTAAATTATTAACATCCTAGGAAAGAAGGTACACTGCATCCACAAAATAAAAATAGAAGAAACGGAGCACAAAAAATGAATTCTTGGCAAAATTAAAATATGATGATAGAAAAAGGAAAACTCAATAGAGGGGTTAGAAGTTCAAACTGAGGTGATCACTTGAAAACCAAAACCCAAAGAAAAAGTTACAGAAAATCAGAGAAGAGAAGATTCATGGAGAGCCCACTGAAAACAGACAAGTGAGCTAAGGAAAGGAAACTTAAGACTTTCCAAAATTAAAGGACGTGAACTTCCAGATTAATGAAACAATTAATTAAAAGCACAACACAACACATCACCATGAAATTTCAGCACAATGGGGACAAGAAAAGAATCTAAGACAGTGTGGTTCTCAACTGTAGCTAATATTAGAATTACCAAAGAAGCTTTGCAGAAATACCTATACATGAGCACTACTCCAAACCAACTACTTCAAACCAGGATTTGATCAAGTTCCAAGACAACCCTAAAACAAAGACTGGGTTGAAGAATCACTGTCCTAAAACTTCCCAGAAAGGAAAAAAGGTGGGGTGTGGAGATGAGGTTGAATGATGTTGAGATTTAACAGCAAAAGTGAAATTCAGAAGACTATTTAAAGAGTATCAGTTTCAAAATTCTGATAGGAAAATTACTTCCAATCTAGATATTTATCCAATAATTATAAGGGCATCAATACAGATATTTTTCCAGGACTCTGAGGTTCTCACAAAAATTCTATTCCATACTGCTGCATGAAGAATTAGCACAAAAATCAGGTTGCAAACTAAGAGAGAGGTGAATATAAAATCATCAAACAGATCTAACATGGAAACAGGTGAAGGCATCCCCAGAACAAGTCGTCTGTGCCCAGGGATAGAGGGAAAATATCCAGAATGGACAGAACAGTACTCAAGGAGAATAAGATCCAAAAAGATAAAATACCTGATGTATTCTGAGAGAGCATTTTAATAATTGGGGATGGATTTGTGACTAGTTATATAGAAGCAAAAAAGCAAATATTAACTACAGAGAAAACAAGAAGTTGTATAAGAAAGGAAAAGTCATCACAATATACTCACACCCCAGCTGTGAACAGCATTTACTAAGTCACAACAAGGTAACACAGAATACAGATCCAGATAAATGAAAGCCGTAACCACACAAGGACGAGGCTATGGAGTACGACATGTCTGGGACAGAGCGGGTAAGGGTGAGTTAAACATTCATCTTCCAGAGATGGAATCCAACAGATAATTGTAAAACAGAATATTAAGAAGTAGAACCAAAAACATATTGTTTAGTGATATGATTTAAACACCAAACAAAATGGCCAAAAGTCCCAAGTACTTGTCTCTGGGCTACAAACAGTGGTTAGGGGCAATGCAGAGTTTTGTGAAATCTCTGTACACCTACTTCACTTTTAAACTAAGTATATAAAAAATCTGATAAAAAATTAAAACTATGCTCCAAAAGTATTGTTATATTCTATAGTAACAGTACTGGGAAAGAGAAAAGAAAATTGAGTATGTTTAAACAAAGTAAATCCTCATCTATCATAACAGGAATAAAAAATGTCTAGTTAGCATATTTTTCACAGTATCAACATTTAGAGACATGGAAGTAACCACCAGAAATATTAAAAAATGTTTTCAAATGGTTTTTAGAAATAGGATAGGAAAGGGGAAGAAGGAAAAACATTTATTCATTTTCATTACAAATCTTTCATGTTAACCATGTGCAAACATTATGTCTAAATAAAAATATTTATGTAAGCTTTTGAAAGTTATTCAAAGGTTTGTTTTTAATTTTATAATTTGCTTTATTTGCTAACCTTGAGTTAACTCTACTAACGCAATTCTAATTTTTAAACTGATACATAGTACTGATTGTCCAATTATGATTTATCCATTAATATTTATAAATTTATCCATTTGCATACAGTTTCTCCACTAAAAGCAACAATGATTAAAAAAAAAGAATCCATTACTTGTACATGTGCAAAACATTCATCTGTTCAGTTGTCTTCAAAGATTTTGCCTTATGTTCCCCCAAAGAATTTTAATCACTTACACATTTTTTAAACTAAATTCCAGACTTTTATTTGGATTTTTGAATTCTTATTTGTTATTTTAATATTATTCTTTTTTATATTTTATATACTTTTTATTTATTTGGATTCTTCCCACTGACATTCTCATTTTGTTCTAGAATCCCTTCCAGAGCACAACAATGCATTTAAATTGTCACATTTCCCTAGTCTCAAAAGCTATGCTTTATTTGTAAGCAGGAGATACTTGTTTAACACTGTGAGCTGTGTAAGCTTAAGCAAAACATTTTAACCTCTTGGACCCAAAATTCCTTTGCTATAAAATGAGGGGACAGTATTGCCTGAGAATATCTAATAAGATAACGATATGAAAGGGCCCTATCAACTTTGTCTTCCATACTAGAAATGTATAGTGCTTTGTAGGTATTATTCACAAGCTAATCAAGGGTCAGAAATGTCTTATCTTATAAAATATCTGGAGGTAATTAAAACCCTCTTTTGCTCCAAGAATATGCAACTTCATCTTTGTAATTTCATGGAGAAACCAAAGTCTCTTTGTCATGTTCACAAGGGATTTGTGTTATAACAAAATGCTCAAGAAACTCTGGGGGGAAAAAAAATCATTAGTCCAAAGAAGTAGTAATGTAAAGTTTACTAAATATTCTAATCTTATTGATATATGTCACATAACAATGAAGTAAAAATTAAAGATGACTTCTAATTCTTTAATATCTACTCCCATCCCTACTCCTTATTTCTTTTTTTACTACTGCATTTAATTTTTATATTTAAGGACTAATCAGAAAACAGGTTTAAAACAGCATTATAAGCAAAATGAATGAGTCCATGAATTAGTAACATGAGTAACATATTTCCATGTTATAATATTATAAATAATTAGCATTGCATTTTCTGATCTCCATAGACAATGAGCAAAAAATTTTCTTAGCTTTATATATTCAAGGACCACAATTTTTAACACTCTTTGGGAAAAGATTTAAGTTAATCCTTTAAACACCATAACAATAAGAGACTCCTTAGCAGATACCATTTTAACAAACACTGTAACACGTTAAGAATTTAATAAATATTTGTGTTTGGACTTTACTATCCCTAGTTTGTTTTTGGTTTTCTTTTTAGTAAACTCAGAACATCCTAGTAAGGATTCAACTACTGAGAGTTATATCAAATATTGACTCCTAATGCTAACTAGGCTCTAATAGGGGCTCAAGACAAAGACATCTTTTAGGACAAAGCATGAGCTCATGGGAACATACTAATTTATCTTATATAGCACATCACCCTAGTGTCTAACAGCAAGACCTTTCCCTTGCTCTACACACATTACACCCATTGATGTCCATGGGAGCCTGATGCAGGAAAGGAGCACCATGTGGCCTCTTGTAAAGGGGAAAACTGATGTCTGCTTTTGAACGTTGTTTGCACCTGGCTGCCAGCCAACCCAATATAAACATCACCATTCATGAAGTGTTGGATAATTCCTTGTCTTCAGTGAATTCCAGACTTTTGAAAAGGTCAAAATTCAACTCGAGAAAAGAGAAATCATTATACTTAAGAAGGCCAAGAACATTCAAAGAATACCGTACAGTAAAACACGGTGCAATACTGACAAATGACCTAAAACATTCCACTGTCGATGACATGAAAATCTATGAAACAGTAGCTACCAGTTGGGGGGTATTTTTCATGTGCTAACCACTAAGCTAAATGCTTTACAGATCATCCCACTGGATTCTCATAAAAATCTTCCCACTGGGCACTATCTATATCCTGCAGGTGATGAAAGTGAAACAGTTTAACAAGCAAAGCCAACATTGTAAAAACCCTTCTTCTCTTAAAACACCATGGCATATCTATCCACTATTAACTCTAAAATGGGCAATAGTATTAACTGGTATCTGGAACTAGCTTCTTTCCGTGGAAACCACTTTAAAAATGTATGCTACAACCTTATTAACAATTCACTCTGTTTTCCAGGGGAATTATTTTCCTTTTCTTAAATCTCTCCATTAGTGATGCTACTGCTTCAATACACCCTCGGTTTCTTAAGTGTTCAGAAAACTGCAAAATATCATAAAAGAATCTGAAGACTCATCTCTGAATAATTTGAGTACATGCATCCTCTACCTAAGCTAATAACTTTTAATATAATTATCAAACTTTCACATAATCATTTTCTGCACTGCTAGAGGCAGAGCTTTCCTCAGAAAGCTATGAGGGGGCTCTGCTCCATCTCCCATAGCCTGAGTCTTAGAGGCAGACCCAAGCTGGCCAGCAAAGTCAACTCTCATCCAATGGAGCAAGAGCTCAAAACCAGTTTACGATTGTGGTAATCTCAACCTCTTGGTTATTCCAAGATCTTCTTGTTAAAACTTTAAGACAACAAACCAAGATGCAGTGCCACAGGAATCTATGTGACTCATGTGGGTAATCTGAACAGAATAAGTAAGATTTTTTGGAACCCAATCTCCTAAAGTAGGAATTATGGTTCTAGAATGAAGGCACCCTTCCTATTACATAAATCAAGGCAAAGAACAGAGGTCGAGGGTCACTACCTCATCTCATCAAATCTCTGAAAAAAATCTTGAATACCAAACCTATAATCAAATTCAGTCTTACAGATTATTACAATTTAGCCAATGGGAATGTTTTTTTGGCAGCATGAGTTTGAATATATCACTTAAGAGTTTTGATTCACAAAATCAGGATATCAAGACACAGGTTACTAAAGTATAAATCCTGCATAATTAAACAGCAGACCACATCAAGGGTTCTAAACTACCATTAGATTTAACTACCCTTTGATTTAGATTTTTTACCATAAGAATTGAATGCATGGCAGACACATTACCAGCAACTCTGCAATCAGAAGGATTTACATAATTTCCAAAATCTGAAAAAAGGTTATTACAGTGACTTTGAAATACATTTCTGGAAAAAGGTGCCATTCAATAATATTTTTTTAAATGTAAAAAATATTTTAAGGAATTCATAGCCCTAGTTATTCAGAAATAAGTGTTTGGACACAATGAAAATTTCTCACACACTAATTAAAAGAGAAGGAAAGAATATGAAACATTCTATTCTTTCTCCAAGAAATTCTGAATTTCCTGAGGCTTTTAAATATATCTTAGTCTCTGATGATGATTAAAATTCTGATGTGGCAAAATACAGATTTACCTGAATTTCCGCTGCTATCACACATTTCTTTGGGAATATATCATAGTAGACTCTAATGGCCACACTAAAGTAGCTCCACTCAATACATTTTCACAGAGGAAATGAACCACATTAAACCAAACCCAGGTCCTGTACAAATCTTCTAGAGTAGACCTCTCATTCTGGTGATAATAATTATCAGTAATCCCTTACCAATAAGAATGCTTTTCCCTGGGACTGAGTTATAAAAAGAATCAAGTTTTGTTACTATATTTTTGCATGTAAAAATTGAATTTTGCTTCTACTTTACTGTCCCGTATTCCTTTTTGTTTTTTCTCTGTGGGATATTTTTTCCATATGACTTTTACATTGGTATTACCTTTTTTCCAGTGCTGCAGCCCTGAATAAATACCTGTCTCATCGTCATGTCTGACACTGTTTGGGACATGGTAAAAGACTCCTTAGCAAATACCACTTTAACAAACATAGTAACATGTAAGAATTTAATAAATATATGTGTTTGGACGTTACTATCCCTAGTTTACTTAAGTAAACCAGACGTATTATATCAAGCAGAGATTCCTTAAATGATTTCGAATTCACTGTACAAAAATGCAGAAATTATACAGATTTTTTTAAAGAGTTTTTAATTCTTTCCCTCAAATTTCCTTTGGGGTAAAAAATTAGGATGGTTTCAGTTTATAAATATCATTTTCATATTTATAACTTGATTTTTTATTTTTTATTTATTATATTTATTTTATTTTTTATATTTTTATTATTATTATATTTATTTTATTTTTTAAATAAAAATTTTAAAAATTTTTATTCTAATTTATCTTATATGACAGCAGAATGCATTACAATTCATATTACACATATAAAGCACAATTTTTCATATCTCTGGTCGTATACAAAGTATATTCACACTATTCTTGTCTTCATACATGTACTTAGGGTATTGATGCCCATCTCATCCCACCCTCATTTATACCCCCATTTCCCCTCCTTTCTGCTCCCACCCCTTTTCCCTATCTAGAGTTCATATAATCTTCCCATGCTCCCCCTTCCAACCCCACTATGAATCAGCCTCCTTATATCAGACAAAACATTCGGCATTTGGTTTTTTGGGACTGGCTAACTTCACTTAGCATTATCTTCTCTAACTCCATCCATTTACCTGCAAATGCCATAATTTTATTCTCTTTCATTGCTGAGTAACATTCCATTGTGTATATATACCACATTTTCTTTATCCATTCATCTACTGAAGGGCATCTAGGTTAGTTCCACAGTTTAGCTACTGTGAATTGTGCTGCTATAAACATTGATGTGAATCTGTCCCTGTAGTATGCTGTTTTTAAGTCCTTTGGATATAGATTCCATTCCTAGTTTTCCAACAAATCTCCATATTGCTTTCCATATTGGCTGCACCAATTTGCAGTCCCACCAGCAATGTATGAGTGTGCCTTTTTCCCCACATCCTCGCCAATACTTACTGTTGTTTGTCTTCATAATAGCTGCCATTCTGACTGGAGTGAGATGAAATCTTAGAGTAGTTTTGATTTGCATTTTCTAGTTGCTAGAGTTGTTTAACATTTTTTTCTTATATTTGTTGATTGATTGTATATCACCTTCTGAAGTGTCTGTTCACTTTCTTGGCCCATTTATTGATTGGGTTATTTGAGGGTTTTTTTTTTTTTTGTTTGTTTGTTTGTTTGTTTGTTTGTTTATTTGGTTAGTTTTTGGTTCTTAGCTCTTTGAGTTCTTTATAGACCTCAAACCCTAGAGATTAGTACTCCATCTGATGTGCAAGTGGTAAAGATTTGCTCCCAAGCTGTAGGCTCTCTATTCACCTCACTGATTGTTTCTTTTGCTAAGAAGAAGCTTTTTAATTTGAATCCATCTCATTTATTAATTCTTGATTTTAAGTCTTGTGCTATAGAAGTCTTATTAGGGAAGTTGGGGCCTAATCCAATATGATGGAGATTTGGGCCTACTTTTTCTTCTATTAGACCCAGGGTCTCTGGTTTAATTGGATCTAGGTCCTTGATCCACTTTGAGTTGAATTTTGTGCATGGTGAGAGACAGGGGTTTAATTTCATTTGTTGCATATGAATTTCCAGTTTGCCCAGCACCATTTGTTGAAGAGGCTATTTTTTTTCTCCAATATATGTTTTTGGTAATTTTTTCTAATATAAGGTAACTGTAATTATGTGGGTTAGTCTCTGTGTCCTCTATTCTCTACCAGTCTACCAGTCTATTTTGGTGCCAATACCATGCTGTTTTTGTTACTATTGCTCTGTAGTATAGTTTAAGGTCCAGTATAGTGATGCTACCTGCTTCACTCTTCTTGCTAAGGATTGTTTGAGCTATTCTGGTCTCTTATTTTTTCCAGATGAATTTCACAACTGCTTTTTATATTTCTATGCGGACTGTCATTTGGGATTTTGATTAGAATTGCATTAAATCTGAATAGTGCTTTTGGTAGTATGGTCATTTTGACAATATTAACTCTGCCTATCCAAGAACAAGGGAGATCTTTCTATCTTCTAAGGTCTTCTTTAATTCCTTTCTTTAATGTTCCTGTAGAGGTCTTTCACATCTTTTGTTAGGTTAATTCCCAAGGTATTATTTTTTTCTTTCTTTTGAGGCTATTATAAATGGGGTAGTTTTCCTAGTTTCCCTTTCAGAGTATTTGTCACTGATAAACAGAAATGCCTTTTATTTATGGGTGTTGATTTTGTATCCTGCTATTTACTAGTTCTAGAAGTTTTCTGGTGGAATTTTTTGGGTCTTCTAGGTATAGAACCATATTGTCAGTAAACAATGCTAATTTGAGTTCTTCTTTTCCTATCTCTATCCCTTTAATTTCTCTCATCTCTCTAATTGCTCTGGCCAGTGTTTCAAGAACTATATTAAATAGAAGTGGTGAAAGAGGGCATCCCTGTGTTGTTCCAATATCTAGAGGGAATGCTTTCAATTTTTCTCCATTTAGAATGATGTTGGCCTGGGGCTTAGCATAGATAGCTTTTATGATGTTAAGATATGTTCCTGTTATTCTTAGTTTTTCTAATGTTTTGAACATGAAGTGATGCTGTATTTTGTCAATTACTTTTTCTGCATCTATTGAGATGATCATATAATTCTTATCTTTAAATCCACTGATGTGATGAATTACATTTATTGATTTCCATATGTTGAACCAACCTTGCATCCCTGGGATGAACCCCACTTGATCATGGTGCACTATCTTTTTAATATGTTTTTGTATTCGATTTGCCAGAATTTTATATTGAGAATTTTTGTATCTATGTTCATTAGAGATATTGGTCTGAAGTTTTCTTTTTCTTTTTTTTTTTTTTTTTGATATGGCTTTACCTGTTTGGAATCAGGGTGATATTGGCCTCATAGAATGAGTTTGGAAGTGCTCCCTCTTTTACTATTTCCTGAAATAAATTGAAGAGTACTGGTATTAGTTCTTCTTTAAAAGTCTTGTGGAACTTGGCTGTGTATCTATCCAGTCCTGGGCTTTTCTTGGTTGGTGGGCTTCTGATGGTGTCTTCTATTTCATTGCTTGAAATTGATCTGTTTAAATTGTGTATATCATCCTGATTCAATTTGGGAAAGTCATATGATTCTAGAAATTTGTCAATACCTTTGGTATCTATTGTGATATTTCCTTTTTCATAACATTAGTAATTTGAGTTTTCTCTTTCCTTCTCCTCATTAGCATGGCTAAGGGTTTGTCAATTTTATTTATTTTTCAAAGAACCAACTTTTTGTTTTGTGAATTTTTTCAATTGTTTCAATTTCAATAAATTTCATTGATTTCAGCTCTGATTTTAACTATTTCCTGTCTTCCACTGCTCTTGGTGTTGATTTGTTCTTCTTTTTCAAGGGCTCTGAGATGTAACGTTAAGTCATTTATTTCTTCAATAATAACCCTGAATGTTAATGGCCTAAACTCACCAATTAAAAGATATAGACTGGAAGATTGGATTTTTTAAAAAAAGACCCAACAATATGATGCCTTCAAGAGACTCATCTCATAGGAAAAGACATCCATAGACTGAAGGTGAAAGGTTGGGAAAAATCATACCACTCACTTGGACTGCGGAAGCAAGCAGGGGTTTCCATCCTTATATCAAATAAAGTAGACTTCAAGCCAAAGTTAATCAAAAGGTAAAAGAAGGATATTTCATACTGCTTAAAGGAAACCATTCATCAACAAGACATACCAATAATAAATTTATATGCCCCAAACACTGAATCATCTACATTCATCAAACTCTTCTCAAGTTCAAGAGTCAAATAGACCACAACACAATAATTCTGGGTAACTTTAACACATCTCTTTCACCACTGGATAGATCTTCCAAACAAAAGCTGAATAAAGGAATTATAGAACTCAACAATACAATCAATAACTTATACTTAACTGACATATATAGAATATTCAGCCTTCAATGAATGAATACATTTTCTTCTCAGCAGCACATAGATCCTTTTCTAAAATAGATCATATATTATGCCACAAAGCTACTCCATGCAAATATAAAAAAAGTAGAGAAACTACCCTGCATTCTATCAGATCATAATGGAATGAAATTAGAAATCAATGATAAAATAAAAAAATAAAATCTATTCCAACACCTGGATACTAAATAATATGCTACTAAAAGAACAATGGGTTGCAAAAGACATCAAGGAGGAGATTAAAAAATTCTTAGAGGTGAAAGAGAACACAGATAAAATGTATGGAAATCTCTGGGACATTATGAAGGCAGTTCTAAGAGGAAAGTTCATTGCATGGAGTTCATTCCTTATAATTTCATATTTTCACTTTAAACATGCAAGTAAATATGTACTTAAGTGAGCTCTTATTCAAATTATTCATTAAAAGTACTCAAATTGGGTTTTTTTAGTCTTTAAAACAAGTTCCAAACAACTTAGAGAGTTCTTAAGCTAACTTGATACATAATTCATAAATCATGTACATCATCAGTTTCTAAGGAAACCAAATCCTCTGGAATTGGGGAAACAAACTAGGGAGCCAAAAGTTTTGATTTCTTAAGTGGGTGTTAACAAATCAAATGCCTTCCTTATGACTCATTTAGTTTATATGGAAACAAGGTAAAACACAGGATCTCTGGAAAATCAGATTCAATATTTGAAGGTAAAATTTCCATGTTATCTTAAAAAACAAAAATAGACTTATTATTACCTAGAATTCTAAAATAATATCACCATGGAGTCAAAAGACAATCTGAGCTACTTCAGTAGTTTTGCCACTCCTAAATAAAACCAAGCATATTCACATTTTTTTAAACTCAGTATATCATAGTTATGAAAGATGATTAAAAATAAAACAACTGGTTAAACCATCAATTTATCTAACTGATTTTTATTAACTCAATCAAGGGTATGATGTCACTCTTCAAACGACTAGAAAAAAATTAACTGCTAACATTTACTGAGTATCTACCATGTGCCTACTTGGCACAATTCTAAGGGTGTAACTTAATTTAATTCTCAAAATACACGGGTACTAATAATATTCTCACGTTAGAAATGAGGAAACGGATGCACAGATGGGATGTGTGCCTTGCCCAGATTTAAATGGTTAGGAAGCAGCATATTTTGTTCTAAAGCTGATACTGAATAAAATGTAACAATTATGTGATGATTCAGAAAAAGACTAGAATATTTAGTTCCAAACACAGAATATTCTTTCTAAAGCTAAGACATGAATGTACCAAAATACAGATGCCATGTAGACAGAGAACAGAGGTCCCAAATGTTCCCATAGAAACCATTTTGTATTTCCCGGAAGATCCCTAAGACCCAAGAGAGCTGACCAGCAAACCTCGTAGGGACAGCAGAAGGGTAAAGGTTTTGATTTCCAAACAATGAACTTTCTGGTTTCATAAGACTGGGAATAACTGTACAGCCACAAGTTGATTTAGGCAACATCAAGTTATTTTCACATCTCATATTTTCAATTTTTTTAAATGGAAATAAAATGGTTTCCTGTTTTTCCCTCCACTTCTCCATAAACTGAGGCAAATTTTTAAAATACATGTCCTGTACAAAACATTTAAAATATGTTAACCCACTGAATTTAAGTTATTGTCCAGTCAATAAAATCCTGAAAAGAAAACTGGGGTGATGGTGAGACAGCCTCAAATTCTAAAAGTTGAAACTTATAAAACATTTGTTTACCCCATTAAATAACCTTTGTTAAGACTCTATTGACCATATATGGCTGGGTCTGTCTGGACCCTGTTCTGTTCCAATGACCCATGTGTTCAGTTTTATGCCATTACCATATCATTCTGATTATTTTGACTTTAAATGTTGCAATCAGGTAACACGAATCCTACAATTTTGTTCTTTCACATAATTGTTTTGGCTATTCTGTTCCTTTTTATTTCCATACACATGTAAAAATCAGCCTATCAATGTCTACAAAAAGATTTGCTATTATTTTGATTTTGAATCTAAATCACTAGGGGAGAATTCACATGTTTACAGTATTGAGTCTTTTGATCCATGAACACAGTATTTTTTTACGTCTTCTAATTTTTCTTGTGAATCTTTATAGATGTATTACTTAATGATGGGTAGAACATAGATCATGGACTGAAATCTGAGTTCAGGTCATGATTCTGTCACTTACTGATGACCATGGGCAGGTTAACTTAGCTTCTGTGAGCCTCAGCTTCTTCATCTATCATATTTGGATCATACTGCATTGGTTTTATGTTGTTAAATGTAGTAATGTATATAAAGGACCTAACATTGTGTTGCAAAAGATTAGTGCCTGATAAGGGCTAGTTGTCACTATCATCATCGTCCTCATCTTTTTTTTTTTTTTTTGGAGGGGGGGTACTAGAGACACTCTCCCACCAAACCACATTCCCAGCCCTGTTTTGTAATTTATTTAGAGACAGGTCTCACTGAGTTGCTTAGTTCCTCACTGTTGCTGAGGCTGGCTTTGAGCCCGCAATCCTCCTGTCTCAGCCTCCCCAGCTGCTGGGATTATAGGCCTGTGCCACCAGACACAACCTATCTACCTAGTGCCATTAAAAAAAAAAAAATTATGCAAAACAGGTCATAGTTCTAAATGTTAAAAAAAAAAAAACACTATAAAACTTCTAGGAGAAAATGTAGGTGAATATCATTATCATTATTATTAGAGCTTTATAGCTATACATAGTAGTTGGGTTCACCCTGACAAATTCATACATGCATGAAAATTGATTTCAGTTCACAATCCCGCCCTCCCCAACCCACTTCCCCTTGCTCTTTTCCTTCCTGTCCTGCTTCTCCTCTTCCATTCTCCTTCCTCTATTTACTATCTTTCACTCGTCTATTAGTTTGTATTTGATTGGTTCTTTATGCTATCTTATCCTTCCCTCCTCTCTCCTTCATTTTACTCTAACTTTCACATATGAGAGAAAACATTTGACCTTTGAGTCTCTGAGTTTGGCAATTTCACTTAGCATGATATTCTCCATTTCTACCCATTTGCTGGCACATAACATAATTTCATTCTTTTTTATGGCTGAACAGAACTCCATTGTATATCTATGCCACAATTTCTTAATCTATTCATCCACTGACAGGCACCTGGGTTGGTCCCATAATTTAGCTATTGTGTAGGCAAATATCTTTATGATCTTGAGCTAGGCAAAGACGTCTTAAATATGACATCAAATCCATGAACCACAATAGGAAAAAACTGATCAACTGGATTTCACCAAAATAAAAAATTACTCTTCTTCAAAATCATTGATGTAACTCCTATTTCCAAGCACATATTGACTTCTTGCATAGCTTTTCTGATAAGGAAAATGCACTAGTCTTCTGTCCAGCACGAATTCCAATCCACTTGACTTCTGCATTCTTTTCACTGTGTTAATAAACTGGCATTCTGGTTGACACATGGGTCACCTCAAAGTTTGTTTACCTGGAAAGGGTCAATCTCCCAGAGTAGAACATGCTGACAAAATGGTTTCTCCACAAATTTCAGAACCAGACTCTGGGCTATCATAACCTCATCCAAGTAACTCTCCAATGATTCCCAAACCACCCACTCAAACCCTAGCAAAATCTCATAACCATTATAAGGTTTTCTTCTAAAAACCAGTACCTTGCTCTAAAAACAAAAATCGACTGAGCTTTCCCATGCTAATTTTTTTCAAAGATATGAAACATTGGCTTAAGTTTGTTGGACTAATGTTTGCTATTAAATGCTCCAACATAAAGTGAGAGAGCAAAATTCTGAGCCTGATTCAGAGACATGAAAAGTTTGGAATAAATTAATGAAACCTAACACCATATTTCACCACATAATTGGTGCTACCTCATTAACATATATTCACAAATATTCCATATATCCTAATCTTGCATCAAAGACAGTTTAGTAATAAATGATCTTTAAGTACTGGCACAATTGTTTTTTATTTTTTTTAAAAAAAAGCTTCACATAATGGTTGCACTCTACATTATCCCCCCCAAAAAATATACATATAAATATATATGTTGGGGGTGCTGGCAGAAAAATCAATAGTGAAATACAACATGAAAAAAAAAACTTTAAAATTCATGTCTTCCATTTTCCAAAAACAAATCGTGGAGAAGAAGGGAAAAAATGGTCTATCATTTACTTACTATCTTGTAATCATTTGTTAAAACAATGAAATTTTATACAATTAAATCTAAACAAAATTTTTTAATAAAGCTTACAATCTGCAACCTGAAATATCATTCTATTTAATCATTATTCAAATTAAATTTGATTTTCCATAACTAGTAATAAG
Source organism: Marmota marmota marmota (assembly GCF_001458135.2). Lineage (NCBI taxonomy): Eukaryota > Metazoa > Chordata > Mammalia > Rodentia > Sciuridae > Marmota > Marmota marmota. The sequence continues at coordinate 23,234,237 of NW_025999982.1, forward strand.
TACTCTACAATTTGTTTTTCTTTCGTAAGCTTCAATTGAGAGGTTAAAATAATGATCCACTGATATTTTTATAGTTAGAAGTTGAAGCACAATCTAATAATAGAAATTGGACCACATTTTCTACCACCTGCTAGAAGTCCGTGTTTATTAGTCAGTGATAAGGATTTCAGTAATTTCTGGATAATGGCTAGTTGGCAGATTTGTTGCATGAGGCTCAATAGGATGGCGGATGCCAGACTGCCCAATATAAATCCCCTGGCTGCACAGCCACCCGAGCCACCCATCGCTCTCTGTGGCTGCCTGTGATGTCAAATCACTCAGCATCTGCTGGCACAGGGAACAGCTGGGAGGCAGGATGTGTGAGCACTACCTACACTATCTCCTCCCAGTCTCCCCACCCTCTCTTCAAAGACACTCATTCTCTTTTTCCCTGTGATCTGCTTCCTTATGCTCACCCTTTGGTCTCCAGATACCACCCCACCCCAAATTCCTTCTCTCTCTCCCATTCCAAATCAGTCATTGGTCACAAATATTTAAGGAATGGGATTGGTAACAGGGAATGAATCTCAGCTGCTCCTCCCTGGGTAAAGCACAGCTTCTGGATGCTCCCAGTGTCTTTTTCTGTCAGGGTATCAGGGTGCTGTCCAGAGCCTGAAAAGGGGCCTACAAAGCTTTTAATGATGTACTGAGCAATCATGGTCCACAATCTACCAGTAGATAGCATGAATTAAAATTTTAAATGAATACTGATATTTTGTGTAGCGAATTATTACGAACCAAAGAAACTGAAGCCTCCAATATATTATCCCTCATAGATCTCAACTTAAAAGAAAAATGCAAAAATTAAATGTTTAATTAATTGTTGCTTGGTGTCAGCAAACATTTAGCTTAATCTTCTATCTTATACATGGACAGTGGACAGCTGATACAGTCATCATAAATCTTCCACTAATGACTCACACTGTGGCAAGAAAGTTCAGTTATATCCACCACCTTGAACTAAGAGAGACAGAGATTGATATATTTTAGAGTTTTCAATCACAACAGTGTGACTTGAGAAATATCATTGTTTCATTTTCACCTAAGAAATTTTATAAACAATTTGAATTGTGATATGCAAATTTTAGGAACCTTAAATATAGCACTTTTACTTATTACTCCACTTTCTTATGTCACCCAGTAACAATGTGTTTAACTACAGAAAATCAAAATAGCAATTCATACTTTCAGGACACACCTAAACCACACATTTTAGGTATAATGTCAACATGATTTTTTTATAACATGATACCATCCCCACCAGAACATCATGGCATTTTATTAATGATACACTGAGATTATGATGTCAACTCACTCATAAAACATAAAAATTTAGAAAACATTCTAATTCTAAGGCATTTCTTGACCAATGATGGGTAAAAGGTGGTATATTCAATGTGAAAAAAAAAATCTTGTTTTCCTATCTTTTAAAAACCTAATCATTTTAATCCCCTTCTGAAATATGTGATCATTGCATATAGTGCTAAAGCAATGAGGACTACATAGGTAGCCTAATGCAACTAGCCAGACAGAGTAATATACTATAACTACCACACACACACACACAAAAAAAGGTAAGAGTTTTGTTCAATGTGTGCAGTAAGAAAACAGCAGCATCAAGTTACCATCAAGCATCCTGATGTCTTCATTAAAGAGAACAAGAGGCAGCCTGCTCAGACTGAAATGTCTCCCAGGATTACAAGACACCCTGACCTGAAGCCCTGCCTTCCAGGGCAGGTGCCAGGTGACCAGGTAGAGCTGCCACTTGGGGGAAAGAAAACAGGATGGCAAGCATGATGTTCTAAGTCCCAAAATGAAAGGGGAAGCAGGAAGCACTAGGCTCTAAGCCGGTAGAAAGGAAGAAGCCAGCAAAGTCTCAGCTGACACCAGGAAGGGATGCCGAAAAAGGGACCCAGCAAAAGGCCAACTCCTCTTCTGAGGCCTCCTGAAGGAAACAGGGTACCCAGGTGTCTGGGTTTTGTGAATGAAACAAAGGGACATACTTTTCTCATGGATGCTGTATGCCTCGGCTTCCTGCCAGAACATGTTGAGGAAACATGCTCCTATGAGCTCCAGGAAATCAGTTTTACACAGAAAACTTTTGAGACAAATCCATTTGTAAATTCAACATTTTTCCTCACTTAAAACAGAGAAGACAAAAGAAATTTAAAAGAAAAAAAGGTCAGGGGAGACAATAAAAATTTCAAACAAAAAAAGAAGAAATTTTTAAGAAAAAATGGAAAAGACCAAAAAAAAAAAAAAAGAGTCAACTACCAGCTGATGGTGCAACTGTTGGCATCATTTTCCAACTTCCCTGGTAAACACATCCCATCCCATCAAAAGTCTGCCTTGGGCTGGGGTTGTGGCTCAGTGGTATGAGGCCCTGGGTTTGATCCTCAGTACCACATATAAATAAGTAAATAAATAAAATAAAAGATCCATTAACAACTAAAAAATATTTTTTAAAAAAGTCTGCTTTAGCTTCATGGAGCCATTATCTGATTTGTCAACTTCAAGTCTAAACTGGCTAAACTGGAAAAAAAAAAGCACTTCCTTATTTACTAATAAGTAATATGATCAGAAAAGTAAAAATCTGCACTTCTTAATGATGACAGGACAGTAACTAAGTCTTGACAATTACATGACAATTACATAATTAGGCTTTTCTTGTTTATTTGAAACTAAAATTACCCTGAAAAATGAACTTGAATATTTTTAGGTGATCAATTAAAAAAAATAACTAGATCATAACTAGTTCTAATTAAGATGAAATGTCTAAAAATAACAAACTAAAACAAATATACTCTGCAGGAAAGAAACATCCTGAGGTAACATCTATAAAATACTTCAAAGGGGAGAGCTCAACTAATATGTATTTGCCAAGATCATAGATTTTAATATTCTGAAATATTTATGCTAAATAAAGTGGACAAACATATTCAATGTAGAACACAGTTAAAAACCTCAAATTCTGCAATAAAACACTGGATTACAGTCACAACATGTTTGAGTAACTTCAAACCTCTGAATAATACCTACCTAAATAACCCTAGAGGCAAATATTGTTTTATCTGAGATGTTCACTTAAGAAGCAAATACTTCTTAAAATTCTATTTTAATATATTTAATTCTTCTGCTATTTATTAAGAAGTACACATTTGCCTACAGGAACTACAAATACTAAAAATTTCTAGCTCCCCTAACAGCCAATCTTATACTTTATTACAAATAAATTAATATGTATTATAAAATTAGTGCCCCACTATAACAAAAAGAAACAAAAATATAACTGTGGGAGATAGTTTTCAGAAAAGTAGTTCTTAATGAACAGTAGGCCCAAGAAAAGAAGGAAAATGAAAATTCAAAGATGAGACTGAATTTTATTGTCCTTGTTATTACTTGTTTTTATAATTCTACTCCTTTTGTTTAGAGTTTTCTAATCCATTGTACTAGAGCTTCCTTATGATGCTCTTGAGGATCCAAAACTACATGCCCCAAAAGATTAAAACTTAAATCATTAAGAAACTTGTACAAATAAGTATCTTATTTTAACCATGGGAGAAAATAAATGTTACCATATAGTAAAATAAATTAGCATTTTTTATTACTTAAAGAAATTACTAAAACTAAACATGTTTTTGGCATTACTAACTCAAAATAAGCTGATTCCCAGAGAGAAAATAAGAAAACGAATGCAATAATTGTGATGTCTCTAACATAGAGATAAAACTTCATATTAATTTATTTACACATTTATTACATAAATAAATGTAGGTTCAAATAGGGAAGGCATGCTTCTATATGACTTCAATTTTGAAGTACAAATTCTTGGATGTGGAAAATGAGCAAAGAAAATCTATTGCACTTTGTTAAGTTTTATTTTTACTATTACACAAGATATTTTTGTATGAAATATGATGCTGTGTCTCACTAAATAAATATCAAGTAAAAACACTCTTTGATCAAAATTCTGCCACAAATGGAAGGATTGAGAGAATGACAGAATGCTTCTATTTGGGGATGTCACTGCATTAAAAATCAGCAGTCTATCCTGGTGACAGAAATAGCACCTGCCACTAACAATCCTTCAGAGCAGGATTTGACCTCCTATTTAGTCTATGACAGACCAAAGAAAACTCTTAATTGAGGCATAGCTCTTCCATCTTGCTCACCAAGAAGCAGTTTTCTCCAACAGCATTTATCACAGCAGCAGTTACAGCTGTGCTTTCAGAAAAGGAAAACCTAATTGTACCACACAACAGAGCCATCAAAAGAAAACCCCCCAAAATGGAAAACAAATTCCCTATTCTCAAGACTTTTGCCAGAATTTGGGAATTTCCAAGGGAATTATACAAGTATGCTGTGGTCAATACATCTTTAGAGTTTAACTGCTCAATCAAAATATGATTGAATAAAAAGAGTTACAGGCAAAATGTATGTTGAAGGATTTATCTGTTTACTGATTCTCTGGCCATATTCAAAAATGATTTGAAGTCACTTAGGAAATGATGAACAGGGAAAGCAAAAACAGCACAGTGGCAGAGACAGTATAGTGTATGCGGGAGAAAGGGCGCACAGACCACAGAGCCAAACAGCCTGGGTTGGAATCACAGCTCAGGACTTGCACATGTTCCTTTGTGGCCTTGGGCAAGTCATTCATCCTCACTCTGTATCATTTCCTCATCAGTAAAAAGGGGATTATGACACCTCAAGAAATGCTATTTGCATTACCTTAATACAAATAAAGCATTTAGAGAAGTCCCTGGCAAGTAGTAAGTTTTACAGAAATGTCAGATTAAAAGGGAAAGGTAAGGAAGGCAACAGGTTCGTGAATAGGAAATGCAGCCATTAAGCAAGGCCAATGCACACAGCCCCCTATAATGTGCTGCCTACACAGATGACAGCTTTTTAATTTATCCAGTTTTTCCCTTCACATGAAGGTATACAAGTGCTTACTGGAAATTTGGGGGATCTACATCCATTCTATTTTTATAAGCAGGACAACTTTAGTTTACCCTGTCTACACCAGCAAACTCATCTGGCATGGGTTTGCTATCTTTTTCGAAAAAGGAGTATGACCAATTCAGGCAATTTTTAAATCACAGTAGAAGTGCTCCACTTTTAGAAGTAGGTGAAAGGTACATGCCCTTTAAAGATGATCCCTACAAAGGGGAATGGAAGATACATCAGAGGACCAAGTCCCAGCACCCCTGCCCTTAAGTTCAGAGCTTGAGCCATTTCAGAGGCTACCAGGAGTGTAAATGAGGTTACACTGTAACAGCAGACCCTGAAAATGATGAAATATTATAAGCATTTGATTTCTCACTTTCTGCTTGAAGTGTTTTAGTCAATAACTCAAACAATGTTAATAACTTTATTGATAGGAAAGCACAAGATTGCTATATAAAAATGTATTTTTCTTTTCTTTCTCTGCCTTCCATGAGGATGAAATAAACAGTATCTATGAATTAAACAGTACTAAAGGAGTCCTCTACTCCCTAATAGGATTCTAATAATAAAATGTCTCTACAGGGCTCTCCTGTTTCCCTAAAACTGCCTGCTAACTTAGTTCTAATTTTATAGCCCCATTAATAAATTTAATTCAATAACATGACATGAACCCAAATTCTAAGTGAAAAGCACATCAATGAACTGGAGAAAACCTAGGGACTTTAGAAAACTGTTCACTCAATTTTTAGCTTCCTGTAAAACCAAACTAATGTAGCAGTCCTGCAGAACAGGAGACTGATGTTCCCATAATACATTAGCCCCTCTAATGTATTCCACTGTCCATAAAGGAGGCCAAATGCACCTGGCAGAGATTCAGTCAATAAAAAGAGCCAGCAGAGATGTGGCATGTGTAAAGACACTCACCTCTGTCCCCAATGTGTTCTTCCGAGCCTAGGGTTCAACTATGGAGCAACATTGTAATCTCTCTGTCGCTCATTGTAAGCATTATAAGCATCCTGGTCATTTATTAACAAGACTTATCTATGAAAGAAGCAGTAAAGAAGGAATCCTTCCTATCTGCAAGCCAGGTTGAGGGGCTGGTAGTCAGCAGTCAACATTCAACAAGCCTCAAATTCCCAGTCTAATTAATCTGTTTTCTTTCATTTCATTTCATATGCTAATAAATATATTCTAAGTAGCAGAAAGATGCTTTAAAAATTTTCCTATACTTTACATAGGGTATCTCCACCAAATATAGAGTAAAGCTTGTTAACAATAATATGCATATTTAATTGTAAAATTCTCTCCGACCAAAGATCTTTGTAGTCTTTGCTCTATTCTAATTTCACACTGTTCTAAAAACTAAGTCCAAAGACATCCTTTTGAGAGCCCCTATGAAGAACTCACTAAGCAGCGCCCAGACTCCTGACTCCTGGAATCTGTGAAGAAGTAAATGGGTGCTGTTTTAAGCCACTTCAAAAACTTAAAAGTGCAAGTAATTAAATAGAAATGTTTTTCTAAATAAGGGGGTAAAGTGAGGTCTAAAAATATTTATATGTTCAAAAAAAAATGCTTCAACAAGGACTATCAATTTTCACTGTGGCTTCTCCCTCACTGAAGATAGCTTCTGTTCGGTAACCTTCCTGATCTGATAGTCTTCAAGAAACATGAATTTAAGTAGTTCTAAAGCAATTTCACATCATAAATAAGCTGAGAAAATAGCATAGATTTTCCAAGAAAATCTAAGGCCACCTGAATTTTATCTCACTTTTCAGATGAAGACAAAAGATGTGTTTTCATACATGCAGAGGAATAGCTGAGAAGCAGTTTGTGACTTCTGATGGATGAGATACTTGGGAGAAAACGTTTCATCATTTTTTTCCCCAGTCACCTTATTAATTTATTTAAAACCCCTATGCAAAATATCAAGGCATCCTTTGTTTTATTCAAAACAGCATAATACAAATTAGCCAAACTTGTCATATTTTATTATTAAAGGAAATGATGATTTAGGTTTCAGACACCATCTCTGGTTTGCATTATAATGAACCAATATGGAAAAGTGATGCTACCTGGCATTTTACCAAAAAGCTCTAAAAATGTCTGTGGCAAGTAGAATAATTATACTCTGATATGTAACCACTGACAGAGCAAGATGAGCATGTTTTAGTGGATTGCAAATTTTCTAAATAGGTTCCCTCCCCTCATCCCAATCTCTTTTTCCAAACTGCTGACCCAGAAAAGCTTTTACTTTAATGATTAATGTATGTACAACACTTAGCCCTGAATCTGACCCTGGGTCATTGTTTAATCAATGTTTGTCCCTTTTTCCCTTCTCCTTCCTCCTTATTGCATTTTCCATTTCAAAAGGAACACTTCATCAAGCTCTTGGTTATCCATACCAAGTGATGACAAACCTACCAGCATAACTAAAACACTTCAGAAATCTCAAATTCCTAATCTCCCAAATTCAGCTGTCAACACCAGAAGACCTGTTCTGATACATTTTTTCTCTAGATAATTCACAACATCTGTCAGAAGTACATGTGAGCTCTTGGACAGGCAAAACAACATCCCCCAAGAGAAGAAAGAGAGGCAAACCTAGAAAAGTCACAAAGGGAAACTTCATTCTTTAAGGATTCCAGGTCCACTGTTCTTCAAAAGAGGTTTGTAGATAGACCTCTCAAACCAGTAAGACCCCATTGCTTAAAAGTTCTAAAAATTATACAGGATTTCTCATAATTCCACAAGGTCTCTTAAGTTGGAGGCTTGAAATATCAATTTTACTTAATGGAATTACAAAACCAGCATCTATTGATTCTTGATTTATAATTTTAAAAAAAATTCATTACCCCTCTTCATCCTTGTAAAAACTTAGAGGGTCTTAATAAAACATCTCTGACAATACAAATCATTAACACTTTTTTTTAATTCAATTTTTTAAAGACAACATGAGAAAATAGCGTACTTAGTATTAAGAAAAGGACAAAAAAAATCTTCACACATTTCATTAAAATGTGTAAAAAAAATTAAAAGATACTAAAATATTATTTGTAGATCCCAGCTATGTGTTAGACATTCTGCAAAGGTTGGGTTAATATTTCGATGAACAAAATGAACACTGTCTTTGCCTTCAGTGTTTACAAGCCATTGTCAGTTCTTCTCTTATGAACTGCCTATTGAAGTCTCTGGTCTGTTTTTCTCCTGAAGACAGAAGCGCTTTTCTTGCTGATTTGTATAAACATTTCCTACATTAAGGATATTAATACTTGGTCATAAATAAATTTCCAATAAATTTAAATCTGAACAATTATTGAAACAATTCATGAAATAATTCTGAAGCATGAGTTATTTACTTAAAATTTATCATAGCCTCCCATTCAAGAAATCTGTAGACTCAAGAGGCAGTGTGACAATGTGGTTAGGAGCACAGGCTATAGATAGCTGGCTTGGTTTTGAATCTCAACTCTGCCACTTCCAAACTGTGATCTTGAACAATCTCTATGGGACTCGATTAACAAAAAATGGGGATGATTTAAGCACCTACTTTAAAATGTTACTTTGAGGATGACATAATTCACAAAGAATATTTAAACTGTGCCCAGTAGCTAGTACATGCTCAATAAGCATTGCCTATTTTCAGTGGTACATTAGCTCATAAGAAAACTGTTGAAATTTCAAAACTGTGCTAGTTGGTTGTTAAACACAGCTATTATTAAAAAATAAATGGCATAAACCTACACTTAAAAAATAACATTAAAAAGAGTAATATTCAAAACTTACCACTTACTAATTGCTTTACTACATTTTACTATAATTTTTGCTCTTGAGTTTATTTCCATCTATCACAATTGTATTATGGAAATACTACATAATGGTGTAGTTCTGTGCATCTCTTGCCAACTCTATATATGACATCAACTTGGTAGCTTTAAATTGGCCATGGTAAAATATATGTATATTTTTATACATGGAAATGAGCAAATGCTATAAATCAAGACATTTTTCCATGGAGTGTTGGTTGTCAAATGTTTACCAGCACACCAATGTCTACTATACTAAAAACTGTAACAAATCATCTTTAATTTATATCCCCTTTAATTTCTTCCTTTTTCATAGAAAAACAAAAAGAAAGGGTAGCAAACCAAAACATGAGTTATCTTTACTTCTTGTCCCTATGGTACTATGTAAATAAATTGACTGCCAACATTGGGTTGTTTTTCAAAACTTTGTCCTAGGGGACCATATACCTTAATCTATAACTGCACCACAGTTTCTGTACTGCCAAAACCCAACAGATTCAGTGTTCTTTAAAAATAACAAGGCTAATCTGCCACAGTTCAATACAGAGGCCACCGTAAGGAGAAAAAGCTAAGTGCCAAACTGTCATCAGATACAGTCCACACATCTCTCCAAATTGTTTTGCCCTCTGACATTACTTAGCAACTCAGGTCAGTATCAAACAGGCCCATAGTCAATCTAGCTGAAGCATTAATATTCACTTTCAAAATAATGGTCAAGTACCCCAACTGCCTTCTAATTGTAAATTGTATGTCTTATGTTAGAACCTAATGCAATATATGCATCAATAATGTATGTGTTCAAAGGGATCAGCTAAATGCTTCAATTCATGCCATAAGTGTGGCAGTGTTTACATAGCTCAGAATGAGGCATGAGAGGAAGCAGGTTGGCTGGGACATTTTTTTTTTTTTTTTTTTTTTTNTTAATTAGAACTAGTTATGATCTAGTTATTTTTTTTAATTGATCACCTAAAAATATTCAAGTTCATTTTTCAGGGTAATTTTAGTTTCAAATAAACAAGAAAAGCCTAATTATGTAATTGTCATGTAATTGTCAAGACTTAGTTACTGTCCTGTCATCATTAAGAAGTGCAGATTTTTACTTTTCTGATCATATTACTTATTAGTAAATAAGGAAGTGCTTTTTTTTTTTGGTACCAGGGATTGAACCCAGGGGTACTTAACCACTGAGCCACATCCCCAGCCCTTTTAATATTTTGTTTAGAGACAGGGTCTTGCTGAGTTACTTAGGGCTTCACTAAGTTGCTGAGGCTGGCTTTGAACTTGTGATCCTCCTCTCTCTAATTCCCACATGGCTGGGATTATAGGTGTGCACCACCCTGCCAAGCTCCCGCCTTTTTATTATTTTGAGACAGGGTTTCACCAGGTTGCTGAGGCTGGCCTCCAACTTGAATCCACCTGACTTGCCTCCCAAATCACTGGAATTACAGGAATATCACCACACTTGGCTGAATTCAGAAAAATCTTAAAGCCCTATGCCCTCAGAAGAAATTGATTTAATCACTTTTTAATTATTAAGCATTTACAATATGCTAGTACCATGATAAGTAATGGAGGTATTTTAAAAAACTAAAACAAAAAAGTATATATTTTCTATAGTTTCCCAAAATATAGAAAATTTCAAAAGTATTCCATGGTCTGCTTATTTGATTATAACTATTTTCAAAAATGTAATTTGCTTTTCTTTTTCCTTACTATATTTCCATATCTTTCCACATAAGGAAATCCTGGGGTTATTTTATATTCCGGAGAAAAAGAAATTGTGCTATAAAAGAAGTCTACTAACAGCTGCATATGGTGATGCACACCTGTAATCCCAGCTATTTTGAAGTCTGAGGCAGAAGAATTGAAAGTTCAAAGTCAGCCTGGGCAACTTAGTCAAATCCTGTCTCCAAATAAAAACAACAAGGGATGGGATGGAGCTCAGGCGTAGAGAATCTGCCTAGTATACATGAAGCACTGGTTTCCATTCCTAGCACCGGAAAAGAGAAAAAAAAAGTTTACTAAAATTTCTTTACTCCTACTTGTCAGAGAAACAAAACTTTATGAAACAAAGTTACGGGTACAGTACACAATGGTCTCCCCAGGTAGAGGAGTTAAGACTCTCAGAGTATTCCCCTCTTACTGCTTGTTCAGCATCTTAATCCTGCCATGACTCATCCTGCTGATTTTCCTTAACAGACCAAGATCTCCAAAAAAAAAAAAGCAACACCATCTTGTTCATCTTTGTGTATGTAATGGGCACTAAAATTTATTAAATTTTTTGAACAAATGAACAATAAAGTAACTTTAGAAAACAAACCAGTACTCCAGCTAAGGATAGCACTCCTCAGAGAACATATTATATCTGACTGTCTCAAGTCAATATCTTCTCTTCCCATTGGAATCTGCCTAAGACAGCCTGTGAGTGTAAGATCAAATCAGACACTGAAAATAATAGCCAAGGACATAATGGACCACATCAGCAGTAAACAATTGCACAAACCGTAAGTCTGTAAATTGTTTATGAAAGTGCCAGATGGTCTACCAAGTTAATGTCACTTAATACCCAATGTTGCTTATAAATTATGCCTGTCCGAATCACATGGGGGACTTTTTCTAGATAAACAGCAATACTTCATATGCATGCGAATATTTACTAATTTTCTTCTTTTAAACTTCCTACTTTGTGATGATGTTTATATCTGTTCCAGAAGCAATAAACATTTGTTTGAAAATGTCAAATACAGAGCTTGAAAAATAAACTCACTCTGGAGTTAGTCCCTGCTAACAGTCTGGATTCTATCCTTTCACATCTGTCTGCAAATACAATTTTTCCCTTTTAATAAAAATGCTGTGTGTGTGTGTGTGTGTGTAAATGTGTGTGGCGGGGGGGGGGTTATCCTGAGTCCTTTAATTTTTCTTAATAATGTGTGGCAGAAATGTTAAATAGGTCAATACCTAGAGATTTAGCTCATATTCATTATCACTTGCTTAATATTTTAGTATCAAAAATTTATTCAACTATCCCCAACTATAATGATTCACATTGTTTCCAGAATTTTGGTATAATAATAACAGAATAAACATCCTTACATTTAAATTCTGCCTGTAGGATAGATTCTGTAATAATTGATATGCAAAGAGCATATGAGGGGCTGGGGTTGTGGCTCAGTGGCAGAACACTTGCCTTGCACATGTGAGGTGGTGGGTTTGATCCTCAGTACCACATAAAAATAAACAAAATAAAAATATTGTGTCCATTAAAAGAGAGAGAGAGAGAGAGCGCACAAGCGCACGCATATGAGTCTTCAGCATCCGCCTCCTTCCCGAAAAGGTGGTAACAAGTCACACTCTGGCCAATAGGGGAGGAGAGAACTCTCCCCACATTCTTGCTAGCACCAGATGTTTTAATAAATGCATTTAGAAGATGATGACAGAATGTGATCACCACCTTTAAAAAATACTATTTATAATTTTTTTTCTAAAATGCTTTTCGTTTGTGTTCAAAATTTTGCCATCTGGGTGGGAGATGTGGCTCATTGAGAGGTTGCTTATCTAGCACGCACAAAGCCATGAGTTCAAATCCCAGCACCACCCCACCAAAAAATTCACAAGCTGTCTCCAATTTACCAATGGGTTTGGCTATGGAAATTCACTTGTAAATTCCAAACAACTATTTGAAAACATGTTTTCTCTCTAAAATATCATTTAAATAAAAGATAATCCAGGCTAATGCAAAGTTGTATTTATAATTTAAAAATCAGTAAATGACAACATCATCAGTGTACAATATGCATTGATATTTTATAGTCAATTGGGAATAATAATCAAAATATATAACTAGATCCATTAAAATGCTTAATAAATATATACAACAGGCACATTCCTACTATAAACACACTTTCCAAATCACATCCTTCTCAACTATATACACTTAACGGCTGCTCTCCTGGAGAGAGCTGAGGAAGTTGGGACAGCCAGCCATAAAAACAACCAGGCAGGGGAGAAAGTAAGGAGGTAAGATGTATGTGTGCAGACCCAAAGGACAAAGACTGGCTGCCATTTACCTGAAAGCCTCTATCTCCCAGCTCACTAGAAATACCAACACATAGGCTCCCTCTCCTTTCTTTCCTGACCTTTCCTTCTCCATCCTCCCTCTCCCACTCATGCACACACAACATATGCCTATTTAAGGTGAATGCAAAGCCAAACCTTCCATCCCTTCCACTGCTGCTCCTACTCTCTAAACATGTTAGAATTAAGGCCACAGTGTACCATATTCGACTCTAATATTCTCCTATCCAGTCCCGATCCAAAGAGAGGGAGGGTTCCAGATTCCACCATATTCTCAGAATGCAGGACATGGGAAATAGTGATAGATTGGGGTTGGGGAGCAGGCAGTGTCCACTGGTCTGTCCAGATCTTATAGTTAACTAGGAAACAGCTATGGTGATGCAAGCTCTGCAGCCAAATTATCTTTCAACCTTTCAAGGAGGAGAATATTTTAACTACATGCTATAATTCAGTGTATATTAAGCCTAATCTAGTTCCTGAAGTCTCAGAACACTGAAGAGCCTGCTGCATGCAATTCATCATCTCAGACACACTGCTGGACCCTAAAATACATAAACATCAAATTTAACACTGAAACCTGAGTGTTCCTCTCACTGCACACACAGAGTACTGACATCACCATTCCTTCCTAATCCTCTAGTAGTTCTTGACTTTTTCATTAGGTGGCTCAGAAATCATCAATGAAAGTATTTCTTCTATTCACAAGGTAAAAAAAAAAAAAAAAAACAGGATACATCAATGCATCAATAATGAAGAACTGGAAATGAGGAGACCTCAGATTTGAGGTTTTGCTATTTCCTTTATTGACTCCATTTTTCTAGACTTCAGTTTTCTTAAATATAAAATGGAAGGACTAAAAATCAACATACTCAATGTTTCTGTCTTCTCCTTACATGGATCACAAGCAACAGTAATGCTCCAAGGATGGGCAAGTTGGGAGAGGAGACTCAGGATTAGAGGCAGAGTTCTGCTAATGGGGATTGCAGGGTGGGAGACAGGGGAAGAGAGAAACAAATCCAAACTACTTCAGCAATCCCCCAGAATGAGACCCCCCTCAAAGCAGAGGACCCTATTCCTAGATGTGAAGCTACAGCTCTGCCCAAACTCCAAAGCGCTGGATTGAAAACCTTGGGGGAAAAAATGACCAATCAGGAATTGTTTGTTCAAGTTCATCATTAAAATGAAAAATTAAAAGTACCAGAAAAGAAATCTCCCGTTTAACCAAATACGACGAAGGAGCCTTGACAAGGATGACATTTTGGCCCTTCTTCAAGATTATATGTGATGATCACTGAACTAAACACAAAGGAAACACTGACCTAGACACACAAGAACAACACAGTGATACAATGGGTGATAATTTTAAAAACTTCCAAAATGAGGACATTGGCACACTCTCAAAGGCACTAAGTTATATATCATGTATTCATGTAATCAGAGTGGGGAAACTTGTTAAATGTGGATTTCTTCCAAAAACTCTACTTCAATCAATACTTCAAATAAATCTTAATTCTCTAAAGTACTCTTTTATGCAGTGCCATTCAGTGTCTTGAAGATCAGTAATGAAAGACAATGCAATAATTAATTACAAACTACATCAAAAGTCTAGAAAACATTTTAAGGGGTTTTCAAAAGAAATCAATTATAATTTCTAAAAAATTTAAAATGACGAATATGGTAGCCATTTCTAAAATAGAAGATGAAGTGGATGCCATAAACAATAAATGGAAAGCATGTCAGAAAATAATGCCAACGAGGCTGAGGCAGGGGGGGTCACAAGTTGAAGTAAAGACTCAGCAACTTAAAGAGACCCTGTCTCAAAATAAAAAGGCTGGAGTTGTAGCTCTGTTGTCAAGTGCCCCAGAGCAAAAAACAAGCAGGGTGGGGGACACTCAAGAAATGAATAAAGGATGAAATAATTAAGGCAATTATTATAATTAGAAACATGGGCAATCATTCATTTTAATTTATGAGCCATCCAAAATTAATCAGCATAAAAGCCAAGAATGGAAACCAGATCTCATTACTGCTTGAAAGTCATTGCATTCTTCTAGAATTCAGAGTGGTTCGATTTTAAAATTGTATATATAACTCAAGAATCTATTCAATCATCAGGCAATATTTTATAAACAATAATCACTAACTTGTTTATATAATCCCTATGACTGCTTTCTTATCTTGAACATTTTTTTTTTCTGAAGCTTGTAATTAGATGGAAAGACACTAACTAATGTAATAATATTAACCAAAAACTATCAGGACACAAAACTGCTTAAACATTTCAAGATACTATTTACACCACTACATAAATAAATGCATGAATCAGTCATTAAAAATCTTATGAAGTAATACTTCAGAGCATTAGAAAATGTCATATGTTAAGT
Organism: Marmota marmota marmota; assembly: GCF_001458135.2. NCBI lineage: Eukaryota > Metazoa > Chordata > Mammalia > Rodentia > Sciuridae > Marmota > Marmota marmota. The sequence goes on from NW_025999982.1 coordinate 23,249,487, forward strand.
GAATAAACAGGAAATGGACCTTTATACACAGTCATCCAATTTTTTAAATTTTATATATAAAGAAGAAAAATGTAATGGAAAAAGAGAAAGAAATTTGTCAGAAAATTAATTTGGATAAAAAACTTGAGATTGGTTTCTTAATTCATATTTTATATACTTTATTTTCCAAAAATGTTAGCATATTGTGTTACAAGTTTTCTTTCCATGTTCCCCCAACAATTTTCATAGTTCCTCCTTCAGCATTGAGTACTATAGAAATTATGTCTTGATAATCAATGGGATATCTGTACCTTTTCTACCTAAATGTGTAAACCCCATAATTTGAATAGTTGCTTCAATCAACAACGCAAACAATAGGTAATGATAATTTTTCGCTCAAATATACTATACTCTCTCCTTCCTAAATATATGGACAGAACTCTGCCAATAATGTCAGAATATATTCAATTGCTATTAACTTAAACTGAAACTATTCGCTTCTCACCAAATACAGTAGAGCCCCTATGACTGATGACAATTTCTGGGTGCATTTAAGGATGGGCCACAATTATCTATAGTGTTTTCTAGACTAGTTTTCAGAAGATCAGAATTCTAGTCCCCAGACAGCAACCCAGGCAATGCAATCTTGGGAGCCCAATCTCCTTGGAATAAGGGCACTCCTGCCTTACTTGCCTCAGAGAACTGGTATAAAACTTAAATCGGATCTTACAAGTAAAACCATATAGAGAAGGTCCTGTAATGATTATGATCATCAATATAATAAAGATTGAGGCAACCATGCTAAAAGTGTCTCATCCAATCTTTACATTTGTTGAGCCATGACTATAAGATATTTCTCACTATTAAACTCTAAGATTTGATAATGTATTTGTGAGATAACAGAGTTCTTAAAAATGGAGCATTAAAATTTCAATTCATCACTGATTAGCTATAAGCAAAATCTGTCTGGTTTTAACAAAATATGAATTAAATCATAACAGTATTTTTCCCACTATGCAAAAAGAGTGAAGTGCAAGATTGGATTTTGCAAATGAAATGGTAAGCTTGGAGGAAGGAACCTCTGCCCACATCACCCACCCCCACAGAGCAATACAAAACCACCCCCTCACAATGCCCTCTTTCAAATGCCAACCTTGCTTGTGAACACCCCCACCCCACCCTATGTGCAGATCCTGCCTCTAGAGTAGAGTTCACTCATCAATGCAGCCAGCTCCCCTTCCTCACCAAACTGTGCTCTTTAGGAGAATACTCAACTGTGACCCTCCTCCTGCTGTAGACCCTGGTTCCTTTGCAGTTTTTAAGCACAGGATCAATGATTATTGAGAATTAAACCACAAGTTCCAAATGTGTGAATATTTCCTCCCTGCCCCAAGTGCTCTTTTCCAAGTATTTCTAGGGAAATACCAAGTATAAAATATAATGAAGCTGGAGGAGAGGGGATAGTGTATGTACTCTGTTCACTTGAAGCATATAATCAATTCATTTCTGATTAAAAATACCAGAAGGGTTGGGAACAATGCAGCACAAATATTTTTAAAGGAATGCTCTAATTGTAAAAGTATTTCACTGCATTTATCATTTTAATTCTACTGAAGCACAAATTTAAATTTCTACATAACATTTTAAATGCAAAGGGATAGGTATTAAGTACATTTTTTTAACAAAATAACTGAAAGTGACCTAGCATCCTGCTTTCTGTAATTTAGAACCTTTTAATCCTGCTTTAGATCCTCCAATAATACTCAAAGAAAAATTAAAAAGACTACAAAGTATCTATAGTAACTAAATTATTATAGCTTCTGAAATTGCCTGAAGGACATCCAAATAACTTTGCAAAACACCTTCATGAACATAAGCCCTTGCTTAATAGAGTATAAAATTCATAACACATGTAAAATCAAACTGAGTTTCAATCACTCAGCTTTTCATCTACCAAGTATCAATCTTTTCAATCTTCTCTAGTTTCTGTTAGGTAAAGTTTCCACAAAGATCACAAAATGAATGATCAAATAGTTCTTTAATCATTCACTTTTTTCCTAGCAAAGGCAATTAGTCTGGTGTTCTAGCATTCATGAATATTCAGGGGATGTGGATCTTCTAAAATATGCTATAAGCAAAATCTGGTAGCTTTGCTCTAAATGAACTCATATTTTAAAAATAAACATGTCCTTCTACATAAAAGCATTATATTAACTCTAAGGGGTAACAGTATAAAGTTTAGTTTCTGATATACTGTATACATACACATGACACCCACATTACCATAACAACTTTCTAAAAAATTACAACTAACTACTTTTTATCCAACTCTATTTCAGATCACATTTTAAAAGAAGTCTTCCAGTATCCTGAGTTTAACTTTCACATGTTTTGCAGGACATGACTACTGATTTCAGTCTGTCCTTAAAAATAGAACAGTTCTACTAATTTTAGACTCAAGTGGTATACAGCATCATAGCTGCCAGCTAACTAGATACCTGAACTGCTGCGGCAGCCTGTATAGATACACCAAAGCAAACTGTCAGATTGCTGAACTCTGCACCACGGGACACTGTGAAGTAGCCAAAATGTAACAGTACTTAATAACACTATGACCACAAGAAAGGAAATAACCAGACCTCTATTTATCTAAATAATATCTATAACATGCAATAATGTGAAAGCACCAAAAGGAGGTAATGATATAAAAAGGCTATGACCATTTGCAAAATATATACCTAATAAAGGAGTGGTAGCCAAAATTTATACAAAGATCTCTTAAAGCTCAACAGTAAGTACACAATCCCAATTGAAAGGTGGGCAAAAACTCTGAGCAGACACCTCACCAAAGAAGATAAACAAATGGAAAATTATCACATGAAAAGATGCTCAACATCATATGTCACTGGGGAACTGCAAATTAAAACAACAGTGAAATGTCACTACAACCTATTAGAATGGCTCAAATACAGAACAGTGACAACACTGATATGGTTTGAATAAACTCATATTGAGGTTTAATTCCTTGATGTGGCAGCTTCAGGAGGTGGGGCCTTTAAGAGGTGATTTGGTCATGGGGACACCACCCTCATGAACCGGATTGTTTTTGTCAAAAGACTGGATTACTTCTCCCAGGAGTGAATTATATCTCTGGGACTGGATCTGTTACCATGAGAGCAAATCATTATAAAGTGAGTCTGGCACCTCCCCTTGTCTCTCTTGCACAAATGCCCCTGCACAAATCTGGTTCCCCTTTCCCCCTTTCTACTTCTGATATGGCACAGCATGGGGCCCTCACCAGGCTGTCACATCTGACCAGATGTGGCAGCCTGAACTTAAACAGAATCATGAATCAAAATAATCCTTTTTTCTTTATAAATCATCCAGCCTCAGGAACTTTGTTACCATCAGATTAAGAAAAACACAGAATGCAGACAAGGACATGGAGCAACAGGAACTCTTTTATGTGGAAATGGAAAATGAGACCACTACTTCAGAAGAAAGCTTAGCAGATTCTGATAAAAGTAAACATACCATACAATCTAGCAATTGTACTCCTTTATCCAAATGACTTGAAAACTTATGTCCACACAAAAACCTGAACACAAATGTTTACATCAGCTTTTTTAAATAATTGACAAAAAAAAAAAAAGAAAGTAACCAAGATGCCCTTCAGTAGGTGAATGGATCAACTGTGGTACACTAGACAATGAGCTATTATTCAGCAATAAAACAATACTACTATATGATTCCAAATATATAACATTCTGGAAGAGGCAAAGCTACAGAAGCAGCAAAAAGATCAGGGGTTGTCTGGGGTTCAAGGGCTGGGGAAAGAACAGGTAGAATAGATTTTTTTTTGGCAGTGAAGCTATTCTGTATTGTATGTAACGACAGACACATGACATTATACATTAGTCAAAACCCACAGAACTGTACAACAGTGAACACTAATATTAACTGTGGATCTTAGTGTAGCCAATGTACCACATCAATATGTCAATAGAGGGAAGCTATGGGGAAGGGGAAAGAACATATCAGAACTAAACTTTTTGTTCAACTCAGTTTCTCTTTAAACCTAAAATGTTTTGCCAGGCACAGTGGTGCACACTTTTAATCCCAATGGCTAGGAAAGCTGAGGCAGAAGGATTCAAGTTCAAAGCCAGCCTCAGTAATGTCAAGGCAAGGCACTAAGCAACTCAGTGAGACCCTGTCTCTAAATAAAATACAAAATAGGTCTGGGTATGTGGCTCAGTGGTCAAGGGCCCCTGAGTTCAATCTCTGGTACCAAAAAAAAAAAAAAAAATCTAAAATATAGTCTACTGATTATTGATTTAAAAAAAAGGCTAAAAGGCTACTACTGGCCTAGAAGAAGTCAGAGCACTGAGTTCTTAAGTCAACTCATTCACTGGCTACCTATGTAATCTTTACTGCTCAGAATATTTCAAATGCCCTATTTTATCTATCACACTGGTTTAATAAATGTAGAATAAAATAAGCTACCAAGTAGCATTATTTCATGCCAAAATCAAGAATCCATATCATCACACTAGCATGGCCAGCATGGAAGACTGTAACACTAGATACAGGCCATGTTTTTAATTCCCTGTGACAATAGTATCTTTGTACAGTATCTTTAATACTAGGATCCACTGGGAAATATTTCCACCCACTAGAGAAAAATCAAGACTTTGTCAATTCCCTTTGACAGTTCCTTTCAGGAAACATTTCAGGCATGTCTCAAAGCAGCCACATTCACTGGTGACATTTACCAAAGTTAATTTTTTTCAAAATTTCTTCAAACTAAATATACACTGGAAATGCTCATATTAAAAATTTTATTTTCTTCTCATGGATATTTAATCATTAGAATCTAGCTAAGATAAAACATTTCAGGCTCCAAAATCTACTTAATATTTGAACTGATGTCTCTATGAACTTTTAAACTATTAATACTTATTCCATGCGTCCATTTAAAACAGCTCAGAAAATTGTAGATTAAAATCAGATTCCATGCCTCTGTTTTATCTTATGTACAAGAAGGAGGATAACACATACTTCATAAGATCATTGCAGGGATTACATGAGATTTTTTTTTTTTAAAGAAACAAGACTTGAGCCAGGCATGGTGGTGCACACCTGCAATTCCAGAAACTTGGAGGCTGAGACAGTAGGACAGCAAGTTCAAGGCCAGCCTCAGCAGTTTAGTGAGACCCTGTCTCAAAATAAATTTTTTTTTTTTTTAAAAAAAGGGCTGGGGATGTAGCTCAATGTTAAGTGCCCCTGGGCTCAATATCCAGAAAAAAAGTGAAACTAAGAAAATCAGATTCCTAGTAAAAAATGTTCTCATAAAAACTTTTTGCAATATTTCCCAGTCCACGTAATGATATTCAAAATATATAGCTTTATGTCAAATATACACTTGATGTTCAAATGCCACTGCTATCATCACTGACAGCTATATGATTTCAGAAAAAGTCTCTAAGCCTTAATATCCTTATTTATGAAAAAGCAGCAGTTGCAAAAAGAGAATTAAAGTTCTAATTTAGAAGCTATTTTAATATTACAGTCTCCTCCTAACTTGTGTGCTGCCTCCTAGGTATTCCTTCTGCTTAGACCTCCACACTGCTACCAGTTACCTCACTGGTCATCCTGCTGAGGGTCACCAAGGGTTCCCCTGTCCAAAAGGCCAAATCCAGTCCTGAATATGGCATTCAAGACCCTTTTCAATATGGCCCAGCATAACTCTCCATCATTCATCCACTTTCATGTAACTTCTACCCAATTACTTCCCTCAGACCACCTCTGCCCAGCAGCCAAAACTCAAAATGGATTCTGGGGTTATGCCAATGAGGTGGAACAGTTATGGTAGGATCTCATCTTGCAGTTTTCCTCCTGATACTTTTACCTTTCAACAAAATCTCACTTGACCCCTAGCACAAAGCTTTCTCCTAACACCCAACTTAAGCAGATTTATTTGCTTCCTCTTTGGGAGATATGGAAATAGGGTGGAAAACATCAGCAAATAAAATGGTTAAAAAATAGACCAAAAGAGAAGGCTGGTTCATTTGATAATTTATAGAAACAATGACACACCTCAGCAAATGCCTGAAATTCCTCTTTGAAAGTAAAAAGAAAGTAATCACAAAATTACGAGGAGCCAAGAAATGGATATAGAAGTCTTTTCTTTTATTCAAAAGTCATTATAGGCGGCTGGGGATATAGCTCAGTTGGTAGAATGCCTGCCTCGAATGCACAAGGCCCTGGATTCAATCCCCAGCACCAAAAAAAAAAAGTCATTATAGAGAGAGAAGTCCCAAGCATGTAACAGAAGACTCTGGGTTTCTTTTTAATTAATAAACATGCCAAAGTACAAATCATCTCTCCCTTGATTTGCTCAACTGGATTTAAAGAGTTGGATGATTCACCTTCATTTTCAGTACTCGTACTCAGGTGTGGAACTAGAACAGAACGACAGGACAGCCTATCTAGTCCATCTTTGATTGCCTCTATAGCTGCAGATGTTTTCATAATCTTCAATTTCATGACTATGCTTTAATAGAATGCTCCATCTCCCCACAAAGCCAGGCTCCTGAGGCACAGGAGACCCAAAGGCAGAAATACAAAAGCTTCATTGCTTAACCACAAAATAACCAGTAACTAATAAACTGCTCTCCCCTCTTCTCCTTGCATTTATTACCCAAAACTGTGTTGAACCCATAAATAACCATCTCCAAATGGCCCAAATTAAAAAAAAAAAATTACAAGCTTTAAAAAGCATGAAGCTTTCTTTTTTAAATACCTGACTAAAGAAAAGTTGAAGTAATGCCAAATCAGAACAAAAGAAAGTAAAAACAGCACCAGTATATGTGAAGTTCAAAGTTAAATTCACTAACAATATCTCATAGTTGCTCACATTCCTGAACTGGTATGTTCTCCTCATGGCATGAGGCATAAACAAGTTCTTTAGCCTATTTAAACTCTAATTATTATGTGGAATTTATTTTTCAAATCAATGTTGTAACATTATGAAGCATTCAATTGTGTCATTTTGAAAATCTTCAGAGAAGTCAATGGAGCTCTCAGATGTTCCCTCAAACTTCAGTGAAGTCAAACATATTGCGTTATGGTTGTTAACATGTGTCCCAACTTCAAGTTTCCAATTTCAGCACAGACAGTTTATCCTCTGTGTGCCAGACACTTGCTGATTGCAAAGCCAGTAGCCATCTTTCCTTTTTCTGTACAAACACAACTTCAGTTTGGATCAGGGCACAAAATTCTTAAAATTTAAGCTTAAAAATCTATATTTTCTACCTTGCAGATGGGGGTGACCCCTCAAACAGTTCTCACGTGGAACTGAAACACAAGGGTTGGTAGAGAAGCAGCTATCTTGTGATCACAAAACAACCACATAATTTGCTGTAAGTGCTCAAGAAAGGTCCCTCTTAGCAAGTGAAAATAGTCCATACCCCTGACCTGCCTACCTTGCATTTCCCAATGCCTATGAAAAAGAAAACATCTATTTGGTTAAGAACCTGTTTCCTGATAGAAACAGCCAAAATCTCAAGGAACACTCAACAGATTAAACCTGTTTCATTTTTAACAGAAAAGGCCCAGATGAATACTGTTATAACTAGCTACACCATTACATTATCTTGATGCAGCATAGAGTTCACCTATTATATAACTATTAAACCATGAATATGCTTTGGTAGAATGCTCCATCTCCCCACAGAGCCAGGCTCCTGAGGCACAGGGACCCAAAGGCAGAAATACAAAAGCTTCGTTGCTTTTGTATGAATATATCCTGAGCAGATGAAATATAAAATCAAGTGTTTGTAGAGTCCTGGAAACCAAGTGAAAACCACTGAGCAACATCACAGGTGTGTTATAAATAGGGAGAGAAATCCCCCCAAAACCTTTATACTTCAACATTCAATTCACCTGAACAACAGGGTTGGTTTACCAATCACATGTCTAGGGAGGCCATGAAACTGAACTGAAAAGGAAGACTATGGTAGTCCTAGATGCTTCTGACACCATGCACATGAGCAATTACCCAGTGAAATAATAAAATCTTTGGGTTTAAGTGATATTATATATAACTAACTAAACTGTCCGTTCAGCTTTCAGAGAGAATAATGTAATGCTTTTACTACAGTTGTCTAGGAAAAGCATTAATTTCAGATCAATGAAAAAATAACCATTTTGTCAGACCAAAATAATTTAACATTTTAAAAATAAGTCTAAAATGGATAGAATAAAATTTACTGGGTTCACACTGATTATCTCATTTTCTCACTTAACATCATATAAAAGAGTAATAATGTGCTAGGAAAAAAAATCCTTCAATAACAATTTCACAGATTAAAGTGATAGCTAATTAATTTAATTATTTATAATAGTATAAATTAGTTTCCTTATGCTTGAGAAGGATGACAAGAGAGATCATTATGCATCTTTTATGTTCAGCCCTACTAAAATATGTTATGTATTATACAGTAAATACACTGGAAAATTAACTATATAGAAAAGTTAATAACATGGACAATTTCTAGCACAAACAAAAATAGTCATATTTTATTAAAATATATATTCCTTTAATTCTCCCTGACTTTGGTATCAACTGAAGTAATATTTTTTAATCAAATGGTCCTAAATATTTTGATTATGAATATATTTTATAAGTAACAGGACTAGAATATGAACTAAACACAGAACCCTTCTTTGTAGTACATAACTCTCTGTGTTATTCTAACTCAGCAAACAGTTGCCTATTTTTACTCAGAAGTAAGGACGAAAGCAAGACACAAGAATAGACCACACCATAAATAATTAGGGCTCATTCGACACTATTCTCGTTTTTCTACAGAGGGCCTGGTTTGAAGTACTTCCAAGACTGTCTCAGGACAAGGCCTAGCAAAACTCTCAACTTCTAAATCTAATATTCACTATTCCTAACATTTTACACTATTATAATTCTACATTTCTGGCATCAGGCAAATTATGAATTTGCTCCAGCTGACTCTACCACTTACAGTGCTCAACAGCTGGGGCATATGATAACTTGGCAACCTGAGAATACACCAAATGAATGCAAACTCATTCTGTACCCAAGGAACTTTGTCAGAAATAAAAAAATCAGAATAATCGCTTGTAAGTTCAAATGAGAACATAAAAATTTTTGAACAATGCATGATTTCAGAAAATGAGCAACTGTACTTTCAAAGTTTAGTGAACTGACACTCCCTATTCAAAGCCTACAATTCTTTTCTGATTAGATCAGCCCCCATAGCAAGTCATCAGGATAATAAGCACTGTAGTGAAGTCATCGTATTGGATACTGATGGGAAGTTGTAACTGGCTTCCAAACACATCGGGAAACAATGAATTTTCCAGATCTCTAGCTTTTCATGAAATACACTGGCCAATACGCTGACTTTCTTTTCCAAGACTAAATGAAATATAGAATACCTATAAAGCAAAGTGCAAACTGATGGCCTAAGCATTTCAAAACCACAAAGAAAATGAGGGAAGTATTCCTCACTTTTTCAGTGAAATCTTGAGCAAAATGTTTAAAGAAGTATATGTTGGTAAGGTTATGGTTAAAATGAAGGCTAGTGTAAAGTACAATGGGCTTCAGAGCTTGAATTTGCTTGTATTTACAAAGGCAAATAAAGACAAGTTTCTAAACAACATCTGCTTCCTCCATTACCTGAAATCACTCACATATCAATGATGCAGAACTTGATGTGACAAAAAAAAATCATACACCTGTAATTTCCTCCAAAAGCATAAAATGTATACACTGTAGAGCTTTCAGACTTTTTTCTTCCAGACTTTATAGAACACAGATGAATATCTTATGAGGTTTAAGGTTTACTAATCTACATAGTAATATACTCATTTTTAAAGTTCTCGAGACAACTGATCAAGAAGCTTATTTTAAAATGGAAATACAGAGGTAAACAATTACACACACACATACAAATGGTACAAATGTGCTTTAGCCTAAAATATCATTGCACTTGCTCAGTGGCAGTATTATACACAATAGAGTCTTGGCACAAAGGAATTCCAGTTGTGTGTTTACAAAATTCCATGTGGGTTGTAAGAATTTCACTTATAAAATATATTCTAGAAAAAGATAAAACATGAATGTGGATAGATTTTGAGCTTTGGGGAGATTTCAATTGTGTTATTCAGTTCAGGATTTTATACTTCTACTTTCTACTAAAAGAAAGAGATTGTATGCATTTTAAACATACAATTCCATTCAATTTACAGAAATTGAGTTACCAAACTCAAAGCATGTTCAAAAGATGCAAAAGCCATTTGAACCCAATCCATGGAAAAGACACTATTCACACTAGTATACACACATACACACTTGTGAACTACCTTTGGGTACAGGGTGTTTTGGGAGTCACAATAAGAAGACAGTCTATGCACACTTAAAAAGTAATTTCAAGGGGCAAAAAGCTCTTAAAGGGTGCGATATATATATTCTCTAACATTTAACTACAAAATAAATATAATACTAAAATATCAATATTTGTCAGGCTGGCATAGAATTTTCTGCACTTAAAAGATAGGAAGAAAAAAATCTCAAAATATACTTCTTTAAATTTACAACAAACTCACTGATTAAGGTCTTTCATCCATCAGGCTATTAAATAATTTTTGCCATATGCCAGAATAAGCACACAGGCACAAACCGTAAACTTTTTTCAGATAAGTAAAATTATTTTAAGGAAAATGATTCGGTGCTCCTCTCAGCAGCAAATGGGGTATGTATTTAAGATCACAAGAATCTTTTAGAACTCATCAGCACCCCATGCCAAAGGAAGAACAGCAAGGCTTTAGTAATCCCACAGAGAATTAATCAGTATCCACCATCCCAGGAAGAATTATGATTATGCTTAGTACTTAAGAGCTTTTACAAAGGAAGAGAAAATGCAATGAGCTTCTTGGAAACCAACCTCCCTCCCCCATTCTATCGCCTATCCAAGGGCGTCTCCGGACCATCGCCCACCCCACCCAGCGTTGGGAGTACTCGATCCCATCCAAAAGCATTGTCTGGGCCATACCCAAGATGGGTTCAGACACCTGTTTACAAGTGCCCCAGCAGTGGTGGCTCTGGTTAAGGAAAGGTAACGGTTGCCTCGCCGGTCCGTGCCCAAACGCGCAGCCTCAGCGCAGGGGACCACATACCTTTGTACCTCTCCAGGACATCCTCGTAGGCCTGGAGGTACTCCTGCTCCTCTACGTACAGGTAAGCAGCAGGGGAGAGGTAACCCGCCATGCCCAAGTTTATTTAAGCGATGACTGGCCAATTCCCCTCTTCCCTTCGTAACCCCAGTACAGTATGGTAGTCAGCAAGACGCAGCCTTGGGAACTGGAAAAGAGGAAGGAGCAGCAGACAAGGGGAAGAAGCCTGAAGCCGCAGGAGGCGCAAGGCAGGGGTGCGAGGGGCGGCGGGCGCCGGCAGAGGAAACGCCCAGGCCCCCTGGAGGGCCGCGGTTCGGGCCGCGCGGCTCCCGGGGAGCCAGAGTCCCTCTCAGGTTTCAGCAGCGAC
>NW_025999982.1:23261052-23340068 GCF_001458135.2 Marmota marmota marmota
GGGCTGGGCTCCGGCCCTGGCGCCGCCCGGCCCCTCCCTTTCAAGCAGAACTGCAGCGATCCCCGGGACCCATCCCCCGGTCCGCCCACCCGGGTTGACAGCGCGGCCAAGCACGCCCACCCCCGGACGCTGGCTGCCTGGCTCCGGATCCCCAAAAGCCACGTTTCTATTTGGGACCTACAACAGGTGCCTGGAAACAAAGCCACAGATCAGGGCCACCGATGTGCGCAGCCCCCAGCCGAAAAGTCAGCAGTACTCCCCGGGGAAGGGGTGACATGGAGGAATGTGGGAAACACTTTTCACCCCGTCTTATGGCAAGGGAAGACTCGAGTCACTCTGAGGCAGCACTGGACGGGTAGGGCACTGGGGTCCTCGCCCGGGGACATCCCGGAGCGGGGCGGGATAGCCTCTGCAGGTGGCCCGGCACATCAGGGCCTGACAGGCCTGCCGCGCCTGCGCCTTCGCCCCTGGCCGCCCAGCGGCGGCCCAAGGACCAGCCCTCGGTCCCTCCCTTCTGCCCCCCAGAGCCCGCCAGCGCATCTGCCGCTGTGCTCAGCAGAGGACCTACGGATTCATAACATCCCCAGATTACTTTGACACCTTCCTCTTTTTCTTTACTTATTATTCACTCCGCATAGTACTAGTATCCATTAAATTGAGTAAAATGGGTATAGTTCCCTGAAATTTGAAATGTCATATACTAAAATGCCCCATCTAGTTTAAAAATCCAATGAAGGAACCAGTTGGTACCCAGGCTTGTCAATAGATATGTTTAAGAATAATGACTGAAAAGGAGATAACTGGTGAACTAAGTTGACAAAATTATATCGTTACATTATGTGCATGTACAAATGTATAACAAAGAAGTCCACTGTTATGTGTAATTATAATTCAATAATGAAAAAAAGAATGATGACTGAAGTCAGGCTAGCTTGGTTGGAATCCTAGCCACTCACTAACTGCATGACCAGGGCAAATTACTTAGACTCCCTGAGCCTCTCTTTCTCAGGAAAATATAGTTGATAACATTGCCCAACTCATAGAACTCTAAGAGTAAATGGGGTTTTGAAGAGTGCCTGGCACCCAAGCAGCACTATATAAATGTTGAGTAGCCATGAATAATATTTTTTTTAACTTTGGTACCTGGGATTGTTCCCCAGGGGTGCTTAACCACTGAGCTACATCCCCAAGCCCTTTTTATATTTTGAGACAGGGTCTCACTAAACTGCTGAGGCTGACTTGGCACTTGCCATCCTTCTGCCTCAGCCTCCCACTTCACTGAGATTATAAATGTGCACTACCACCTCCAATTTACTATTCTTGCTGTAATTAGATAAATCAGCTCACTGATGACCATCCTTAACCTTTTGTCTTAATCATCCCTCCCGATTCCACCTTTCATATGTACTAACCTTTTGTCCTTGATGATTTCTTTCTTTTTTGATATTGGGTTGTGAAATGTGGACCATTTTCTATTAACTCTTAAATAAAAATGAGTTACTCTTGAAAAAAGACTACATTCTCTTGGAAAATGCATTTTACTTCAGCTAGAACTAGAGCACTTAGCTCCTCCTCAGCAACTGGCCTACTTTTACTACTCCAAATAAAGCAAGACCACATCTCTCTTTTCTACCTAGACCACTCACTTATGCTCTGAGTTTGATCCCTTCTCCCACTAAGCTTTAAAGATCATGAGAGTTTGCACAAAAAAGCAACTCAATAGGAATGCATGTGCACATTAGTTCCTAAAGTAACAAACAGGTGTCTACAGAACACCTTCTTGAAATGAAAGGGTTTAGCAAGTAAATCCCTAACAGTTATTCTACTTAGAGACCACACTTGTACAGACATAGGTCATTCTAAACTGTCTTGCCCCCCTCGAAATGAGTAAGGTCATTGAAGGCATAGTCAAAGTCTTCATCAGAAACTGAATCCAATAGCATCCAGTTCTATGAATATAGACTGAATGCACATTTAGTGATTTTTAACTGTCCATTTAAGAAGCTAGTCAAAATGAGCAGAAGCAGTATTGAAAGTTGTTTGTAAAACAGCCTCTGCCCCAAGCATTCTTGGAATGGTAATATTGGGTCGATGTACTAATAATAATAGTGTATTCCCCAGGGAAAGGACAAAAGCATAGCAGCAAAGAATCTGGCCTCAGGAGTCAAGACTGACTGAATACAGATCCCAGCCCTATGACCTTGGGACATTTATCCTCCATCCTCCTCCCTCAGTAAATTCTGAGCTGAAAAATGGAGAAAATCTCAGTACCTACTTCATAGGACTCTCAGGAGGCCTAAATGAAATAACATTGTAAATGCTTAGAAGAGCAGCTGGCCATCAGTAAGTTATCATTTATAGAGCATTTTCCATGTGCCAAGGAATTTACAAAACATTTTTTATTCACCATCTTCATTGTCACAACAATTATGCTTTGATAAAGAAACTGAAGTTAAGAGAATTTCAATAAATTGTACAAGCAAAACACTAGTGAGAGAGAAGGAATTAAAATCCAAGTTTGCGTAAGTCCAAAGTCTGAGCTTTGATCATTCAATGCTAACTTCAAAACTTCTTTTTTTAAAACAATAATATCGGGGTTGGAGCTGTAACCCACTGGCAGAGTGCTTACCTAGCCACATGTGAGGCACTGGGTTCAATCCTTAGCACCACATAAAAATAAATAAAGGCATGCTGTACAACTACAACTAACAAAAAAAATTTAAATACTAATATCAGTAATAAACAATGTACTTCAAGTCTGAAAAACTCAACTTATCTTGTAGCTAAGAACAGCAAATCTGTATTATTCATATATAAAAGGCATTTTTACAATGGGTACTACAAAGCCCCCTTCTTTACCTCTTGTTATTTTATTCCCACACTGACCCTGAGAAATAGGAAGTGAATATATTATAGTCTCAGATTTTAATATAATGAAGCTACAATAAATGAACAAGCACTTTTAAAAATATACAGTGGGACTGGGAGTATAGCTCAGCGGTAGAGCACTTGCCTAACATACACCAGGGTCTGGGTCTTGAAAATCTTTCAGAGGTTCTCCACCTTTATAGCATAAATAGTGCCTCAGTACTGCATGCAAGCACCCACAGAGTTTCTGCCATTCTCTTCAGAACGATGTGCACAGTCACACACAGTACTTGCAGCTCCATTTAAACAGATCTCTCCACCTTTGTTCATGTAGTTCCGTCCCTTTGAAGTGGCAGTAGCTTTCACCCTAATTCCCTCAAGCTCTTTAAATCTCAGCTCGAGTGGCACTTCCTCTCAGGAACCTTTCAGGAACCTGCCATGCCTCCCTCCACCCAATCCCAAGTTAATTAGACTCTCCTCTGGGTTCTTTAAATGTTAGGTGCTGCGGCCATTTCAACTAATCTCTCCAACCAAGGTATAACTCTCTGACAACACATTCATTTATCATTTTAAACTAACTTTTTGAAGGTAGAACTGTGTGCAATTCTCCATTTTCTTGCAGAAGCTTAGTCAGTATTATTCAATGTGGATGAATTAAAGTATCCCACAGGCCATATGGTCTTTTTAACTCAGTAGGCATTTTCACAATCTTCCACTTTTATGGCCTTAAAAAATAAAAATTCAACCATCTCCTCTTTTATTACAAACATCCTCGAACCATTTCTGAATGTCACCCTAAGTCTTACAAGAGATGAATTTCAAAAAGGGATGAGTTTCAAGGACACTATGAAAATGTGCAATAAAATTAGAAATAGAATTTTTAAGGATATGTTTTCAAACTGTCCACAGCACCAGATTCCCTTAGATAAATGGTACCCTGATTACCACACTGAATAATCAATGGTCAATTTAACTCATATCTGAATCTCATAATTCAGCCACATCAAGAATTTAACAAATATTTATGGACTGAGTATAACATCTGTATACGATTATTGCTTAGGATTTGTATTACAAACATTCAATTTGCCAGTATTTATCTAAAAGAGTAGTACACTTCCATACTATTTGTTCTTTCATTTTATTTTGACTTATTTTTGAACCATTAGCATAATATTTAAAAGTCAATAACTTTGAGGTCTCAACCACCCATTTCATAGCCATCCCCACAAACTCAGTGGACATTTCACACTAAATAATACATGGTCCCTGCCTTTAAGGTGTCTATCATTATCACCTGTATGTCCAATGTCTCCTGTTAAAACTCCCAGTTCTCCCATTCCTTCCCTGCCTACAGTGAACACTGCGGGTTGGTAACAACTTCTCATGTCTTATGCCAGGTAGTCTCCCCCAAGTTGTATAATCTCATTCCCCAACAAACACCTATCTGATCTTTTCTCACTACCAAAAGCAAACTATCCACCTTTTGTAGAAACACACAGGATCCTGTTTTGATGCCCCAAGCTTGCCATGGGCCCCAACAACTCCCACATACCCTCCTTTCACTATTTTCTCTTTCTACTGAGGCAAATAACAGGTGTGGACAATGTCACATCACTCTTGAGCCTACAGGACGGTTTCAACCAGGCAAGGAGGCAGGCCTGAGTGACTAAACACTTTTTGGTACTTGAAGAGGGTAAGAGGGGGTTGAAAGCCAAGACCAAGGCCACCTCTGCTCACACTCACTTGGATCCCAGCCTCCATCCTCCCTCCTCCTCCCCTTTCCCACTCCACCCCTTCTCTTCAATGGCTGGGTGAGCCCAGCCAGCATCTCACAACAGAAGCCAAAAGAAGCTCAAGGCTGTTGCCTCAGAAACCCTGACTAGAGAATGACTGGCTAGGCTCTGTTTGTTTTTCCCGTAATCAGAAAAATCCCAATGGGGGAACCCTAAGGGGGTTCTCAGCTGCCTTGGTGGTTGTAATCTGGGTCTATACCTTCCAGGCCCTTGTAGAAAACATCCCAACTTTGCCATTATCTTGGGAAGCAAAAGAAACTGTGAGGGGAAGGCCTCCCAGAGTTAGGTGTGGGGAAGAGGGGAGGAAAGGAGACCTGAACCTCAGGCTGCGGAAACAAAATCAGAAAACACCTAGCCTTAGGCCTATGCAAGAGAATGCCCAAGGACATACTCCATCCAGCCCAGTAACAATTTCCAAGAAGGAGAAAAAAAAATTATTGAGGGGATGGAGGAACAACCAGCCCTGGAAGCAACTTTCAGGCAGAGAACAAGTATAAACAAACCACAGGACACTGCAGGGTAGGAGGGTTTATTTCCACAGTGTTCTCAGCTGTCAGCTGGGTAAAACAAGCCATCACTTCTGGGTCAGCTTTTACAGCCAAGCAAGAGAATACCAGAATACCAGAAACACTGGCACCTCCCATATATTAATTCATCAGAAATACTTGATGGCTAAACCCTCAAAAGCACTAGGAACAGAAAGCTGCTGTGGATACATGATGCTGACAGAGATGCTACATTAAAAAAAAAAAAAAAGACATCCAAGTTGCTGGAAATAAGCTCTGCAATCCTGGGTACCAAAACTCATGTCTCTACTTGAGTTAAATCTGCGTAGCTCAGTGCCCCTGAGCAAAAATGAAAATGAAGGCTGTTCTATCACAGCTTCCAGCAAATACAAGAAGAATCACTGGAGTTCATACTTTCAGGCTGCCTGCTTGGCTACAGCATGTAAATAGGAAAGTTTAAGATAGATGTCTGTAAATATTTCCTTGCATTTTTAATAAATGGATTCATCCAACCAGAAAGCAGGGCCAAACAGCTTAGTCACCAGCAGGCAGGCAAATTGCTCTATCGGTAAAAGGAGGCACAATGTAAACACAGTCATTTTCCTCCCCCACCCTGAGGTAAAATTACTGCCCAGTGCCTCAGCTCCCAGATGTGGCCTCCAGGGAACAGATGGGTGCATTTCCCCAACTCTCATCCCCACTCCATCCCCTTCAGAGGATGCGCTTACCTGCGATCCTAAGCACAGCCCTCTCAGCAGGGTCCAGCACAGAGCCCCCCTGAATCTTTCTTTTCGATCTCTCATGTTTAGGCAAATTCCAGGGTAAGGTGTCTCCCGGAGCTGGAGATGCCGAGCCGGATTTCTGGCTGAAATCATCCTCGTCAGAAAAATCCGCAGAGGAAGACATAGAGCAGCGATAGGACGCGTTCCCGGAACTCTATAGAGGATGACATAGAAAAAAAAAAGCATTAACAGAAAAACACTCACATAAGCTCATCGATTCAAGCAGCGCATCCCCCCACCCCCCACATTGGGTCCGGCATTCTGCACCATCCTCAGAGATTTAGGGATGTACACAAACAAAATAAAATGAAACCCAGGGCTCACCATGTTTTCTTGGCCAAGTCTCCAAAACAGTAGAAACAATACCCAGGCGGTTCCAATACATGAAGATTTGCACGGAAGAAGTGTGTGGCCTGCGGTCCGGCCACCAGCTCACAAATGACTGGCCCAACAATGAAGCCAGAATCAACAGCCTTCCTGTTACAAATCTATAGTATTTGGCTCCCCCACCAGGACAGGAGAAACATTTTCCATTCCTAGACTGCTGGTTAATTCATTAAGGCAACTAACTCAAGTTTCAAAAACAAAGCACAAATGCAGGATGTAGGGTCCCAACTCCTTTCCGTTTCAAGTCGCCTCACCACCGGAGCCTTCTTTTAACTAGTTGAAAGCCCCGTGTCTTCTTTATTCATTTTTCTTCATGAGACTGAAGCAGGTTCCCAGAAAAGAGCAAGGAGGGAGGGAGGGCTGATTCTGGGAAGAGCCTTTTCTTAGGACTAGGAGAACACAAAAGAGTGTTTTCAGACGCCTAGGTCAGCTCCAATAAACAAACATCTAAACTCGGTTTAGGATCTTGACATAACTTAAACTTCTAGCATTGTAACAGCTGCCAATAATGTACATGAAAATGATGCAGTGCAGAGACAGGAAACAGATCCCTTCTCAGTGCCTGGTCCTTGCACAGTAAAATGAGAACTCAGAGGCTTTTCCCAAAGCACTTTGTCTGAAGGTTATTCCCCCAGTATCTAGCAGGAGCAAATCTGCAGGGTCATATCTTACATAAAGGGGTCACATCTTCCACAGAGAGGAAAAAAAGCACAAGATGTTCATTATTCCTTCTTTCTTTATTGGGTTGCATCTGTGACTATTTAGAGAGCCACCAACTTACTAACAGAGGAGGATGCGATCTGGGCTGTGAACAGGGTCATAAATAAAATAAAGTGTCATGGGAAAGGCTTTACTTTCCTATTCAGAATTTCTCTTTCTGAGGCTCAGGATGAAGATGCAAACCAGTATAACTTGAATTCCTGAAATGTAAGTTGCAGCCACGAATTCCTAAGAACCAAGTCTCAGGCAGAAATCAGTGAGGCGTGCTCCAATTTGAAGCAAAAACACTGGGCTACTCACAAAAGCAGTGGCAACTGCCGCACAAACAGGCTGTGTGAGCAACATCCCAAAGCACTCACCCAAGGCCTGTGAAATAATCCATAATTGAAGCAGGACTAGTGGTCTTACCTCAAACTATTCAAGCACGTAGTTACAAATGGTCAGCACCATCATTTTAAAAGTTCAGAGTATTTCCCACAAAGAGAAGCATGTAATATTTATCTTTAATTCCTCCCCCCAAAAGATACTCTTCCATTTGATTATATAAGAAATTGCATTGCTTTGGCTAAATTAATTTTTTACTTAGATTTTGTATACTTTCCTATTGACAATAAAGTATTAGGCAAACTTGAGGCATAAGAGTAAATAAAATTGATTTTCTGTATTGCATCTACAGTCCATAGAGAGTTGTGAGTGGCATTAAGTCAGTCACCATATGCTATTATCAATTCAATTTATTTTCCATGCCTTTCTGAAAATTCATCTTGAGCTCTCTGAGGTTTTGTTATTGGCTGGATCTGTGGGAAAAGATGAAGTTCTTGAAGACTTTTAACAGGGTATTGGGTTTCTTTGGTAGCCTTCTGTCTTCCTTAAAATGGTTTCCTACCTGTCCTTACTTAAGGTCATCCTTTATCTGTGAGATCATATTTCTTGTTGCTTGCACTATTTTAGTGAATATAGTAATTTGATTGTTTATCTTTGCAGACAGACTTGGGGAATAACTGTTAAAGAACTCCTTTCCAAAAACCACTGGTTATTGATTTTTATGGAGTAAAATTTTTTAATGGCCAGAGTCTCAGCTGACTGAACAACAAAATGTGATTTATGCCATGACATACACACTATTAATCACATGTAGCCAGATGGGAACAGTTACTACCCCCAGACCCAAGGGTGTTGACTAGTACAGCCTCTAATCTGGTCATGTCATTGGTAAACAGATAAGAGAGAAAAGGTAGAAAAAACAATCAGCAACACTTCTTTCAGCAATTTATCACAGGAAAACATAGACCACACACACACATATTCACACACACATACACACATACACACACACAAAGTAAAACCATACATGTATATAAAGGGTAAAGTCTCTCCTGGCTACACAGTTCACACATTTTAACAATCACAATATTGGATTTTTTTCCACACACACACACACACACAAAAAAATGATCTTTTTTTAATTATAAGACAAAACATACAAATTTAGGCCCATTCAAACCCTGAAAATGGAGAATGGATTTAAATAAAGATGCTTTGAAGTGGATGCAGCCTCTAAAATTATTATATTCTTTCATGTCACTGGGAGTTAGAGGGAATAGTGTGAGAGTACTAGTCTGTTTTGTTTGGGGAAAGCAAACACATTTTCTGACCCAAAGTCCAGAGCCCAACCTTTGATGTGGGTCTTTGAAGGTAGAACAAAGAAAGAGGGCTCCTGTGACCAGCCAAATCCCAAGTTCCTACCTCTTATTTGCTCCAATACCTAAGGTTTGATTCCTATTAAAATACAAATATCTATGCGTCCATCAATAGGGGATTCATTAGATAAATCATAGTATAGCCATCCCATGGGCTATTATGCAGCAATGAAACAAAAATGTTGCTGATATGCATTTAGCAAAGATGAAAGAATTAATATAAAATGACTCCTTAAAAAGTCTGTTCAAGTGTGAGTGCATGTGTGTGGACATAAATTGATTGATAGATATTACCAGCATGTAAACAGCGGTTATCTCTAGATGATGACAAAGATCATGAATTTATTAAACTGTGCTTCTTATAATTTTTTAACCCAAAACAAATGTACAAAAAGATTACCTAAAAGAAATGTCCAGGGAAAACCTCTATGAGAAGCAACTTCGTAAACCAGTGTTTATAACTCTTTTGGGCTCAGGGACACCCTGAAAAATTAATGGAATTAATGGAATCTATGGAAACCTCTCTGCAGAACAAAGCAAATAAGCAATTACACATAAACTCTGCATACACTCTTATGGGATTCCTAGACCCACTGACCCACTGACCCCAGGTTAAGCCTCCAATTCACAACATCATTTGTCATCACCATTTGGCATGCATGTTGAGAACGAGAAAAATAGGAAGGAGCTGTTCCACAAAGAGAGGAAAGAGTAATTAGGGTAGTGAAGACAAAGTTGGCCTTGGTCATAATATTTTTAACATTCGACCTCTGCTTTAATAAAAGACCCTGAGCTACCTCTGGAGTGAGGTTGAATCTGCAGAACTAAAAAAAGAAAAAGAAAGAAAGAAAGAAACATACTAGATGGTGATGAACAACAACAACAACAACAACAAAAAAAAAAACTGTACTGTGTCTTCTATCACCTAGTTATTAAAGTAGTTTGAACAATTGAATTAGATCACCAAAAGCTTTAAGATGACTTTCCTAATAGTCAATTCATTCATATGGTTACAAACAACCCAAATCTCCTAAAGCCAGGATAATTACATAATGCAACATTTTTAGAAGGGGAACTGAACAATAACTTCTTTAATTGAAACCCCAGTGGGGGATCTGAGATAAGTACAATGGAACTGCCTAAATTGGATGTGGCCCAGCCTCAGCACCCTGATCTGTAGCAAAGTGCCAGGAAATTGTCTTAGCACTAGACATTCTCTAAGGACAATGAGGAAACAAGTGCAGAGATAAGGATTTGTGGAAAAGCCAGACTTTTAGAATCCCAGAGGTTGGAGTGCAGATTTTCACAAGCCCACATACTTATCATTTGTGCACAATTTTGTATGTGTATCATGAAGTAAATTTCAAAAAAAGAAAAGACAGAGAAAATATGACAAATCCTGGGACATGCTACAAGACAACTGTCCTAGGTTCTGCAAAATGGTCACTGCTATGAGACATGCATACCCCAAAAGGGGGGACAGTTCTAATTCATAAAAATTGATGAAACTAAATTGAATTTTGGGTTCCTTTCTTTTAAGCTAAAAATAATACATTCCATATTACATAATTTTTACATTCTATATAAACAAAAAGACATCAAAATTTGGAAAAACTGAAGATCTAATTGTATGTAAAATTCCCTTAATTAGTTAAGGACAAATACTAACTTCTTTCATGTTGTATAAAAATACAAAGTATTGCACAAGTCTACATAAAATTCTAGTGTTTTGTTTAGAACGAAGTCAAAAAGGCAAGAGCACATTATCTGATTCTAAAGATTGCAAAGAAAACAATCTCTACCACAACAAATAAATATAGAAGAAAACAGTTAAGGAAAATATAAGAAAGTATGCTTAACCCCTTGAAGACAAAATGGGATAGGGTCAATTTGGGGAACCTTGTGCTTCCTTTAGTTAAATTTTTTTCAAAATCAGTTAAGCAATTCAAGTACTTGATCAGCAAATAAATAACTTAGCAAGTCCCTCACCTGGAAAGCACCTTAAGGTAATGGGAAAGGGGTCTGGTTTGATGAGGCCTCACTGGCTCTCAGTCTCTCCCCGTAGGGGAGACTCCCAGCAGCCCTTAACTCTGAGATGCAGAAGAGCCTGGGTGGAGCTAGAGAGGAAGGGAAAATCAGACAGAAGAGAAGCCAAAAAGTTCATGTCTGTTCTAACTCAGGAGAAGAGGCTAGGCCAAGAGTTAAGGAAATCAAAAGTTTCTTTCTAGCTGGAGGATCCAGTACATTGCCTGTGAAAGAACACTGGAATTCAGACTCTTTCTGGGTATGAAATTGTATGTAGTTGGAGTGTTCCTTGGTACTGTGCTTCTGGGGATACGGAGCTTGCTCACGGGACACAGGAGGGAGAAATTTTTCAAAACTCATTTTCTTCTATGTGGTCTCTCTCACAATAATACCAGGTGAGTATCAAAGATTCTTTTTCTTCCTTCTTTAAAGGCTTGAAAAGTATTTTGTTGTCATAAAGACCACATTTTCTTTATCCATCCATCCATTGATGGATACTGAGGTTGATTCCACATCTTGGCTAACATGAATAATGCTACAATAACCAACACAGAATATCTCTTAGACATACTAATTTCAGTTCCTGTTAGAAGCATAGTTTCGATTTATAGGCAATCTTGGCTCAGCACTAAGATACTCTGCAAGACTTCCTTTCTTCCAGCTTAACGGGTATGTCCCACCCAGACGTATCATTTATTGAGTGACTCTAGGGATCAGACTAAGCATTTTTACTTGCTATCTTTCTTAATACTCACTGCAATCCAATAAAGAAACACATGTTAAGGGAGTTTAAGTAACTTGTCCACATTCACTCTGTCTGTACAAAGTGGAGGCAAGATTTCTACCTGGGTCCTCTGGACTCCAATGCCAACCCACATGGCACCAGTGCCCTGAAATGTAGTCCCAAACATTGGAGGAAAATATAACATATTGTATGTTCACAATCCTTAAAGATATTACCATAAATTAGGAAAACCCAGAAGGATTAGACTTGATCTGGGTTCAATACTAGGCCTGAAGCATGGAAATCACCAAGAGACAGGGCATTTTCAGCTCAAAATAAAGAAAAACCATCCAAAAATATATAACCACAGTTGGCCCTTGAACAAGACAGGTTTGAACTGAGCAGGTCCACTTTTTCACACATATTTTGGGAAAGTTTTGACAATTTGAAAAAACTGTACTGTGTAGCCTAGAAATTTCAAAAAAATTAAATATTACGTATGTCATTAATTCATAAAATTTATATACAGTAGTCTATTTTTATCATTTACTACCATAAAATATACACAAACTGACAAAAAAATTTTAACAAAATGTTAAAATTTATCCAAACTTATGCATAAACACAGACCATACATGGTACCATTTGCCATTAGGAGAAAGGTAAACAAAGATGCAGGATTAAATCATAACTGCATAAAATGAACTACACCACATACTATAACTACTGTCGTGATTTCATAGACATCTTCTGTTGCTACTACAGTGAGCTCAGATGTTGGAAGGATTCAAGTAGCTGCTCAGAAAGTGATGATCAGATCACATCTCCATTTGAGCAGCTGGTCTCTCCATTAAATTGCTGGAGAGAAAATAAAAAGTGGTCTCTTAGTGTTTTCACATGTTTTTCGATGTACACAGTATATAGACCACACAAAATACATGTTAATCAATTGCTTATGTTATCCATAAGATTCTCAGTCAACAGTGGGCAGTTAAGTTTTAGGGTAGTCAAAAGTCATATGCTAACTTTTTACTGCGGGTGATGTAGGGGGCAACCCTAACCCCCATGCTGCACAAGGATCAGGTGCACTCACAAGGACTGCTTTGAGTGTAGGGGGTACCCTCCTACTCCAAGGGATCCAGTCTTCACTTACTCTATGGACTCTCCCAACTCTCAGATTCTTTGGTCCTCTGTGCTTGCTCACTACCACAAGTCTCCCCAAATACATCACAAACAAAAGAAAAACTATGTTAAGTATCCAAAGGCTGAATCTTTCTAAAATTGTAAAAGTCTTTCAAATTTTTCACAAATATCTGTTTTTGCAAGTCACCTTAATCCAATCCTATTAAAACCATAAAAATAGAGACATCAAGAACTAATTTGCATTTGAGTCTCTACAAATAGTCTTTCCAGAGGAAGGATATTTTAAATAATTTACCTAAGAGAAAAGCAAACATACCCTGAAAATAGCCCAACAAAACAGAAACACATTGGGAAGACAAATTCAAACACTGAATACTTTAACTACAGAATACTTAATCTTATATTTTAAGTAGATGTTTATTTATGTCAGTCAGTTAAAAATATGTCCCAGATACCACACAGGCTTCTTCCTTGGAAGAGTTTGAAATCTAAGAAGGCAAAGGTGACTTAAATAAAAGAAAGCTATCTTACTATTAAATATTATCATCTTTACATATTAAGCTTAAAATATATCTTCCAGAAAATAATACATTCACAAAAATAGGGTTCATACATTTTCTTCCATACACAATCAACTAGGAGATTGGGATTGAGTCAAATAGACTGGATAACCTCAAGTCCCTTCAGAGACTAGAATGGAAAAGCAAAAATTCCCCACGTCCCTCATGCTTTGGACAGTACACTACCCAAAACTGACAAACCCACCAAGTAGATTCACTGTGGTTGGCCTACCTATTTAAAGGCAAATTAATGGCAAACATTTAAAAATTAGGAGATTTTATCTGAAAATTCAGATGTGGGATACTGGGTTTAGTGGTGGTATCGTCTTTATAGAAAGGACATGTGCTTTCCAGTGTGACATAGTACCCACCTGGCCCACTTCATTCATTTATGATACCTGGCTCTGGTACGCATATGAGTTTGGGGACCATGGCATAAAATAAGGGATGAGTGACATTGTTGCATTCAGAGTAAAAGAAAGCCCAAAGGTGCAGGAAAGGAGAAAATGATAATAGGAAGACGATGAAATTTTAAATAAAAAGAAGAAAACTAGAGAAGAGAGATAAGACAAAACAAAAAGAAAGAAGCTATTAAAATATTCAGTTAAATAGATGTCAAACAAAAAGCCAGTGATTCCATGTTTATGCTGGCACCCAAGTGCTGATCTCTTTCTGCTGTACCCCCAAGAATTCTGGTTAACATTTCAAATGCCCAAGAAATGGAACTGTGGGACTTTTGTAAATGCTGGCTTGTGATCCACATGAGTCCAACTGGACCCATCACTACTGCTGCTGCCTCACCTCTGGGTTGCTCCTGCCCATATCCAAGGTCAACTTACTCCCACATATTTCTCCTATCTCCCTCGGTCATGGAGGAGGTTCTGCTGCCAAGTACTTCATAGCTAAGATGTGGCTATGACTTCTGTTGGAAAAAAGATGTGAGCTATGATCGTTTGTTATGGGCCCGAAGGCAGAAACAGGCCATTTGCAGAGACCAAATTCCAGCTACCTTCTATGCTGTCTACTCAGAAAGTTAAAGATATGTGCATGCTATGGCATATACTGATCTTGGGCAAAATCACATGGAAAACTGTTAGGCTTCTCTAGGCTTTGGTTTTCTTATCCAAGTAATAAGAAATATAGCAGTACCTAATACATAGGGTTATTGTGGCAGAATAAAAACCACATGAAAAGTACTTAGAGCAATGCCCAACATACAGGAAGTATTCAGTAGATTGATGATGCCTATTCATACTTGCTTGATCCAGAGTTAGATGGACTGTCTACAGTTAAGCCAATATGATTACCACTCCAGAAAATATGAAGCAACAAACACACAGAGATAGTAAGTTACTGAAACTAGGTCACATTAACAACAGAAGACAAGGTCCATGAAGCTCCCATATCTATCCTTCCCAAATTGGTGGCTGAATCTTCAGTTCTTTAGGATGCCCCTGTATCTTTCCAATACTTTCTTTTTTCTTTCTTTTAAATGTATTGTCTCCATTACTAGAGACAACAACAAAAACTTAAACAAACACATTAGTATTTAAATGCAATTACAGATCATCAGTTCATCCCTGTTGATACAATTAGGGCCCACACAAGTGATCATAGCTCACATAGCAAGGGTCTGGCTTTATATTTCCTTTATGTTTCCATTTTCATTACCTGTCCTCACTAATAATGAGACTACAGAAAATTATTTTTGTTGTTTCCAGAAAATTATTTTTGCTAGTAACTTTTTATAGCTATTCTTTCAAACAGTTAATACTTAAGTGGAAGAATTACTTTTTAGTAAAAAAAAAAAAAAAAGTTTTTATTATTGAACTGAAACAAAGTCTGTAAAACTTTAGGTACTTAGTACTCCCACAGGCCCATTCTAGGGAAACAAGGGTGTTCACATGTGTGTTAAGTGAAAACAATTCCACAACCTAAAACCAGGGACCAGTGCCTGGACACAAGGAGATCCATTGCCTCCAAGCTAGTTTGCTAGAAAACTCTGCCTAGCTGGGATGGTAGCAAACCAATCCAACTGCAGTGTCCCCTCAGGAATAAATGCTAAGTGCATTCCAATTGCACTTAACTAGCACTTCAGATTTCCCAAAGATCTGCCAGTCCTAGAACACTCGAGATCCTTTCAGAATTACATGGCTCAAAACTTCTACCCTACACTAAAGGGCTGCCCTGGGTTTCACTTTATCTTTACAGTAGATCTTTCCTTCACAAGGTAATCTGGGCCCTTCCCTTCCTGACTCTACCCATACAGGAAGCCATGTGGCAGGGCAGGATGCAGAAGCAGTCTACAAGAGAATACCTGGTTTTTATTTTCCACAAGCCTAAATCTGTTAAGGCTACAGTTGTAGAGGGACAGTGGTCTCTGAGCAAAAAGACATTCCCCAACCTTAAAAAAAAAAAAAAAAAAAAAAGGGTACTTCTCCGCTAGAGGAAGGATCTATCTACATCAGGGACTTCTGGAGTCCCAATAGAGGATCCAGATATAAAGGACTGCTTGTGATGTCCAGGGGCACAGATCATAGAGCTATATTTTCAATGAGTCCTAAGAATAACCCAGAAGCAGACTTAGGGGCAGTGACAGGGAGCATGTCAGCATAACCTGGGAATACAAATGTTCCCTCCCATTTCCCTGATGCCTTTGCATGGCAGCTTATAGGACACCAAAACCTTAACACAACTTTAAGGTAGAGGAAGTGGGGAGCACCAGAAATGGAGTAAAGGGAGACTGTCAGTCAGAACCTGAGTTTAAAAAGTAAAGGTAACCTATCTTACAACAGAGTTTATAGACTGGGACTCAAACTCACTGAGTGGGAAGTGACTGGTTCTCATAAACATTACAATCACAGTTCTTAGGAGTGGGCCCTGGATGAAAAGTCTGTTGACATTGCTAGGCCTTTACTGGCCTAGCAGCTGGGTTTAATGTGTGTAGAGATTCAGAGAGGAAGCTCTGCAATAAGAGCTAAAATGCCCTGAGTTTCTATCTCTCGGTCTTCCTGTCTCTCTCACTCTCTTCCTCTTCCTTCTCTCACATACACACATACAAACATACAACCACAGTCCCACCAACAGAAGTCATCACAGCAGCTACCTCCTCATGTATCTCCTCCTTCCCCCAGCATCATTTTTTATTGTAAGTCTACTTTGAACAAGGGAAGAAGGGGATTATTAGCTTGCTTGCTTATTGCCACCTTATTCCAAAACAGGTATTAAAGTAACGAAAAGAAAACAGCTGGGCTCCGTGGCACATGACTCTAATCCCAGAATTTGGGAGCTTGAGGCAGGAGGGTTGCAAGTTCAAAGCCAGCAACTTAGCAAGACCATGAACAATTTAGAGAGACCCTGTCTCAAAATAAAAATATTTTTAAAAGGGATGGAGATGTGGCTCAGTGGCTAAGCACCCCTGGGTTCTACCCCTGGTACCAAAAAAAAAAAAAAATAGGTAGTAGGGAGTGGGGAAAAAATGTTGTGACTTTCAAGCTATCCAACCAGAATCTCAAAATAAGAAGTAGGAAATGCACAAGGTATTTTAAAAGCATACAGTGGAAGTGGCTGTGGGTGAGGCTGGGGTAGCAGGTGAGAGATGGGGAACACTGTCTGCAATGCTAGATCCTAGACCTGTCTTTAGGAGCTAGAATGTTGCTGGAGGGTTTTTAGTGATCTGCTCTTATAGACTGATGGGTGACTGACAGGTGTAGAGAATGGACTAGAGCTAGGTCAAACTCAGAAAAGATTAGCCTGCATCTATTCTAACTGTCCAGCAATCAATGATGAGAGCCTAAACTAAACCAGTGATATTGGAAATGGAAAGGAGAGGATGGATTTAAGACATATGCAGAGATTTTTTTTAAAAAAAAGAAGCTAGAGAAAGGCTGGGCTGTGGCTAATGGTTAGGGAGTTAAGTAGTTTCCCGATAAATAAAAAGATTGGAAGTCCAGCAGGACACTAATAGTGAGGAGCCAGAAAAGAACAGGAGGTCCCAGGCAGGTCAGATAGGGAGGAGTCCAACATTGAGACACTTTCTGAAAAGCCACCTAGTACATGATGATTTTAATTGGCTTAAGGCACAAGGTTTGCTTAGACACTAACCTCCAAGAGACCAGCTACAGCCCTACAGTGAGCGACCCCTGGAAACCTGCTGCTCACAGAAGCTGCAGCTGGCCAGCATGCTGCAAGGCTCTGCTGAAGGCACAGCATGCTGTTAACAAAGCGTCACTGAGCCACTCAGTCCTTTATTTGTCCTTTTTCTCATACACACAGAAAACAAAAAGTATAAAGTCCCCTTTCACACTCGAATTGTATTAGAGACCACAGTAGACATGATACATTGTTTTCTTATTAGTCTTGAACATATTAGGAGCCATGATATTACTCTACTTAAAATCACAAAAATTTTAAAAAAAATTTTATCCTGACTTCTTTCTGTAAGCAGTTGATGAACTGTTCCTACACTTACAAAGCAACTCCTCTCATTCCTTTCACAGTAGGGTTCTCTTCTCAGTTCCAATCCTGTGCCCTAGTTTTACACCCCCATGGCTCTCTCCTGGTTAGTCATAATGTGCACTGATGATTCTTGTGAATTCCAATCCCCTGACCTGCCTCCCCTTCCCAGCTGCCCTCATGACCCTGAAATATTGCTTGAGTCTTTTTTAATCCTCCCTTCCTCAACAGGGGCTTTCCCAAACCAGTCTAATGGCTTTCTCCAACAATAACACAGAGCAAAGAATTTCTGAAAATACATCATTATCTATGTCCAGAAAACAATATGATGAATTTTATCAGAAATACACATACACTGCGGGGCTGGGGATGTGGCTCAAGTGGTTGCATGCCCGCATAACATGTGTGAGGCACTGGGTTGGATTCTCAGCACCACATAAAAATAAAATAAAGATATTGTGTCCACCTAAAAACTAAAAAATAAATATTAAAAAAAGGAAATACACACACTGCAAAGAATATATGAATAGCTGTTCCCTGTGCCCCACATCATTCTCCCCAATGAACAGGCCCAATGTGTGTCTCAGCACAGGAACCAGCTGGAGTGTTGGCAGGTGAAGAATCCAGATCCTTCAAAAGTCTATTCCAGAAAAATAACTGTTGTTTGGTGTAATGGTTAATATTATGAGTCAACTTAGCTAAATCATGGTACCCACTTTACAGTAAAACATCAGTGTAGGTGTTGCTCCAGAGATACTTTTTAGATGTGCTTAATATTTAAATCCACAGCCTTCAAGTACAGCAGATTACCCTCCACATAAGAAGCGGGCCTCACCCAATCAGTGGAAGGCTTAAGAGCAAAGTAACTAAGTTTTCCAGAAGAAGGAATTTTCCTCAAGACTGCAACACAGAAACCCTGCCTGTGCTTCCAACCTAATGCCTAATAGAAGCTGGACTCAAAACTGTGACAACCAATCTTACCTGAATTTACAGCCTGCCAGCCTGACCTACAGATTTCAGATATACCAGCCCCACAATTTCATGAACTCATTCCTAAAAATGAATAAATCTGTGCTTGTGTGTATGCATCAGGACCAACACATCCTAATGGTTTTGTTTTTCTGGAGAAGTCTAACTAGGACAACTGGCTATCACATTATCAGAGGTTTATAGTTTTCCTTTTAGAATTTTATGGAAAGAAAGAGTGTAAGACTTTTACCAGGCTATCAGGAAGCCATAATGCTTCCTAGACTCCATTATCAACTACCTATACTACCACAAAAACGTTACCTAACCTCTCTAAATTGCTCATATTCTAAATGTAGATAATCACAACTACTTTACTGAATGTTAGATAGTATTAAAATAAAAATGTAGCCAGGCATTGTGGTGCATACCTGTAATCCCAGCAACTCTGGAGGCTGAGGCAGGATTTCGAGTCCAAAGCCAGTCTCAGCAGATTAGTGAGGCACTTACCAACTCAGCGAGACCCTATCTCTAAATAAAATACTAAAAAGGCGCAGGTGGCTCAGTGGCTCAGTGGTTCAGCACTCCTGGGTTCAATCCCAGGTACCAAAAAATAAATAAATAAAAATACAAAACCTCTAATATGATACTTGCCTGACACCTAATACTAAATACATTTTAATAGCATTTCATTCTGAGATAAAAAGGTAGCATGAAAACCAGAATAACAGTGATTATGGGCTCAGCTGTAGATCAGTGGCAGAGCATTTGCCTAGCATGTATAAGGCACTGGGTTCCATCCTCAGCACCACATCAAATAAGTAAATAAAATAAAAGTATTGTGCCCATCTACAACTTTAAAAAAAAAGTAATTTTAGTTATATCATCCAAAAGTATAGCATTTAGAGGGCTTGAAAAAATTTTCCACCTTCCTTCATAACACCTTACAACTATTGCCTAAAAATTCCAGTAATAAAGGTACATTGTTTGTTTATTATTTTGGTTTGGAGCTTTTTATTTCTAATCAAGCTTCTCACAGATGAAGAACATTAAGCTGGTATTAGTCATTTATATTTTAGCGTGAAAAAGGTAATCAGGCTACATCCTGGAAAAAAAAATGTTTTGGTAAAAAGAAAAAGGAACACTGAGGCTCCTAGAGGTAAGGAAAAATAAACTCTGTCTACTTTACAATTTTTCCTACAACCATTTCTGACCAACATAGAGACAGAGATGTTAGGAGTAAATGAGTTCTCTGTCCTAGCAGAAACACAGTCCCGCCCAATTCAAAACTCCTCAAGAGAAAGACAGGCTGGAGCACAGGCTCTTAATTTAATTGTGAAAACCCACCCGTTGGCTTCTCCGGTTCAGTGGAACAGCTCCTCATCGCCACGCTGCTGAGTTCTAGAGACAGATGGCCTTATCGTCTCACCTGCCTCCCTGCTTCTCCAGGGAGAAAATTATCTGATGTGATCTGATGGGAGTCAGAAGATCTGCTACCAAAAGCTGGTGCCACAGTGTCTGAAATGCTCCCATGACAAAGTCACTCTTCAATTTTCCTCGACCTGAGACAGACTTATAAAATGCACAAGCTTATAGGAGGGATAATGAAGCAGGCAATTTCCTCCAAAATGGACAGTGCAGATCATCTGAGAACAGCAAAGTCAAAAGGACAAAAGGAAGAAAGGGGAAGAAAAGTAAAATCCCTTGCAATTTTGTAAATTCTTTGCCTTCTCATTAAGTAGGGAACCCTCAGATAACTACCTATGGCTTCTGGCTTCACTCAGGGAAAAATCCAAAGCCTGTCCAAGGCCTCAGGATCTGTTCTTAAAGAACTCCTCAAATGGCAAACTGGCACCTTTGTAAAGAAAGTTCTAGGGCTGAGGATATAGCTCACTTGGTAAAGTGCTTGCCTTGCATGCAGGAGGCCCAATTTTATATCACTTTACCTGCATCTCTCTATTCCCCTTCCCATGGTACCTACCCCACCTGACAGGTGATCTATTTACTTCCTAATCTGCTTGTCATCTGTCTTACCCACACCCGCTCCCAAATAAAGAAGCTCCAGAACTACAGGGACTTTGTTTTGTTCACTACTGTCCAGCCTAGGTGGCTCATAAAAAGTGCTTTAAAAATGCCAGTTGCCATTATTATTATTAACTAGCATCAATAAAAATGCCATTGATGTGAAATGTTTGCAGTCTTTAGAACTTCACTCCTTGTACAGTCTTATTTATGGTTATCTCTGGAGCTACAGAGAGCTGATAAAGTTCCCAAACAGTTTTTAATAAGATTTTAAAAACAGGAAATAATGACAAGTCATTTTGTTTATGAAAAGCAGCTCTCTTATTTCAAAAAAAGCTCTATTTCACTTCCCTGGTATCCTGAAACGT
Source organism: Marmota marmota marmota (assembly GCF_001458135.2). NCBI lineage: Eukaryota > Metazoa > Chordata > Mammalia > Rodentia > Sciuridae > Marmota > Marmota marmota. Next base: position 23,282,075 of record NW_025999982.1, read on the forward strand.
CTACATCTCAGACTTCCTGGGGTTTTTTTGCTTTAATAAACAGACAAGGTTGCCTGGAGTCATGGTGATTACTGGTATTCTGGAAATAAACTTGAGAAATCTGTTGTCTGCTTAATAATCCCATAAATTCCAAAGATTATTTTGTAGTTTTTCTTTCTAATGTCAAATGTTTGTGTTTCATAAATTAATTTTAAACATGGTGGGGTCAGTTCAGCTTATAAAAATGTATAAAGAAAACTTTTACTTTAATTTATAGATATAAAACCCCCAAAATGCTTAGCTAACCATGACACACAAACAGGGAAACAACACAGCACGGTGCATCCAGCTCGCAGGCCTCGTTTCCACTTGCAGCTTTGAGGTAATTGGATATGCGGTTGACATCTCAGATCACTCCTCTGTTCCTTGTTTCCTCACAGTGACAACACAGGAAAGATGATTTTTGAGGTTCCTAAACTGTCCAGGTATTCATCATCTCTGCAGCTCTTTTGCTATCCAAATCCCAGTATCTTTCATGTTTCCTTTTCAAACTGATAGAGAAGCTGTTTATGTTTTTACTTTGAGGTAAGTTTGAATGCCAATGAATTAGAGATAGTATGCACAGAGTAGTACATATAATTAAAAAAGCAAAACAAAACAGAAAACATCCTCTCCTAATCCCATAACTCACTCCTTCTTCAAAAAAGTAAATTCTGAATGACAAGGTTTTTAGAAAGTCGTTAACTGCCAAAAAAGATCAATAAAAAAAATCAATGAATAAAACAAAGAAAAGATAGAATAACTTGACACACAATTGCTATGTCATAATTTCTTTTATAATAAAAATATTACAAGAATGTTTTCTCTATTTGAGGTTTTATGCTCAACTCCAAATTATAAAACACCGTATAATTAAAAAGTCGATTTGGCTTAACTGAAAGGATGAGTATATAATGAAATTTGATACCTGAAAATAAGTGAGTCACTGCAGTACTTTTCAATACCCTATGCAAACATGAATTCTACTCTGCATGGGAAAATGAAGCTGTTGTGTCATCTGCTTAAGATTAGGAGTTGAAGCCAGGTATAGTGCTTCACACTTGGAATCCCAGCAGCTCAGGAGGCTAAGCCAGGAGGATCGCAAGTTTGAGGCCAGCCTTAGCAATTCAGTAAGACCCTGTTTCAAAAAAATTTTTTACAAAGGGCGAGGGTATGTAACTCAGTGGTAGAACACTTATCTAGAATGCCTGAGGTCCTGGGTTCAATCTCCAGAACAGGGAGGGGGGAAAAATGATGAGGAACAACTGGCTAAGTGTCTTTAACACCCTATACAAAAAGCAAGGTCTTGGCAGACAATGACCAGTGTACCTTGAGAATAATGTCCACATTTTTTAACTGGGTGGCTATAATACACACTGCTGTGATCTGAGAAACCCATTTGGGAGAGCGTTTTTAGTTATACAAAAACAAGGCAAGGGTTTCTCAAGCCTCCTATTGCACAGTACCTAAGCATGCTGGAAAGAACAACATATTTCTAAATGCATCAGTGAAGTGGCAGAAAAGCAAGGAAAATATTCAGACACTAAAGAGAAAAGTAAAACCACAGATACAGAAATGTTATGCTGACCTCCTGTGACCCTAAAGCTTCACTTGGTGGCCAAGCACCTGCTCAGAGAGAAGACAAAGCCAAGGGAGTCCAATTTGAAAAAACACAAACAAAGCCTGGAAAACCCTGAACTGGAAAAACAAAACAAGATGCCCCGAGATAGAGGGATACTTGCCTGTCTCCAGTTGGAGTTTGGCTGGAGTAGGGAAAAAAAAAATCACCATAACCACAAGCTGGTGCTCAGGTATATTTTGTGGCCCAAGCTTCATCCACGCATAGCATGAAAAACTCGAAAGCTGAGAATTCACTTTTAGATGTCCCTTCTTATCCAAGCTTCAAATACCACAGATAGGGGCTGGGGTTGTAAAGCTCAGTGGTAGAGTGCTTGCCTAGCATGTGTGAGGCACTGGATTCAATTCTCAGAACCATATATACATAAACAAATAAAAACAAAGTTCATCAACAACTAAAAAAAAAGTTAAAAAAAATTTACCAGAGATAAAGTTCAATCAAACACAGGCTCATAATAAAGAGTCACAAATCACATAACAAAACAAGGTCCCAGTGGTGAAACTACACAAACAACACAGCCACACACACTCCAGACAAAAAATTATCAGATATTAAGTATATTTTATATGTTGACAAAAACAGAAAAGGGTATCAAAAGTAGAAGTTAGAAGAAAAATAAAATAACATAAATTGAGATTCAGTGAACAGAGAATATATAAAGAACACATGCAAACCAGAAAGAAAAGCATTAAAAAAAAAAAAAAAACAAGAAAAAGGGAAAACAAAGTGGACATTCTGAAGAAGAAACCCATATGGCTAATAAACATATGAAAAGATGATTGGCATTATTAGTGATCAGGGTGAAGCAAATTAACAGATGATATGCATTCACTCGGCAAAAATTTACAAAATCTAATTACTATGTGTGGAAGACACATGGCTCTTCATGCTTGTGTGACAATGCTGACAAAAGCATAAACCGGTGCGCGTATTGTGAAAACCAGTTTGGGGTTATCTCCCTAGGCTGAACTTTCACATGTGCCTCAAGCCTCAGCACTTCACCTAGCACTTGCCCAAGAGACACTCTCACACGTGTACGGCAAAAGACACCCACTAGAAAACTGAGAGCAGCACTCCTGTGCCAAGGCCCAGAAACAAATGCCCACTGACAAAGAGGGACAACTGTGATCCATTCATGCAAATGTCAAAATGAACACACTGCAGCAACAGTTGACACCCTAGCTAAACATTAGCAACAGAATAGTAAGTGAAAAAAGTAAATTCCGAATAATTACATAAAGTGGCAACCTTTTTTGTTCAGCTAAAATAACTAAGAATGTAAAACTTAAACATGTTAGGAATAGAGATGTAAAAACTCTGAAAAGGGAAACAAGTATGATGGAATGTGCTTCAGGTTGATGGTTACCTTGGGTAGAGGAGACCATGTGGTTAGACGTGGGTTACTGCCAAGGTCTGAGCTTTTATTTTGAATCAGGAGGGTTAAGGATGTTTATCACATAACTAGTTACACAGTTAACAGATTGGTTAATAAAAGCAGGTGATGCATGTGCCAGTAAAAAGTGTCATGAGGGCTGGGGTTGTGTAGAGTGCTCGCCTGTCATGTGTGAGGCACTGAGTTCCATTCTCAGCACCATATATAAATAAATAAATGAAGGTCCATCAACAACTGAAAAAAAAATTCTCATATATCCATTACCTGGCTTCAAAATTATTTAAAAAAAAAAAGTGTCATGAATCTGCCATCTTTCTTTCCATCGCTCTTAATCACCACCCTGTCACCCTAGACGGCTATCAATCATAACTACATTCACAGGGCATTTTATAGTTTATAAAACCTTGTCAAAAATGTTATCTCAGCCAGGCACCTGTAGTCCCAGCTACTTGGGAAGCTAAAGCAGGAGACTGGCCCAGGAGTTCAAGGCCAGGCTGGGCAACATAGTGAGTTTGTATACTTAAAAAAGAAAAAGGTAGGCATTATTCAGGCTCCTCTACTAAAGAACGTTGAATTTTGAGTTTTAAGACATAATATAATCTGGAAAAACTGATTTATCATTTTCTCTGATATAGAAGGAGAATGATATCATATACTTCATAAAATTGTTGCAGGGACTACATGAGATTTTATAAAAGAGACAAGTCTTGATCTGGGTGTGGTGGAACACACTTGTAATCCCAGCAACTCGGGAGGCTGAGGCAGGATGATTGCAAGTTCAAGGCCAGACTCCCCAACTTAGTGAAGCCTTAAACAACTAATGAGATCCTGTCTCAAATTAAAAGAGCTAGGGATATGGCTCGGTGGTAAAGCACCTTTGGGTTCAATCCCAAGTACCAAAAAGAAAAAGAGAGAGAGAGAGAAGTCTTGCTATGTTGCCCAGGATGTCCTCATATTCCCTGGGCTCAAGTGATCCTCCTGCCTCAGCCTCCTGAGTAGCTGGGACTCCAAGCACCCACAAAGGTGCCCAGATTACATGTCCTTTCTAATCTTCCCACACACATCTTAAAGCATGTTATATTTAAGAGATCTCAAAGAAACAATAAAATTAGAACTCCAAATCACTAAAGGTAGACAACAAAATTCATGCTCTTGAGAGGTGACATTCTTCAGAATAGCACATTCCCTTCCTAGCTACCTAAATAAGTTCTCTTGGGGGGTCTGATTATCTCGTTACAATCACCATCTTCAATTGCACACAAATACAAAGTTTTGGAAGTTTCTTTTTTAAATAATTGCACTGCGATTATACATAATAGTGGGATTCATTGCTACACATTTGTATATACACACAAAACAATTTGGCCATTTCATTCCCCAGGACCTCCTATTTCTCTTCCTTCTTCCCTCCCCTGCTTCCCCTCCTCTATGCTATAATTTCCCTTATATTTTCATGTGATCCTTCCACTTTTTCCCAACTTTTTCTCTTTAGCTTCCACATTTAAGAGAAAACTTTGTGTGGTGTATTTAAAAAAATAAAATCAATAAAAAAAGAGAGAGAAAAAAAACGTACAACCCTTGACCTGAGTCTGGCTTATTTCATTTAATGTAATGTTCTCACTGGGGATATAGCTCAGTTGATAGAGTGCTTGCCTCACATACACAAAGTCCTGGGTTCAATCCCCAGCACCACACACACACACAAAAAAGTAATGTTCTCAAGCTTCATACATTTTCCAGCAAGTTACATAATTTCATTCTTTCTTATGGCTGATAAAAACTCCATATGTGTGTATATCACATTTTCTTTATCCTTTCATCTAGTGAGACGAGTATGCATGTATCACTATAGTATGCTGACTTTTGAATAAATACCAAGGAGTGGTATAGCTGCGTCACATGGTTCTGTTCCTGGTCTTTTGAGGAAATTTCATACTGATTTCCATAATGGTTGAACTAATTTACAATCCCACCCACAGTGTGTTCTTTTTCCCCCCACTTCTTCACCAGATCTATTATTTGTACTCTGGATAGCTCCCATTCTAAATGGAATGAAATGAAATCTCATTGTAGTTTTGATTTGCATTGCCCTGATTGCTAAAGATGTGGAACATTTTTTTGAGTCTCTAAAAATCATCTATATTTCTTCTTTTGAGAAGTGTCATTTGTCCACTGATTGAGTTATTTGGGTTTTAAGTGGTAAGTTTTTTGAGTTCTTTATATATTCTGGATATTAATTTCCAGTCAGAAGAGCAGTAGGCAAAGGTTTTCTTCCTTTGTGCAGTCTCTCTCTTTGAGCTCTTGTTTCCTTTTCTGTGCAGAAGCTTTTTAATTGATGCCATCTCATTTATTAACTCTTGGTATTAGGTCCTGAGCTATAGGAGTGCTACTGAAGAAGCCACTGCCTTAGCAGTTGCAAAGTTTCTGGTCTAAGTCCTTGGTCTTTAACCCACTTTTTTTGTGTGGGGTGAGATACAAGGATATCAATTCATTCTTCTACATATGGATAACCAGTTTTCCCGGCACCATTCATTAAAATGGCTATCTTTTCTCCACACAAACAGATACTTCTGAACAACTTCTGACTGGCGTTCTATTTGGAACTCAAGCCAGAGATGCTTTAAGATGTTCACAAGCCAGAGATACCTTAAGATGTGTTCGTGGGGTTCTAAGCACATTTTTAACAGGTTCCCTCAATGTCACATCAGACATATGATCTGACACATTCAGTATATCTTTTCCATTAAGTGTGTGAAATGGATTTTATTATTTAAATAATAAATGTTTAAGATATTTTTGTGTACCCTAAATTTCATTTATGTACAATTCCATAAGTTGAACTGTAACCTTCCATTTGAAATTATAATGCTTTTTGTAGGCATTTACATACAGATTTTTAAAGTTCAAGTTCCAAACTTCTCTTATTTTGGAATCCATGATATACATCCAGGTTCCAATCATGCCAAAAGGGCTTTGAATAGACTACAGACCCTATATACCAGCTAGAGCGTCTAATGGACACACGAGTAGCTAAGAGCACAGGCTGCCAAGTACTGGTGTGAAGGCCATAGGCTATCTCCAGCAACCCCAGGTCTACCCCTACATCCTGAGTGGATGGGATTGCAGGTGAGCACCACTGCACTCAGCAGTGGCAACTCTTTTCAAAGACTACCATCCTCCTGCGGCTCTGTACATCCTCCACTGCAGCCCTTCCTGCCAATTCCTTCTACATGTCCTTTGGGATCTTCATTTCAACATCAACAAGCTCCACCACCCCCCAAACAAAGCACCATCTCCACAGCTTATCTTTCCTTTATCAGTCCACAAGTGTTTATTACCTTCCCATTCTCTACACCACTGCATCTCTCCAGCAGAGGCTGCTCCTTCTCCTGTACATCCCATAAAAGGCCTGCCCCTCCCTGAGGTCACCCAATGCCACTCTCTTCCCTTCTCTGAACTATCACTGTCTGACCTCTCGCCAGAACACCTTCTTCACTGAGGACTCTGGTATCTTGACTCATTGCTGCTTCTCCATTTTGAGAACTGTCATCATCCAGGAAGATTCCCACACACATGTAGATGAGCCATTGGACACCTCCGCCCCCAAAGCTCCTAACCTCCCAAACTCAAATAACCTTCAACTCTCTCCTCTTCCGCCAGCCACTCCATAGCCCCACTATGAATGAGCACATTACCTGGAGCTGAACCTGAACCAACTCTGGAACCTCTCATTTTTTTCCCCCAGTGCTGGAGATGAACCCAGAGCCTTGAGCATCCTAAGTAAGCACTCTACCACTGAGCCACATCCCCAGTCCTGGAACCTCTCATTCTAATCCAACAACACAACCTCAAGTTTCTGGCTCTCCAGGCTCTTACTCCCCTTCGAACTAATCCTGACCTCCAATCCTCTTTGATCCAGGTCAGACCCAGGGCTGCCATCAAGATTTCCTACTCTTTCTCATTCACCCTCGTCATGTGTCCTTTCAAGCATTCTCTTGACATCAACCTCCCAGTCAACTTCTCCAGAGCTATCAATTCTACCTCCACCTTGAACCAGCTGAAGCATTCCCCTTAACTCCTAATCCTGAACTGCTAAAGCCTGCTTTGAAAATATCATTCAACCAGGAAGCTTGACCCTCAACCTATGCACAATATTCCAACACCAACTGGCCCTCTGTGCTGCTCCTATTAACAGCCTCTACCTAACACAAAATCTAATCTCACCTTCATTCTATCTAGGCCTGGGAAAGACCTCTTTCTTCTCTCTAAACCTCTCAAATGTTTCTCATCCTAAGAAAGACCTTTCTGAGTCCTACATCTTCCCTAGCTTACTTCCTAAATTCCTTATCAGGCAAACTTCTTTAAAGAATAATTCACAAATGCTCTTTCCATGTCCCATTCATTTTCTTCCATTCTCCCCTGACCCAAACACACACACACACACTCCAGTACTAGGGATTAAACCCAGGGTGCTCTATCATTTAGCCATATTCCCAGCTCCTTTTATTTTTTATTTTAAGACAGGTGCTCACTAAATTGCTAGGGCTGGTCTTAAACTTGCATCCTCCTGCCTCAACCTCCTATCTAGCTAGGATTACTGGCCTGTGCCATTCCACCTGCCTTCCCCATTCATTTCTAAATAGAATTTTATTTTCAAAGTAAAACATACCCATAAATTAAGACTAACATAATGATAAAAAGCATTTGATCTAAAAGGCTCTTACTCAGATACATGGCTCCATCACTGACAAAGGTCTCTAATCAAATGTCACCTCATCAAACAATGTTCCCTAACTGCAATATAATGCACATACTGCTATCTCTGGATTCATTAATTTTATATATTATCTATTGAGTTTCTTTTATGATAGATAAAGATTATAGTTTTCTTATATAATTTGATCTTAAATTCATATTCAGTGATTTAATAATTAATTCCATGTTAATATGATTCACCACTAAATTAAATAGTGTAGTATGATTAAATTTTCTTGCTTATTCAAATCTGTAACTAGGGTAATCCACACAATAACATTAAGAAGTTAGGATCCCCATTCCACAGTTAAGGAATCTAAGCCACAGAGAAGCTAAGTAAGTCACTTGCCTAAAGGCAATAAGCTAGTTAAGTGCTAAAACAGAATTTAAACTCGTGACTCGCTGTGACTCCAAATGTTCCCCTCTTAGCCACTCTGTTGTATTGCTTACATTCACCAAAAGATTTTTCCTAACTCAAACAAAATTAAACTGGATCTAGCTCATTAATAAAATGTGTTGTTGTAGCATATGAGAAAAATTTTAATTTCTGTTTCCACAGTAAGTAGGTAACTTTCAAAAGAGTATTGAGAAAGGTGTCTTGGATATATAAAATACAATTCAACTTGACAATCAGTCATGATAATTGAGCCTATAATTTTCCTTTTCTCCACTCCTCCTCACTCTGACTTCTCACCTTACGGATTTCTCCTACTCCATGAAAGCTAAGTAATAACTACTCAGAGAAAAAGCAGACCAGAGATTCATTATTAAATATTTATTGAAATCCCACAAGTCTTTGGGGTTAAGGTTTAAAACACAAAGCACAGTCTCTTTCCTCTAAGATGATTTATTTTTTCTTGTTATTGAAGTTAGATTAAGAGACAGAACTACAACAAAAAAATAACTGAAAAAACAATTTTATTGTGTTTCTAAGAAATCGGTATTTTTAGTTTTTCAGCTCCTCTGGTTCTATTAATTAATGAAAGAAATGTTTTATTATATCAATTAGTGAAATACTTGTACAATGCCTCATAATGTAAAATACCCTCTTATTCAAAGTTACATATACCTAAGGAAATAAAAAAACAAACGAAAAATAACTAAGAATATAAAGCAAACAGTGTCAAAAGAATCAGACAAAGCCTGACACCCACTGACTCATCTTCCCACTCCACCTCCCACCTTCAGACCCAACAATCTATTTTTATTTAAAAAAAAAAAAAAGCCAGTTTTTTTGTTTTTTTTTTTTTTAAGAGCAGGCTCTGGGCCCTGGAGTTCTAAAATACTCAAACCACACTCAAGTCAGAAACAGGCAATCATGTAAATGCAAAAACAGATCAACAATCTGAAATTTAATCCAAGTCATTTCTCCTTATGGGAAGAATCACAATGTCTGTGGAAGAAATCAAGCCTGATTAACTCTAGTTTACCTTTTATTAAATAGGTGTCTAATCTTTTGTTCCACAGAGACAAAAAAGGTGCCAAGCAAACAGAGGGTAGGGCAGGGAAGGTGCCAAGAATCGAGGCTGACAAATTTTTGGACACCTCTTGTTTAAAACGCCAAAGAGCTGAAGGAAAACGGAACTCCACTTTAAAGTGTATGTTCAGACTGAATGTACAATTTTTGCCCTGTAGATCTCCTGGAATGAAGGTTTATGCTCAATCATGTTCAACCTTCTTGGAATGTAGGAGAAGAAAAGGTTAAAAATAATGTGTCAATTGATTGTTGTCAATTTATCAATGAGTTTAAGGGAAGTGGCTACTTGATGACTAAGAGGAAAGGGCTCGTTTTCAACACTGATGCCAATCATTTAAAAATAATTATTTTCTGTGACTGCAAGTCATGAAAATTAATAGCATGAAAGCACACATCCTACAAGGACCTCTTGCTTCTCTAATACTCCACAACTACTGTCCAGTTTTAGAGAGGGTGAACACATCTGGCAAAGCAGCTAAAACATATGCTCAATTCTCAACTATCCATGCCCAAATGTAAAGAAAACTCACAGATAATTCTAGAGCATCCTAACAATGACAGCTTCAAACTTTCTAAATTAAGCTTTAAACAGAACTAGATAAGTGTAAATCATTGGCTCGCCTCCTGTTTAGTAACAGAAAAGGAGAAATATTAGCAAGAAAATGAAAGCAGATGACCCACCACTGGAAAACCATCTTTGAATAGAAAATCACATAATGGAATGTGATGTCAATATTAAAGATTAACTCAAATCGATTGGGCAGCTCAATATCTTGCATTTTAGCCATCATCAAAATTTCATGAGCTCTGTGAGAAGACAGAAGTGTAATTTGCTACAATAGAGTAATACAGGAATGGAAGAATTCTACTTTCTGTGAAAAACAAAACTGTTAAACCAGGTATCATTTGCATTTCAGTAAGCAAAGTCAAGCAACATGAAGACATGCTTCCTTGAGTCAGTTTTATTTCAATAATGACTCTATTCTCATATCAATAAACCTACCAATAATAATTCTTCTTCTTACAGAAGAATCAGCTTTTAGATAATAAAAACATAAAATATGCCTACATAATTTTTGCCCATTTTACATTATTTAAATTTTTAAATTATTTCATATTAAATGCCATCCACTAATATGTTTTTTAAATGTTCTAAGTAAAGGGTCAAAAACTAGCAAATAGTTCTTTGTTAAAAGAAAAAAAATTACAAAACATCAAAAGCTAGCCATGGGGGGCTGGGGTGGTGGTTCAGTGGTAGAGTGCTCGCCTAGCATGCATGAGGCACTGGGTTCGATCCTCGGCACCACATAAAAACAAACTAATGTATTCACCTAAAAAAACTAAAAATACATAAATAAATAAATATTTTTTGAAAAAAGCTAGCCATGGGAATAATACCTCCTCTCTTAAAACCTTCTAATAATAAAGATCTGAAATCTAGAAATGTTATTAACAAAAATTTAGGCTTACTCCATGGAAAACAAAACTCAGAGGAGGAACTTAATGAAGCAAAGTGTTAATGATATGAAACTTCAAATAAAGGCTTTGTTTCCATTTTCTAATGTGTTAAATGTACCATTATGAAATTTTTCAAGCTTATACAATAAAAGAAAAATAAAATGAACCCCCTTTAAATAACACCAAGCATCAACAACTACCAACGCCTGGTCAGTGTTGATTCAACCTTAGCCCACATTTTCTTCCCCATCCTCTGGATTATTTTAATGCCCATTTCCCAGGGATTTTATTACATCATTATTAAATATTTTAGGTGCTTCTCTAAAAAAAAGTATTTTTTCAAAATCGCAATGCCATTATTAGCCTAAAAATATTAATACAAAGTTACTAATACTGTCAAATATCCAGCATTCAATTTCCCCTCTTTTCTCAGTAACTCTTTCTGACACTTTCTTTGTTCAACCAAATAATTCATACATATGACACCTGGTTAGTAGCTGCCTTAGTCTCTCTCTATCTGTAGGCTGGTTACCACTCCCATATTTGCTTCCTACAATTTATTTGCTTAAGAAACTGAGAGTATTTATTTGTCCTAGAGTTTCCCACAGTCTGATTCTGATAACTATCTGCACCATATCCTTTAACATATTCTTCTGTCTCCTATATTCTGTTTAAATCTAGAACTAGCAGTTTAAGATGATTTAGGTTCAATTTTTGGCAAGAATATTTCAGAAGTATTATTGTATACTTTCATCAGAAGGCACATACACGTGGTTGTCTCTCTCATACATGTTAACAGTCATTGACAACCATTGTCTAGGTTCATTATTTCATTAAAGTTCGCGAAATAGTGACATTCTGATTGCATCATTTCCTCTCCCCGGAAAATGATCTGATTACCATGTAGAATAATTTTTACAGCAAAGACAGGATAATGCTTGATTCTTTCCCTTTAACACATTTCAGAAGGTGAGTTGGCTCCCTAACATTTTTCAAAGGTCATTGATGAAGTCATTTTTTAAAATATCATAGAATTGGGGCTGGGGTTATGGCTCAGTGGTTGAGCGCTCATTTAGCATGTGTGAGGCACTGGGTGCAATCCTCAGCACCACATTAAAAAAAATAATAAACAAAATAAAGGTATTGTGTCCATCTACAACTAAAAAATTTTTTTAAAAATATATTATAGACTCATGGATTTTAAATATGTTGATGTGTTTCAACACATTGTGATTACTATTCAAATTGACTATGCAGTAGGGGCTTTTCTAGTTGACTCCTGGTCCTTCTGACAGGACCCCAGAAGTCCTTGATGCGTCCTTGCTTTCTGGCTTCACAAGGTGTTCCTGGCTCATTCTGCATTTCCAGTGCCAGATCCGGAATCAACCATATCCCCAAGAAGTCCAGGATGATTTCTATGAGTGCCCTGCCTGGATGGCCTCCACCTGGCCAATAACCTCACCTCCCACCTGCTGTGAGTGTTGGCTGCTAATGGTGCACAGCTGCCCCTTCTTCAGAGCTGTCTCTAAAAGGGTCTATGGCTAATGACTGAATGCAATGAGGGACAAAAGGCTTGTTTCTAGTAAAACGACCTACAGGGCAATTTCTGAAGCAGAGCTGAGTACAAGACTGGGGTGACACTGGTCTCTGGCCAAGCCCACATCCTTGTAGATTAGATTCCACCCCCTGTCCTGACTTGTTTCCCTCGCTCCACTGCACAGCACTCTCCTTCAGTAAGTCACTTTCACAAGAATCCCCTTCCCCCAGGTTTTGTTGAAGGAAACCAACCAAAGACACAGCCTTATAGCCTTTCTGTAAGAAATGATTTTAGGATCCTACTATATGGGTATACTACTGTTTCTAGATCTCTTCAGTGGACAGAGTTAGGAAATAATACATTTTTTAATGATTTAATTGAGTTCAAATTGATATTTCCAATTCCATTTTAAAATTATAGGGATTTTTGTAACTTCTCTGATTATATTTACATCTTTCTCTCTCACTATAAATCTTAGCTCCCAATGACATCAACATGCCTATTTGCTAAAGTCTGGAGAGCTTTTTTTTAATATAAGAACACAAACTGATCATGAAATATTGCAATCTTTTGAATTAATTTGCAACTTTACATCATTTTAAGTCAATATTGTTTTTCCCGAATATAATGCTTTAGCTCATAGGCAAATGTATCATACAATATCCTGAAAACCCCAATTAAAATTTATATTCTATGTAGATTCTATATTATTTTTAAAATTTTTTTTAATTGTAGTTGGTCACAATACCTATATTTTATTTATTTTTATGTGGTGCTGAAGATCAAACCCAGGGCCTCGAATGTGTTAGGAAAGTGCTCTACCACTGAACCATAACCCCAGCCCAAGATTCTATTATTTTATGAGCAGTGATCCCACCTCTCATTTCATTCATATGAATCACTGTCTTGTCATCAGATATTCAATCCAGACATTCCCGAAAAGAGTATATAAGGAAACGTCCCCCAATCACAATTAAATCTTTTTCTTAGCATTTCCTGCTTGTAATTTCCTTTTGTTTCCTCTGTGCCTCTCATATTTCATGATAATTTGGCTTTAAAATAAGCTAAGTGTGTATCTTCTCTAATGTTCTTAGCATTTCGGGTCCTATTTGATGAACTTTTATTTAAGTTATTTTTTTTGCCTCCTTGCCTATAGTTGATCTGGTTAAACTTAATTTTTAAAATAGTGGTAAAACATATATAACATAAAAATTCACATACTAATAGTTTTTAACTGTACAATTCTGAAGTGTTATGTACATTGATATTACACAATCTCCAGAATTCCTGCCATCTTGCAAAACCGAAACTCATATCCATGAAACTGCCTTTTCACCTCTAAATACTTCATAAAAGTGGAATCATAAGAATTTGTCTGCTTTTACTTAGCCTATGGCTTATTTATATTAATGTCCTCCAGATTCATCCATGTTTTAGCATGTGTCAGAATTCCCATCCTTTTTTAAAAGGTTGAATAATAGTTCACTCTAAGTATACATCATATTCTGTTTACCCATTAATCCATTGAAGGACACTTGGATTGCTTCCGTCTTTTGGCTATTATGAATAAAGCTGTTATGAACATGAGTATTCAGTATCTCTTTGATACCCTGCTTTTGATTCTTTGGGGCATAAATCCAGCAGTGGAATTGCTAGTCACATAGTAATTCTATTTTCAATTTTTTGAGGAACTGCCATACTAATTTTCCATAGCCAGCTGCACCATTTTACATTCCCACTAACAGTGCACAAGGGTGTTTAAATTTAATTGTTTAACACTAGATTAATTTAATTATCTGATCCTTATCCATCTTAGTGATGCTGAGCTACACAAAGTGGGGGATCAATGTTGATACAGTTGATATGTCAGTGGTACACCCCAGCATTAGCACTGATTATCTACTTTACCATTTGATAACTAAGTGGGATGTGTAGAGGCTGCAATAAGGGCTTGGTAGTATTCTACCAAAATGGACTTGCCATACTACACTGGTAGCTTAGGGTAGCCAGTATAGATTAAGCAGGCTGTGAGCAGGCTCTTAAAGATATACAGCTACTCCCTAGGAATGAGTCACACTGAAAACATGACTAATTCCTCCAGTTTACTACAATCTATATTCTTCTCCCTGAAATCTCTCACCCAATTCCGTAAGTGTTATCTTGAAATAGAGTGCTCCTCAACAGATTACAAGGATAAGGGATGTCTGCTTCTCTCTAGACTTATGACATTGGGCCAATCGCTTACTCTGTGAGACTCAGTTTTATCAAGTCAGGTTAAAAATATACACCCTACCTAGGGCTGGGGTTGTGGCTCAGTGGTAGAGCGCTTGCCTATAGTATGCATGAGGCACTGGGTTCGATCCCAAAGACCACATAAAGAAATAAAATAGAAGTATTGTGTCCATGTACAACTAAAAATGTATTACCAAAAATTATACACCATGCACAATGTGATTGCTCAGAATAAATAAGAAAACAGGGCTGGGGGTTGTGGCTCAGCAGTAGAGTGCTCGCCTAGCATGTGCAAGGCACTGGGTTCAATTCTCAGCACCACATAAAAATAAATAAATGTCCAACTACAACTAAAAATATTTTTTTAAAAAAACAAAACGAATATGAACATGTTTTGAAAATATGAAATTAACTACAAAATACTACTTACCTGCAAAGTACTTTTATAAGGAAATAATTCTCCTGAAACATTATTGCCATTTCTAGAACAGACATCTGCTCTCCCAAGGAACAAACTAAATTCTATCTGAATATGAACTTTGAAGGTTCAAATCTATAGTTTGGTTTTCTTGAACTACACATCATCCCACAACTGTAAAGCAAAAATATGGGCAATATGAAGAGAAATCAAAGAGACCCTTATCACTCAGTTTAGGCTGATTTCGAAGAGTTCAAAGAAGGTGATATTTAGGAAAATTAAGAATTAATGTTCAGAGACATGGAACCATGATTCTAGAAAACAGATTGCTTATTGGTTATCAAATACAAATAACCTGCGTTGCTTACAGCTATCAATAGGAGATTTTTATCAATGGAAGTATTGGAGCAGAGGGAAATCTAGCATTAGGAAAACTAATGAATTAGACAAGCTCTAACATCCCATCACACTTAAAGTTCCTTTGATTCACAAGAACTAATAGAAATATAGAGGCAGGTGGGTAAATCTCACCCTCTTCACGTATACTAGGATACAGTCCTAAATCATAACCTATGAGATTAATTTCCAAGCAGAATTGCAAGGAAAGCTATGGTTGTGTCCTCCAAAATAAAGGAACTTATACCCATCTTCACAGACAATTTAAGGATTATTCTCTTTTGAGGTAAAGTAATCATCTATACCATTTTTAAAGAGGTTTCATTTTCCCTTTGATACACAAGAACTTTGAAAGTATAAGTGGCTATCTGAATTAAGTTGCTTTTTTGCGTGGAGTTTAAAGAATTTAAGGTTTTAAAGATAACAGGCAACACTGAGAACAAGGAAAGCAGAACAGCAAGAGGCCTTACTACAATCAAAATGTGGATGTCAGAATTGTAAGTTAGAAAAACAAGCCTGTTTTCCTCCAAACACAGCACGCAAGTTCCTTCACCTAGTTAATCTTTGTTTCATAAGACATTCGAGAAACCAAACACTGTCCATATTAGCACTGTTCACTCAATACAGTCCACTTACTCGGCATGCTCCTGTGTACAACATTTCCATACCTGCTGATAACAAATACGCGATAAGTGAAATTTTTTACAAGATTCCACTGATTCAGAACCAGAAGAGGCAGGTGTAATAATATGTAGCAAAGACTCACTAAACAGTATGAGCTTCATCTAATAAAATCCTTTACAGGAAGTTAGCAAAAGATATTTGACTTTATTAACTCGATTCATTCTCTAGGAAGCAAAGAAAAGGAAGGTTTCCTTTTAGAGCTTGTATTTACCAATTAATTAGCCAACATAAGATATGAGCTGTACAGTCAAGCCTTCCACAGGAGGGGAAGTATCCTGAGGTTATGCAAATAAAGCTGCCTGGTACAACATATTTGAAAAGGAAAGGGAAAGGGAAGACCATTTCATAATCTAAGCAGGAAAAGAACAAAGAAACACCCTGCTATATTTTCAATAAGATCAAGGATGTGCCTTTAGTCTTTTCTACACTGTAACAAGCTCCCAACAAAAAAGATGACCTAAAACCTTGGTAATACTAATTTTAAAAAATTAAAACTTTGTTATGTTCCAAAATATCCTGCAGCCTTACAACAAACTAAGCTTCAATCACAAAAGTACAACATCAAAAAGAAAGAGAGAGAGAGAGAAAGAGAGAGAGAGAGAGAGAAAGAAAGAAAGAGAGAGAGAGAAAGAGAGAGAGGGAGGGAGGGAGGGAAGGAAGAAGAAGAGAGAGAGAGAGAGAGAGAGAGAGAAAGGAGAGGAGAGAGAAGAGANAAGGAAGGAAGGAAGGAAGGAAGGAAGGAAGGAAGGAAGGAAAGAAAGAAGGAAAGAAAGAAAGAAAGAAAGAAAAACAAGGTAAGGTGAAAGAGGTTAGTGTAGGGAAGCGACCTTTTTCTGCTATTTTCTCTAGTCTACCTGAGTGAGCTTCTCTTGATTTAAAATGAGTAACCTTAAACCAAAATCAGGAGCCCTGATCCATCTCAGCTTAAAACATCTATCTATACTTGCAAAGGAAGAAGGAGAGAATATAAAGGAACTGTATTCCTTTTCATTCATTAAAAGAGAAAATTAAAACAAATCGAGTTTTTGTTGTTATTGGGGTTTTTTTGTTTGTTTTGTGGGTTGGGTTTTTTGTTATTGTTGTTGTTTTGGTGCTGGGGACTGAACACAGTGCCTTGTGTATGCAAGGCAGGCACGCTACCAACTGAGCTACATCCCTAGCCCCACAAATCTACTTTTGAAGTACTTTTTTTTTCTTTAATTATAGATGGACACAGTATGTTTACTTTATCCATTTTTATGTGGTGCCAAGGATGAAACCCAGTGCCTCACCCATGCCAGTCCAGCACTCTACCACTGAGCCACAACCCCAGCCCGATACAAAGTTCTGAATTGGCATTATTTGTAATTCCAGAATCAAGCTGCAATCCAGACCAAAAATGGTTCAGAATAGTCCACCCCACCACCTGTGCAGGTTTTATTTATAGCCAGAGAAAAGGAAGTATGATAGTGAACATAGAAATAATGCACACAGAGAGATTAACTGAATAAAGTTTGGTGGTTGCCTTATTTCAACCTGATTTGAACAGCTAGCTGCCTATCTCTAACTGAGGCTCTACGATTGGCTGAAATTCTGCTACTTATTACAAGACTAAGTTATTTTACAATCTGTTTACACAACAAGTTATGCTATACTTCACTATGTACCAAGAAACCTTTAGACCAAATTTAAAACATATATGAAGGCAGCTTTAGGCCAAACTTAATTCAATTTAACAATCATGTTCCCAAAATCTCATCACTGATGGAACTTGAGGCTCATCTTCAACTCCCTTCTCTTTCCTATTAATATCCACTTCCTGGGCCATCTCATCCCATGCCATAGATTTAAAAATATTTATGTATTAATGATTCTCAAATTCAGATTCGTATCTTCCATGATATCCAGATACTAGGATGTCTTATGGATATTTCAAACATAACATGTTCAAAATGGAAATTTGTATTTCCACCCCCACAGCCCAAACCTTCTTCATCCTCTGTATTCACCATTTGAGAAAACAGAATAACTCAATCACCTGTGTCAGACCTGTCTCAACTCCTACGTCAAAATTGTCAGGCTCAATAATCTAGGTATCTGCCTATGGTAGGACCACAAAAGTAAGAGGACAGAAGCTCAAAGACCAAGGTTTTGCCATCAAAGGAAGCAAGCTACAGCTTGGACAATGACTTGGAAGGATTCACCATTTTTAGTCAGATATTCTCTCAACTCAAGTGAGGTTTCAGAGATTCTAAGTATTGAGGAAATGGAGGCAATTCCAATGTAGTGTACAGAAAACTGGAATTAGTGAAATGTAATGGGAATAAAATCCGTATGCTTGATTATTTACTCATGATCTAAAACTTTTATTTCCCTGTACCGAAACCCCCAACCTCAGACACGTAAATATTTCTTGGGCCTAGGAGTCGTTATACATTAGCAGGTTCGTGTGAGTAACAATAAGGAAAATGACTCCTGCTGTTTTTCTGACACAGGAAAAGCAGGCCCACCAGAAGCTCTGTACCTAGGTGCCATCTATGCAGATTAAAATACTTTAGGAGGGTAAAGTAAGATAATATGTAGCATAAGTAAGGTGATCATTTTGAATTTCCCATTTTCTGCTTACCCTGCATGGGGTTGTGTGTGCATGGGTCTAAGTGTTAGCTCCATTACCTACTAGCACTGTGACTTTGGAAAGCAAGCACCCATCCCAGAGAATTGTAGGGAAGAGTAAATGAGAGAAAAAAATAGTAACGATAGAGAAGAGCACAGAGAACAATGTCCATGTATGGCCAAAGACGCAAACAGGCAATGCTCTTAGTTGTAAGATAATAATGTTTAAAGACTCTAGGATTCAGAAACCAAAAAATGCTTTGTAATGTCAAAATACTAAAGCTCAAAGGGAGATTTCTTTCCTCCTCTGAGGTGACTACAAAACTTCTAAGCTTGGGCTGGGGATGTGGCTCAAGCAGTAGCGCGCTCGCCTGGCATGCGTGCGGCCCGGGTTCGATCCTCAGCACCACATACAAACAAAGATGTTATGTCCGCCGAAAACAGAAAAATAAATATTAAAAATTTAAAAAAAAAAAACTTCTAAGCTTCCTAGTAACAGATAATAATATAAGTATAAATTCTAAGACGTAACCTCAGAGAAAATGAGGATAAATTTTTTGTTTACTCAACCTTAGAGATATCTAATCTCCAAAGGCGTGACATAAAAAAAAACACATGTATTATTAATTGTTTATATCAGTGATCCTCATTACAAATTCTTAGAGGCATGTCTGAGTATATAAATTATGAATTCAGAATAAGTACATGGGTTAGAGCAGCCAAAAATGCTAAGTATAACACATCCCATGTGGCACTTTGTCAAGAGGACGGTCCTACTATAACTTGTCTGAAACTGCAAAGTCACATTTTCTGATTCATCTCCTGCACAGCTACTTCTGTTTCAGTCTTTCTCACTCGCGGGCCTATGACTTATTCAGAATGCCACTAGAAATGCCTGGATTGCTCCATATAAAGTCTTTCAAATAATCCTAAATCACCGCAGCTGATTTATTTTTATTGCATCTCCAAGACACAATTAGAGTTGCTTTTATAGCACCATGTGCTAACACTGACTTTCTCCAAATGTGTAAGTTAGAAACAGCACAGATTTGGGCCTATGGAAAATAGGGTAGCTCTAGCAGGTGGTACCAACTGCACCTAACCAAATCCATTAGATGACACAAAGCTTCAGAAGCTTCAGTTTCAGTCCACATATGACAAAAAAAAAAAAAAAAAAAAAAAAAAAAATTNNNNTGCCATAGACTGGGTGGCTTAAAAAAAAAAAAAAAAAAAAAAAAAACAGAAATTGAGCTGAGGCCGTAATGTTCCAGAAGACTGCACAGGAATCATGTAAGACAACTGGTCAACAGCCTCCTCAATACAGACTTTGACAATTTCTTGTCTCTGTCACAACTGATAGGAGATGCAGTCAGATGGAGGAAGTGAGTTCCACCTGCCCTAAATAACTCCCCATCCACCCTAACCTCCTGAATGTTGTTGTGCTCCAAGCAACTGAGTAGACTGCACCACTATTTCCTAACCCCTAATCTCTCACTCTTCCAACTGCTCCTCCAGGGGAGTAAAGGCCATCCTCAGATTCCCCATCAGCAATGATATCAGATGCCAGCAGAGCATGCCAAGCTTTAGGCTGAAGTTTAGGCACTAAACACCTCACACCTAGACCTCTGCGGTGGTTACTAAACTGTCGTCCATCCTGTGTCCCTAGCTCACCCTGAACATGTTTAGTCTTCCTAAACTCCCAATACTCAACTCTTCCAGTGTCTCTATAAAGCACAGGAAGTAAACTTTAAATCGGTGGCTGTCTGGAATACACTCTGGCTCCAATCTGTCTTTCCAGTATTATTTTGTACTTATCTTAGATAAATCCCACATTCAAACAGTTCTCAGTAATTTTGCTTCTCCACTTCCTAAACCCACTCCACTACCTGCTGCCTAGCCAGTTCATACCAAAGCAATCCCAGTTCTCCTATAGATATCCCCAAACCATCCTATTTGTGATATGAAAGAACCCCTCTGCATACTCTAAATTCCTATAGTGACACTCGTTCCCTTTGCTCTATTTCACACATAAATATTACTCATTCATTTAATCAATAAAATGCATTTGGATGCCAGATGTTAGGAGATATTCTGGACCACACAATATGGCCCTCAAAAACTAAGTCACAGTCTATGGGAGAAGAGGAAGGAAAGAAACTTACCATTTACTGAGTGTCCATTCTAAACAGATCACCATGACATCTTTTTCCAATGCATTAGTTCAGTTCATCCTCACAACTCCATGAGACAGCCACTGTCATCATACAATATGGAAGCTGTGTCTCAAAGAGTTGAAACAACTTAGAAAGGCTACCATGTATACTTCTCATTCTGTGCTGTCCCTGTCCCCTTCTCAGGTTCTCTGCCCATCTCTGCCTTGCTCTCTGTCACTGGAAGTCTGATCTCTAGGATTTGTACTACAGAAGCTCCTTCGTACTGTGGCTACCAGTTAGGCTGGGTCAATAGGAAGCACCACAGGGGCTAAGAGGGCAGTATACCCACTCCCCCTGCTCCTTCCTGACTTACGAGAGCTCAAGTAGTGGCTGCATTCCACAGCCACAGCCAGCCCCTGTGAAACAGCTCTTCCACAGCTCCAGATCTTCCTATGAGGATCTAGCAAGACCACTGACTGCTTCCTGTTGCCCCTTAAGGTCAGGATTGGAAGATAGGAATGTTCCACTTCTAGACTGGAGAAATACCTTGCCCTATCCACACTTCCATAAGTACCTTGCTCTATCTACACCTCCATAGTCCCTCCGTAAAACTCTCTCCAGTCAGGCACAATGGCACATTCCTATAATCTTAGCAGCTGAAAAGAATCGCAAGTTCAAAGCCAGCTTCAGCAATTTAATGAGGCCCTAAGCAATTCAGTGATACCCTGTCTCAAAATAAAAAAGGGCTGGAGATTCGGCTCAGTGATTAAGCACCCCTGGGTTCTATCCCCAGGGGTAGGGGGTGGAGGGGATTCTCTCCAGTTGAACCCACTAAGTGTGACAACCATTTCCTGCAGATATACAAAGCAGGATTTTAACCTATGTGGGTATTACTACAGAGCCCTCCTTTTTCATTGAGAGGTCTACTATGTTAAAGGTCTGTACTGAAGATCAGAATGAAGGGCAGCTCAATCTAACAGGAAGGATCAGAAAAAACTTCAGTAAACACATCATGTGAGCACAAGTCAGTCTTCAATGGTAAATCGGAGTTCATTACACAAGCAGAGTGAGAAATCACATTCAAGGACAAAGTGGATAATGGGTTCAAAGTCACAGAGACACAAAGATATCTTATTAACCACAGTAATTATGTCAAGGGTTTGTAAGAAAATAAAGGTGGTTGAGGGTTTCTAAACTGTGAAAATAATTTCTTACCTCTCTATCCCAATTCATTTGTGGAGATGAGATGCAAAGAACGAGCTGAGCACAGTGGTGCTCAGGAGGCTAAGGCAGAAGGTTTGTGAGTACAAAGCCAGTCTCAGCAATTTAGCAAGGCCCTGTCTCAAAATTTAAAATATTAAAAAGAACTGAAGATGTAGCTCAGTGGTTAAGCACCCCTGAGTTCAACCTCTGGTGCCACAAAAAAAAAAAAAAAAAAAAAAAAAGAGCTAGAGCTAGATTCTAAGCAAGAGAACAAATTCACCAATTCTCTACCTTCAACTGATGCTCATCACGGAATCATTTAACATAATACACAAGCTCATAATACACAAGTCTCATTTGCCCCTACCTAACCCATACAGATTCATCAGCACCACCTAAGTTTTTCACTGAGTCTGCCATGCCTTTTCATGCCGTGCTTCTTATTTGAGATACCTACTTTTCACTTTCCACTTGATGAACTTTTTCTTACCTTTCTGTACTCATCTCAGGTGCCTGCTTAGCTGTAACTACTTCTGGCCATCCGAGATGCTTCCACAGTGTCTAGTGCAAAACTCTACAACAGAACTCTCATGGCACAGAACATGCATTATATATACTTGTTTGCATATCTGTTGACTGACTCAGCTGTGAACTCCTAGAAACCAAGCAGGCTACCTGGATCCCTAAATTCTGTCCAAAACAACTGGGTCACACCTTAGGCAAATTATTTACCCTCTTTAAGCCTCAATTTCATTATCCATAAAATGGGAATAATAACAACATTGACCTTGTAGGATTGTTAAATGAGTGACATAGAATTATGCCTGTCACACTCTAAGCCCTCAATAATTGTTACTAATATATATTGCATATCCTTTATTCCTGTATAAAAAGCATACATTTATTGAATAAATAAACTTTCCATTTCCTATTTCTCTGCATAAATACCAAATTCTACTTAGATGGCCTCTGTTTCATTAAATCAAGAAAAGACAAGACTTTCATCTCTAAACACGTGCTACATAATGACATTTAGGTCAGTGTCAGATAATATATGCAGTAGTCCCATTAGATTATAATGGAGATGGAAAATTCCTATCACCTAGTGACATCATAGTCATCATAATATCTTGAGCAATGTACTCTTCAAGTGTTTGTAGTGACGCCAGTATAAAAACTCTGATGCTAGTATAAAATACTGCCATTCACACAAAAGCACAGTACAAACAATTATATACATAATGCTTGATATTGAAAATCCACAATTATGTTACTGGTTTGTATGTTTACTATGCTATGTTTTTTATCATTATTTAAGAGTGTCCTCTCTCTAGTTATTAAAACAAAGCTTACTGTAGGCCTGTATGCCGTGTTATGCCAGCCTCAGTTTCAGACATCATGTTTATCACGTCTCTTGATTTCATCATTTTCTCTCTGCTTGATTTAGTCACAAGTTGTTTTGTTCCTCATGGCCCTTGGAGCAAAAAGCCTAAGCCATACCACCTAGGTTTGTGTAAGTATACTCTACATTTGCAAAACAATGAAATCAGTTAAAGACACATTTCTTAGAATGTGTTGCTGTCATTTAGCAACACTTCACTGTACTTACACTGCAACTGGTTAATAATAATAACCACCTTTTCTGTAAAGGAATTTAGTTCCTCACCAAAGCAATGTAAAATTATTGCACTCTTGTAATACTTTTTTTTTTAAGTTTTTAAGTGACAGCATTTTCAAGCCCTGAATCCTTAACTCTCACAGCTTTGGTTTAAAAGTCCATGTGCCAGAACCCCACCAAGAAAAACAATCAGCACCTAGAACAATGTGCTCAGGAAGTGAGAAAAATGTAGAGATCAGCTTCCAGTTGAGCCCCAAGTTCCCCAGGAAAGGCAGCACCGCAGCCAGTGGAGACACAGGGCACCAAGTTAAGAAAGGCACTGCTGACTTTGAACAGTCTCCAGGCCACAATGGAGAGGCACTGTCACAGTCACCCTGCTCGCTGCAAAGGGGAGCTCAGGCCTTCGGGGGCCCACACACCTCCTGCAGGAATCAGTGCCCACAAGAGACTCCAGCCCCACCTGATAAGACTGGCCTTATTGCTGCCCTTTGACCAGCTCTGATGTCATCAGGACACCTCCTCTTGTTGGCACTCTAGTCCCTGTGCTCATTCTAGACCCCCACTCCAATGGAGCTGGAAAATCACCAGTTTTCATATCAATCTGCTTAACAGTGACTAACTCTCACCTTCCAAAACCTGTCTGGCCTAGCACCTTTCCAGAAGCCACACTTCTTGCTGGAATTCATGTAAGCACACAGTCACTTGTTGTGGAAAATAACAGGACAACACCATTATTTGACCTGAATTTTTTTTAAAACTAAGATAATGACTACACCATTTGGTTGTATTTAATATTCTTACAAAGGACAGTTCTCTACTTACAGGCCTTCTTGTTGAGGCACCTTGAACAGAGTGGTAAAATTCTGGCTGAACTCGGCTATTTTTCTTGATTCTTCGCTTCCTCACTGAAGTTTCTTGCTCACTCTGATGGTGAGCTTCCACCAAGGGCTTCACTTCTTCCAATCGGGCAGCTGCAGCTGCTGCAACCCGCCGTCTGATGTGCCGAGGACTTGCTCTGAATCCCTGTGACAGAAAACACAACAGAACAAATCCAGATTTGTATTGTCAGTCTGGACACTCTCCGGAGCTAGTTACACAAAGAGATTCCAAAATCACCATGCTCAACAAGGCCATTCACACCCCCTAAGTCAGCGTGTAGGAGGCTGAACATGCAAGCATATCCCTAGGTGCTCTGTGAAGCATCATGGGGCTTAAGAGCCCAGAGTTATTCTACATTAAAAAATGCTCTTACTCCAGTAAAAAAAGTTAAAGGCAGGTGGACACACTGCTTTACTTATGTATCAAGCAGACTACAAGTGAGGAAGGATATTTCCACTTTGGCATGAAGCAGGGTATAGGAAGCAGGACAGAATGACATTCCTGGATACAGTGTCACTCTTCATTCCTGACAGCAGACTCTTTTTCAGGGAGGAAAAGTACAGATGCAGACTATCATCACTGGAGCAAAGGGTGTATGGGTTTTGGTGTCAGAAGGGCCTGGGTCCAAATGCCAACTTGTTAACACAATTTATTAAACCATTCCAACCTATAAGACATTAACATTCTACTCACAGGGCTTTTAAGTTTTAAATAAGGGAATATATGTAAAATTCCGAGCATAGTATTTGGCCAAAAAAGAGGTGTTTGAAAAAATGGTCATTTTCTTTCTCTCTTTGAGTGAGTATAAGGACAACTCATTAGACAATGGAAACAAGTTCAGCTAAGCCACATTGTGCATTTGTGAATGTGCAAACAATTCGGGAAAACATAAAAACTACATAAAACAGCTTCTGCTCTCATGTAGCTTGAAATTTGCCAGGGAGTAGAAGAAATTTAACATGGAATTCATGAATACACAGGAAATAAAGAAGGGTGAAAGCTGGAAATTCAGGACTCTCAGTTCAAGCAGATCACAGAGGGGGAAATCAATGAATGAAACCAAGAATAGTCTACATTTGGCTTAGTTGAGTGGGTGGCACTTGAAGAATGAATAAAATTTATATTCCAGGCAAGGGAAACAACATAAGGAATGAATGAATAAGTGAAGTGAAGTGAAGTAAAGTGATGGATGAATGGAATATTTACATTGCAAGAAGAAACTTTATTGGGGGCTGGGATTGTGGCTCAGTGATAGAGTGCTTGCCTAGCACGTGTGAGGCACTGGGTTAGATCCTCAGCACCACATAAAAAAAATAATAAATAAAGTTATTTAAGAAACATTATTTGATGATGTACCAGGATGAGGGTATAAGGCAAGCATGGTAGGGGACTGGGAGAGGAAAATAAGCAATACATGCTCCCTAAAGGGTTTCTTTGAGTTTGTGAGTCTTTGAATTTTAAAAGATGCTTAAAGGTTAAAGTGAGGGCATAAAAATGGGGACTGAGAATTTCAGAGGAAGAAATACTACAAGAAAAGGCCTGAGCATGACTCAATGGGATAATGAAAGATTTCTGTGTTCAGGGGGACTTCACAGGGGGACCTGGGAAATGTGCTAGTGTCTGATTATAGAGACACTGGATACAAGCTAACAGATATGAAGGCAGAGGGAGTAGTGATGACCCACACAGTCAAAAGTAGCACTGAGGTCAACAGAAATCAATAAGGAGGAAATGAAAGTAGATTTGGCAAAACAGAGGTCATCATTTGGGCTCTTTCTTCTCATCCCAAATACATTTTCCAACTCCCATCATTCCCCTGTGTGCAAGTTCAGCTGGTCCTCTTCAACTCAAATAGTCTCAGAAGATCCCCGCATCTCCCACATAACCCAAGAGATGCCACAGCAGCTGCCGGAGAAGAGGATTAAGAAGAGGCAGCTGGAGGCAACTGCAAAACTGTGCTACAGAGCAGAGTTCACACCAAGCAACGTCAGAACCAACAACCACACAGGCTGCTTTTTAAATATGCAGGTTCCTGGACATCCCACCCCCACCCCAAAACACACACACTCTTTCCTCCCTTCTGAATTAGACCCACTGGGAGTAATATTTCTACACTTTGAAGACTGAAAGTCTCCAGGAGCCAGGACTTAGTGTAACCACTAGATGGCACTATTAAACACAGCCCCCGCATTCTCTCTAGTTCAGAAATGTGTGTACTGGTAGAAAGAACAAAGTATTTGATAATACACTAGCTTCTATAGTAGTAGAGTGAGTCAAGTGTACTTCTATGGCAATAATGTAAATTCTGTGTCTCTTATTAGCAACCAAAATTTACTTAATTTGAATAATTACCAAAAGTCTTTGGTTGTCTACAAATTCTAGCAACACTTAGGGAGAAAAAATGCATAAAACTTCCTTAAAGTGACAAAAAAAGAAGAGATTAAAACATGTTGTTATAGCCACTCTGGAGAGCAAGAATCCACATGACTCCATCTACCCTAGAGAAATTTTACCAGGAGTACCCAGGGAGACATTCAATGCAGAATCATTTATGATACTAAAACAACTTAAATCAGTCTTGAACATCAGCCATTTCCATTCCACCTTCACAATGTTTTCCAGATCTGAGCCCCACTATACAGACCTCTGTGATTTCTGTTCTATCAAAGACACTTGTATTATTTTAAAATAACTTTTTAAAAACATTTATAGTATAGTTCACAAACAGCATAGCCAGAATATCAGGGTACAGTACTGCCTCTGTCATTTACTAGATGAGTAATCTTGGATAGTTACTTAACTATCCTCACCTGTAAAATGGGAATTAAAAATGGTATTTCAAGCCAGGCATGGTGGTGCATAGCTGTAATCCAAGCAACTCAGGAGGTTGAGGCAGGAGGATCCCAAGTTCTAAGCAACTTAGTGAGACCCTATCTCAAAAAAAAAAGTGTTTTGGTGGGGGCGATGGTTGGGGAAGTAGCTCAGTAGTAAAGGGCTTGCCTATCATGTATGAATCCCTTGGTTCAATCAACAGCACTTCAAAAAAATTAAAAATAAAATTTAAAAAAAAGGGCTGGGGACATAGTTCAGTGGTAAAGCACCCTTGGATTCAATCGCCAGTATAAAAAATATATATATATTTCATAGGATTGTTGAGAAGAATAAATGAATTAATTTATGTAAAGTACTTAGAAGAGTGCTTGGTGTGTATATAAGAGTTGTCTATGATTACTATGTATACTTGTGTGAATAAAATACATTACTGAGCACAATCAGATGCAAAAAGGAAAATGAGTCACACTGCCGTGTGCTTTGCTGACAGACACATGTGAGGCACTGATCAAAATGAGAGCTCTTTGCTCAAGAGGGTCCCAGGCATTTATTCTCCAGTGTATCAAATCACTGGGCCTGAATGCCAGCTGTTACTTACTAGGAGAGTGGCCTTGGCTAAGTTATTTCTCTGCCTCAGAGTTTTCATTTGTAAAATGCTCATGAAACCTCTCTCACAGTGTTATGGTGGTGTCAAATGGTATAGTCTACACTGGGTACTCAGAACAGTACATAGCATATAAATAGTAAGTTATCACTTATTCTCCGTATTATTACTACATCACTTTCTGGATATTGTGGCAGCAATTTACATGTCAATAGTTCAGAGCTATGATTACAAATACTATGAACAACATTGGACAGTCACACTTTATATTTCCCTAAATCAATGCACAGGATTATATCTCTTTGTCTATGAGGCACTTAACTTAAATACTATAAAAAATATTACTAGGGGCTAGGGTAGCACATGTGACATACTGGGTTCAATTCTCAGCACCACACAAAAATAAATAAATAAAATAAAATAAAGGTATTATATCTATCTACAGCTAAAAAAAATTAAATATTTTACTAAAAATTTTATTTTAAAACAGTAGGTGGTGCTACAGGCTTTGACAGTTATTAACAAAATTTGATGGTGTTAGTATGAAGTCCTTTTCTCTCTATTCATTTATTCATTTAATCCAGCCTAGATACTCTTTAATGGTTAGGTCCCGGACATTTGGAAGTCTCTCAGGAGGGGATACCTACCATTTTTAGGAAACTTCAATTTATCACATCTGCTGGATAATAACAATCTCTCAAGATGTGCAGTTATGTGTGTGTGTGTGTGTGTGTGTGTGTGTGTGTGTGTGGTACATTTAATACAAAATATACTCCTAGATTTTTAATTAGGTGCACAATATAGTATTGTTAACTACAGGGAGAGGCACAATATTGTACAGAAGATCTCTAGAGAATATATTCATCTGCCACTGCCTTGACATGCAACTGAATCAAGGTCACTCCCTGGCTACTAAATAACCACACAGAGACAGAAAATACCTTTTTGGAGGTTCAGTGACAGTTCCTTGACCTCAGCTTCCACAAGGGAGTCAAAGAGGCAGGCAAAGAGAGAGAGCACACCTGAGACCATCCTATTTATTGAGGGGAAGGCATTCAAGAAAGTTCAACCCAAATAAGGCAAGGGATTGGGTTTCAGAGGGTTTCTTGGTGATGTCTTGTGGTCAGCAGATTGACATCTTGGAAAGCCACACCCATCTCAGGTGCTGTGTGGGGATCATAAGCAGAGCGAGCAAAAAAGGACACATATGTGGCACAGCCCAGTCAGAGCAGCATCATCAGTCCAGTCCCTTCATATACTCAAATGCGCATAGCTCACACACAGCCCATGGCTGCCTCACGCCTCGTGACATGCCACAAACAATTTCCCATTTCCACCTCCCTCCAGCCCCTGATAACCACCACCCCACTCTGATTCTATGAATTTGATTATTTGAGATATTTCACATAAGTGGAATCATGCAGTACTTCTTTTTTTGTGACTGGGTTATTTTGTAGCATAATGTCCCTCAATTTCATATATTGCATATGGCAGGATTTCTTTATTTTAAGGCTGTTAGGATTCCACTGTAGGTATAAGCCACATTTTCCTTATCCATTCATCTACTGATATTAGGTTGCTTCCATATCTTAGCTACTTCAAGAAATGCTGTAATGAACATGGGAATGCATATATCTCTTCCAAGATCCTGATTTTAATTTAGGGGGATTAATACTCAGAAGTGGGACTGTGGGATCACATAGTGATTCTCTTTCTAATTTTTTGAGGAATCACCTATTCCAATCTGCTTCCATGGTGGTTGCATTACCTTACCCTCCCACCAACAGTGTATGTATATACAAGGGCTCTAATTTCTCCATATCCTTGACAACACTTGTTATCTTTTGTTTTGGTTTGGTTTTTTTGTTTGTTTGTTTTGTTTTGTTTGGGGTTTTTTTGATGATCGTCATGCTAACAGGAGTGAGGTGATATCTCACTGTGATGTCCTGATACACAGCTAAGTCAAGATCCGCTCTTTTAATAACCTGATATAGCTCATGGTAGGGGCCTGGACCACACTCAATAAATTAAAGTCTCTGTGCTCGGATTCTGAATATTAAATGAAGGCATGAAAAGACTGAAAAAGTCAGCAGGAATTCATTAGTTCCAGTGGCTAAAGCAAAGACCTTCTGAGGCTGCCTAGTATTGCCTGTTTTAACCAGATGTTCAGTCTTGATTGTGAGTTCTATCACATATTTGTAATTGACACTCTCTTGGTTTAAGTCAGACAGAGTCAGAATTTTTGCCTCCAAACAAAAACCTCTAGTGCATTTGCTTTGTATTATGCTTTCAGATGGTTAGCTATTTTCCTTTGACATTGAATACTCAAACTAAACCAGGCTGTTTGGCTGTGTACACTGGCATAAAAGGGGAATATACATAATAGCATTTATCTACTGAGCATCATTTGGGTCACATCTAATAATATACCTACTACCAGGACAAACAAACTGAGGCTTTTCAAGGCTAAGTAATCTATCAAAGGACAGAACTTGTAATTAGAGCTTTTTTATTTTTATTTTTTTAACAGTACTGGTATTTTTATACTTGCTAAGCAAGAGCTCTTCCACTGAGCTACATCCCCAGTCCCAGAACTTGGCAATTAGAAAGACCCAGATTGGAACCAAGGTTATCTAATGCCAACTAGTGCCCTTCACTTCTCTGCCTTTATGCAGAGAGAGTGTAAGACAGTAATGAATTTGGAACCTGAGGTCCATTTATATTCACAGGACTGGAAAGTGCTACAAATATAGGTTGATGGATTATAACAAGAAAAGGTCTATACACAATTTAAATAAAATTGAGAGAGACAAAAATGAACAAAAACACATTTTCAGATAAGAATTGTTATGTAAGGTCAAACTACCATCAGGTTTACTGATGAAACACCTGAATAGATGAAAACAGAACACATTGGATCACTGGGCATTTACATAGAATTGTCTCTGTGGTATTAGCATAACTGAAAAATTAAGGCACATAGCTATACAATATATAAATCTACCAGATACAGATGAAGCTCAACAACCTGTTGTTTCTAAAGCGTATAATATCCCATAAAAAAAAAAAAAAACTCCGTGATTTCCCTCATTCCAGGACAGAAGTAAGGTGTATAGCAAGTTCTTTGAGTCTGTGAACAACATTCAAGACAAATAAGGGTATACAAACAACTTGGACAGGAAAATATATATATGTCTTTATTTCCATGAACCTCTAATAGAAATCTAGAATACAGTTCAATTATATATAGGCTATAAGTCTGTTATTAATAGCAGTACTTGTGACTTTTGCCACAAAAAAGTAATCACAGATATTTAAATATTAAATTATAAAGGTTGCAAATATCTTTAAAATACCATATATACTCATTATTTCAGAATCAAAGGAGTAAATTAGTAAAATTTTCACTAGATCTTGTTACTTAATGCACTAAGAAGTACATACTGGGGCTGGGGTTGTGGCTCAATGGCAGAGGACTAGCCTAGCACATGTGAGGCATTGGGTTGGATCCGAAGCACCACACAAAAATAAATAAATTAAACAAAGGTATTGTATCCATCTACAATTTTTTAAAAAGTATTTTTTAAAAGAAGTATATATTGCTGTAAAATTGTTTTAATAATTTAAAATATTTCAATATAATTGGTTTCCTTTATGATTAGATATATTTAATTTTATGCATTTAAAAACATTCTCAGAAAGAGTCCATGGGTTTCACTACTCTTCCAAAGGAGTTTAAGGAGTTTATCAAAACAAAATAGGGAAATGTCACAGAAAAAGAGAAAAATAGAGAAAGTCTCAGAAATTTACATAAAGAGTTTATGACAGATACTGCTGACTCCTCACCAAAATTCAGGCTTGCCTCTCACCAAAATTTAAGAAGCTGTTCACTAAAATTCATGCTTGCCTCTACATTTCCCAGCCTCCCTTGCAGTTAGGTAAGGTCATGTGACTGAGGTCTAGCCAAAGGAATGTGGACAAAGAATGACATATGCCATTTCTAGACCTAGCACATAAACACTTCCCACATCCACTTCATTCTTTTCTCCTCTTTTGTCTGAGATGACCTCAGAGGAACCTTGAAAAACACACATTGAAGATAGCAGTGCCTCCCTCAGCCCAGGTCTCTAAATAACTACATAAAGGAAGTCACCCCTCCTATTCACCCACCTATATAGGCAACAAATCTATTTCTATCTTGTTCAACCTACTGAAGAAGTTTGTATTACCCAGATGCAGTGGTTTTCAAACTTTATGAGGCATCAGAACCACCTAGAAAGCTCATCAGAATACACATTGCTTACTTCTCCCCCACAAGAATGGTTATTATCAATAAGACTAGGACTGGGGATATAGCTCTGTGGTAGAGCACTTGCCTAGCATCTGAAAGGACCTGGGATTAATCCCCAGCACTGGGGAAAAAAAAAAAGAATGAAGATAACATGTGCTGGTGAGTATATGGAGATGTGTAGAAAAGGAAACTCTTGAACACTATAATAAGAATATAAATTAGTACAGTCATTATGAAAAATGGTATGGAGGTTCCTAAAAAAATTAAAATATAATTCAGCAATCCCATTACTGGGTATATATTCAAGGAATATGAAGAATATATCAAAAAGACATTTGTACTCCCATTTCTGTTGCAACATATTCACTATAGTTAAGAGATAAAAACAACTCACATATGCATCAATTGATGAATAAATAAAGAAAAGAGTGCTACATATACATAATGGAATACTATCCAGCCATAAGAAAGAATGAAATCCTGTCTTTTGCAACAACATGGATGGAACCAGAGATCACTATGTTAAGAGAAGTGAACCGGGTACAGGAAGACAAGCACCACATGATATCACTCATATGTAGAATCTAAAAAAGCTGATCTCATAGAAGTTGAGAGTAGAAGCTGGGAAGAGTAGCAGGGAACAGGGATGGAGGAAGGCAGGGACCAATAGTAAGTTAGTTAGATAGAAGAAAGAAGTTCTAGTGAGATACAGTGTGCTCTTGTATGGCAGAGTGACCCTAGATAACAATAATAGACTATACACACACACACACACACACACACACACATTTTAAAGTGTGAGAAGCAATGATCTACAGAATTCATTCCTTCCTCACCACCCCCGCCTTTCTTCCTCCTTCTGTCTTTCTTTTTTCAGCTTCTATCCTATGGCCCAGAGTCTCAGTATTTCTCCATCAAACTCTCAAAGAAGAAGCTCTAGCTCTGATAGACACAGCAAGTGTCAACACCCAGTAACTGTGACGGGATGGGTGGGATGCCATGGTAGGAGGGACTATAGATAGAGTATTATGTCCAAGAAGGAACGACTGACATCACAAGAGATTTTAAAAGATTTCCATTTATAAAAATGCACTTAAGTTGTAATTCATTCATAATTTAAAAAACATTAAAAACGGGGCTGGGGATTTGGCTCAAGTGGTAGCGCGCTCACCTAGCATGCGTGAGGCACTGGGTTCGATTCTCAGCACCACATAAATGTAAAATAAAGATATTGTGTCCACCTAAAAAAAAAAAAAACTAAAAAATAAATATTAAAAAAAAAACATTAAAAAGAGTCAAGGCTCTTTGATTACCAGTCAGAGGTTCTGATCAGCAGGAACTAAGCAGCAATTGATATAATATCAGTTAATGTAAAAGAAAAACTATATTACTAACTTGTGAAAAATTATCTAAAATAAATATACAATTCCTTAGAATTTTTCAAAATAAACTTCTGGCTTCATCATACCTTTAGAAGCCTCTAGGAACAATCTGTACCAAGAATGATTTGAGAATGATTAAATATTAAAAAAGATATTAAAAAGGTAATATTTTACCCCATTTCCCCCAAGGAATACATTCTCTCTGAAAACAGAAAGGTAGCTCTAGATACATTATTTTCTTTCTCCAGCTGACAGAGTGGCTTCCAGAAACAATCTTTTAATGTAGGGTTATTAAAACCATAAGAGCTAAATTGCTCTAATCCTTAGGGTCCCTCTGCACACAGCACAATGGGATACAGTGTTATTATGACCAAAATTGCTCACTAACCACACAGGAATGGGCAGGACCTGGTGTTAGAGCAGGATTTCTCAGAGTGTAGTCACTGGAGGACTTGCTAGAAATGCAAATTCTCAGCCCCATCCCACCTCCCTGAATCAGAATTTCAAGGGTGGGGCTTGGCAAACTTTTTAAAAACTCAATTTATTTTAACTGATACATAAAAATATAAAAAATTATACATGTTGGAGCTGGGTTGTAGTCTCCGTAGTTGGGTGATGGGGAAAAATATAAAAGGGGACCTTTAGTTTGAGGCTACTTGAGATATAGCATCTTCTTTAAAGAGCTTTAAAGTGATTTTTAATTATAAATGTTAGATTAGCTAAAGCAGGGATCACAGGGTGCACTCAGAAAGCAGCTGCATTCTCCCTCCTGGTTGACCTTTCAAATCCACAATGAGGGTTTCGTTTTCTCCCAACCTTACATAAAATTTTGTATAAATCCTATAATTTTTCTAGTCATTCTCAGATAATTAAAAAGTGCTCCAGCCACTTCTAGTCACAAAAACAGTACCATTCCAATGAGGTCACATCACTCTTCTGGTTTCCTCTCAGACAGGGTTTTAAATGACTTCAGGCACTTTCTCCCAAGAAATCCAGAGGAAATACTCATGCATCCTTTGCCCCAACAAACTCTAAGTTAGACTTTTCCAATTGCAGCCACATCTGTTTACTCCACTGTCAAAATAGCTGGCCAGTCACTATCTCTGGCCTTTGGAATTATCACTCAAGGTCTGGCACTAGTTTTCCCGTGGACTTTGTGGACATAAGTCAAGCTTCTCCAGTGACTTAGTCTCACTAGACTTGAGAAAGTTTGGGGTGGGACTCAGTGTGCTAGGAGAAATTTTCTAGTTTCTAACCCTGACCTGCTACTAGTCACATAGGGTTGTTTTCATTTAAATTTAATTGAATTAAAAATCCACCAGGCACTTTGCATCTATGAATCTCTAGGACCTCAAGATCCTCTCCATTGGGGGTGGTGGAGGGGAGGAAAGGAACAGAGCTATGTGCAGATGGTTTCAAGAGAAAATCCTATAAATGGCACACATTAGGGCTGGGGTTGTGGCTCAGAGGCAGAGCGCTCGCCTCACACATTCGAGACCCTGGGTTCGATCCTCAGCAGCACATAAAATAAATAAAGGAATTGTGTCCAACTACAACTAAAAAATATATATTTTTTTTAGAAATTGGTACACATTACTTCTTACATTTCATTAACTCGACCTCAGATACATGGCCATCAACTAACTGCAAGGGAAGCTAAAAGATTAGTGAGGCCATGTGCCTAGAAAAGAACACAAATATCCATGAGCCAAAGCAGACTAACACAGAGCTGGTGGCAAAAACAATTTCACAGCCACCTCCTGGGTAGGTCCCACGTAGGGGTCCAGTTCCTCTCTCCAGCAATGCCAGCTTTCTGACTACAACTCTCAGGGCCTCAAACAAAACTAAGACAAAACGAAGTCCCCTAACACGACTTATTACACAGCCAAACATTATGTGAGCCCATTTATCTGATACTTTTCCACCACTGTTCAGCCATTAACTACACCCAACACTCTTAATTCTTTTCAGTTCCATAAACAATAATAATTTCTAGTTCTTAAGCATTTTACTAAGTGCCAAACATCATGTATGCATTAGCTCATTATTTCTTGTAATATTCCTAGAAGGTGAATATTGTTTTAATGCCTGTTTTACAGACAAGGAAATGGACACTTAGAAGTTTGCCCAACACTTTATAAGTATCTGCCCAAAGAATGAAACTCAGCAGCCTGACCTTGGGTCTCCTTCAGAGGTCAGCAAACTAGAGCTCTCTGGCCACATCTGACATACCATCTGTTTTTGCAAAGTTTCACTGGAACATAGCCAGTTTCATTCATTTACATATTATCTCTGACAACATCTGCACTACAAAAGAAGAACTGAATAGTTGCAAAAGAAATCATAAGGCCTACAAAGTCAAAATACTAAACAGCTCTTTCCGGAAAAATGTTGCCAACCCCTGTTCTACAGTACCTGCAGGGCCTTGAACTGCTTCTATCTGCTTCTATCATAAACTGAAAAGTAATTTTGACTTGGTGTTTTGGTCTGTTAATCTGTACTCTCTGTCAACAACCCTGTCTGTGAAATGTAAGGTCAGTCTAATTTCCCTCTGGCAGCCATGTCTACTCCATCTGTTTGTAATTTCATAGGCAGATTAAACAGCATCTGTTATGTTGTTTCACCAAACACATAGACTACACTACCAAAGCACGCACTTGCATTATTTTTCTAATAATGATTATGTGTATCCCCTGATGATTTTTTTATATTTAGACTGTAACCATCAAGAAAAAGTTTGCACCAGTTTATCAGTCCTCCTGCTTTGGGTACAATAGGCTTCAATCCTTTGCCCTCCCCACCTCCAGCCTTAGATTTTAGGGGTAAAGTCATCAGCTACTGAATGACAGTGAATTTTTATGAGAAGTGGCTGTACAACAAGGCAGGACTTCTCCTGTTTGAATTCGCCTATTCTATTTTTTCTTAGATTGAGTTAATCAGCTCCATGTTTTTCATTAAAATGAAACATAAAAAGAAAATAAATATGTTTGGCCTTTAAGAGATTCTCAGAGTACAGAACCAACATTGTACATGTTGGTTAAAACAAAGTTAAATTTAGGGTAGAAATTGCACTACATGCAAAACTATGACAGCAGTATTTTATTGGATGCTGTGGGGTATCACCCAGATGTCTCCTTCATCAGCCAAACACTCCTGTCCCCAGCTGTTGAGAGGAATGGCAGCTTTTAGCTTTCAGCTGAAGCCCTGACAACTGCCTTCAGCCTAACAGCTTACTGCCTGATCCAGGGTCATGCTCCCGTCCCCGGAGTCAGCAAAGGTCCAAGGGAAGGGGGCATGCTTGTCTCAGTTAAGGCAACTGTGAAACTTACCATGGGATCAACAGGGCTTCCTTTACATGCACTGAAATTCAACTTCTCCTTCATTCTCCTAGGGTGCTATTCCCCAGGTCACTCCCCAAC
Source organism: Marmota marmota marmota (assembly GCF_001458135.2). NCBI lineage: Eukaryota > Metazoa > Chordata > Mammalia > Rodentia > Sciuridae > Marmota > Marmota marmota. Next base: position 23,319,055 of record NW_025999982.1, read on the forward strand.
AAATCTCCTGCACATACTCTCCATCTCAAAGTTTATTTCCCTGAGAAGCTGACCTGAGACAAACATGAAGTCTGATTTCCTACACATTGTTATCAATAACATTTAGGAACCATATTTAGCATTCAATGTCATGAAAAAATCAGCAATAAATCGCTTCTAGAGGACAGCAAATCCATCAATTCAAGAAATGAGAACAAGGGCAAAACATGGGCAGTATATACATCCCAAATAGGTCACAACAGGATACAGAAGCAATAGCCACATGAAAGAGCAAAATAGGCAGTAGACTAGAGTTCTAGAGGAAGGCTAAACGCCACACAAAGCTAAGCAGGGCAAGTGAGGAAGGATGCCTGAGAAACAGGAGCAGCAGTTAGTACAATCTGCTCTGGCAGCAGCCAGAGCTCAGCTCCTCTCAGCAACGAGGCCCACAGCCCGGGGCCCAGACAGTCATGCGCAATGACAGGCTCTATAAATAGCACTGCAACCAGCAAATCCTAACCCAGCCTTCATAATTACAGACTATGGGACCTCAAAGATGATTCTTTAAATGTGAGCACAATCTGTTTGCATGAGACCCTTTCCTGAGATACCCACTCACAGACAATTTCACTAGCCGCCACGTCTACAAACAAAAAGTGTCACAATTTTAGAACACACATATATATAAAGATGAGAAGCTAGGAACTATGAAATAAGTAAGCATATTTTATGCATCATTTAAAATTTCCCAATGGCAAATTATGAGGAGCCAAATAACAACCAGACAGAAAGATTTCCGAAAAAGCAAATAGTCACACGATGCAAAAGCCACGAAGACCAGTCATAAGAGAGGTGACGCGATGAGAGGGATGCAATGAGAAGGGGAAACAAAAAGAGTACGTGGAGGAAAAATCAACCCAGACGGGTAAGGCTATGCAGCCCACGGAGTGTGCAGGACAAAGTGCAGGCAGGGTGAAGATGGGGCAGGGAAGAATGAAAACAAGTGGGGAGGGGCTTGTGCTAATTTGCAACTTACAGAGAAGTCCTAACCTCTGGTCCCTGGGTCTTTTTCAATGGCAATCTTTACAGAATATCCTTGTAATACCCACCATAAATTCAGAGATTTTTTAGAGACAAAAGTCAATTTATCAGTGCATAAGAAATAAGACACAGGAAAAGACAATGGTTGAAGACCCAGAGGGCAAAATAAACATCTAAACATATACAAATTTAACTGCTAACACTTTATGCTAGGATAAAGGGTGTGGTTAAACAACCTTACAGCTATAGCTACAGCAAGAGTGTTCTCAATAAGCTATTCTCAAGTAATAGCTTGGTCTTCCAGTCCAATTTAATCCTAAGAAGGTACTGTTTCCATAAGAAGTTCCTAAAGTGAGGATGACCCTATTGTGACTCAGGCAAGTTTAGCTACAAGGCAACAGGACCTGGCTAGTTCAAACCTAGACAGGTAGGTCATAGGGGAAGCAGCAAGCCACAACTAGGATCAGGAGTATATAGAGGCAGGAGCCAATAGGCCCACCCAGCCATGAGAGGATCTAGGCATCAAATGCTCAAAGCTGGGCAAATTCAAGGTGATAAGTTCAAGCAGAGCAGAAGCTGGGCAGCCACAGGAAGTGAAAACAACACCCCTACATCCTATTATTGCAGCCTCCCTCCCAGAACTCCAGAATCCCTCTGGGTCTAGCAACTAAAATTGATCAGGATAAGCCCTTCATTCTGATTGGTCAGTTCCCACTTTCTACTGGTTGTTAAATATTTTAAAGATCACCTCTGACAATTATGAAGTTAATAAAAGCATCTTAAGTTTGGGGCTGTAGTGAAGGGCAAGATTTCAAGTCCCAAAGGTGAGTGACAATACTAAACTAGAAAAGCAAAGTAGCAGCATTTCCTGATCCCCCAGCCAAGAGTCAGGAGTGGATGTTTTCCAAGACTCCTGATCAAGCCCCAGGAACACTGCCTGTTACAGGAAGTCTAAAAAAGCAATGATGGTCAAAGACTCCTGGCACACATTGCTCTGACCAGAAATGTCACAGAAACATCAATTGCCTCCACCAAGGTTGCAGAGCAGGAAGGACTGACCATTCCTGCCCACAGTCTGGGGGCTGAACCTTAGCCATCAGAGATTGAGTGTGTATTTGGTCGGCATTCAAATCTTAAATGCATTTCTGGCAGCACATATCCTCTCAAAATCTGCTTACTCTGAAGGCACACTTTATCAGCAAGACAGAAAAAAAAAATCCATGACCTAAAACCTTCTGCTTGCTAATTTACATTGAGTAAAGAGAGAGAAAGGAGAGCTAACAGGACCAGGTTCCAAACAAAGATAGTTAATCAGAGGTTATTGAGAAATGTGTGTGGCTAATCCACAATAGAGGTGGCTATGACATCTTTTACTGTTCATCATGGATGTCAGCAAAAACTGCATGTCAGAAGTCACCTACTGACTCCTTGTCCTAAGATGATGCTAGTCAATCTAGAACCAGAGCTAAAAGCTTTGAAGATTTTGTTACCTTCTTTTGCCTCTCTTGCAGTTATTTGGCAAGAGCTATGAACTTTTTAAGCTAGATCATAAGATTCCTGTTGACTTTTCCCAATAGATTGATTTTAGTGCAGTTTATTTCAGCGTAGCTATTTTATAACATTTATCAGTTTCATTTATACAAAAAGTACTCCTGGGTCTGAAGGCTGTGATGTGCCTCTTTTTCATCTCTGTGTCCTTCACTGTTCTTACTTATGTTTAGCCCAAAGTAGATTTCCAATGTTTTGATTTTGATTTTTCCTTTTCCAAGATCTATTTGTCCAAAATTTTGAGAAAATTAGAAACTTAAGTTCACCCATAACTGCAACAGTTTTCTAAAACTACTTATGTAAGTGCGAATGTCCCTGTTTTTACACCAATACATATGCCTCCAGAGTAATCACTGAGGTTATATATCATCTTGATTTTTCCTATTCTTAAAGAGATATTTATAGATATATGAAAATAACAAGTTTTACATTTGGCTCTTTTTATTAATCAAAAATACAGATGCATTTCACATGTATTTTCTTTATAATAACTGAATAATTCTCCAGTTTAAGGATACACACACTTCAGTTAATTATTCTACTCATTGAAATTTCAAATGTTTCTTATTATAAACAGTGCATAAATAAGATGTAGATGTATCTTTAACTAAATCTTGTTTTACTTAGAAGTGGAATTGCCAGGGCGTAGAAAAGATTTCAAGGATACTGCCAAATTTTTCTCTAAAAATGTAGGGTCATTAAATAGTATTTCAATAGTATGAAAGTGTCTTTTAATCCTATTGACATCAACACTGGATAGAATAAATCTTTTTATCTGCTGTTGCGTCACTGGATAGAATAAATCTTTTTATCTGCTTGTCACATTCCACGACTTAAACACTAATGGTCACTCCAGGTGAACTGGGCTGCACGAAATAATCACACAGAGTCAGAGAAATACCTTTTTCTTTGGGTTTTGTGACAGCTCCTCTGACCTTAGGGGTCCTTGGAGAGAGAGAACGAGGAGCATGTGCTGAACCCTTTTATTGGGAAGATGCCATTCAAATGAGGCAAGGGGTAGGATTACAAAGGAACAGGTGAGTGTAGCTCAACCCCTCTGGGTGCCACCTACTTCTAGGGCCACTCCCAGGGCCAAATCTTGTTATTCCAGCAAGGAAAAAGCCCAAGTTTGGAGTCATGGCATTATGGTGCCAGACTACAGTGATCTTTCAGATCCCCGTGGTGCATCAGGATTTAAAGATGTGTGCATTTGGAGTGGCTCCCCAGTCTAACAAGCAAAAAACTAGTTTTAATTTGAATTTATTAGTAAAGTTAGAGATCTTGAGCCTTGTCTTTTCCTTTTTTTTAATTTTATTTATTTATTTTTTAATTAGCTGGTTGTTGTTTTGTTAATGCTGGGTATTGAACCCAGGGACGCTTTACCACTGAACTACGTCCCCAGCACTTTTTAATTGTTATTTTCAGTTAAGGTTTCAACAAGTAACTGAGGCTAGTCTCAAGTGTGCAATTCTCCTGCCTTGGATCCCAGGCTGCTGGGGGATTACTTATAAATGCATAACACAGTGCCTAGCAGAAATATTTTAATATTTCTATTTTCTCCTTTGTTCTTTGAATGGTCTAGTCATACACTTTGCTCATTTTTCTACTACATAATATAAAAAATAATTTGCTCTATGTACAGCAAGTATTTTTGCCTTGGTTTATATGCAGAAATTTAGAATCCTTTTGTTCAGTACTGCCAACTTTTTCCTTATGACTTTTAAATTTTTTTTCCCTTAGAAAGTTTCTCACAACTGGAAATTTTAAAATATTCTCCTCTATCTCCTTCTATCCCTTTAAGTCCTTTAACTGGATATTTATAATCCACTAATTATATGCATCTTTTCAATTCATCTAAAATTAATGTTTTACTATACTATATTTGTTCCCAAGTAGGTAACATCATCTACTAAACTACCCCAACATACTGTTAAAACAGCTCTTTGAAAAAACAAACAAAAATCCCCAATGTAGGCTATTTTAGTCACAGTTTTCCAGAGAAACAGAACCAATGTAAGAGAGTCAGACAGATGGACAGACAGAAATGAAATCTTATTTTAAGGAACTGGCTCAAATGATTATGGAGTCTGCAAAGTCCAAATCTGTTGGGTGGACCAGTATTGAAGGAGATCTAAGGAGAGCCAAAGTTTTAGTTCAAAGGCTACTGGACAGGATGAGCCAGTTCTCCAGTCCACCTGAAGATAGGATGGTCAGATAAAGAATTATCTCTTACTCAGCAGCAGATGGAAGGAGCAGTCAGTCTTTTGTTCTATTCATGCCTTCAAGTGATTGCAGGAAAATCCCACCATCATGAAAGATAATCTGCTTTACCAAGTCAACCAATTTAAATGTCAATCGAATCCAAAAGTACTGTCACAGAAACACCCAGAATAATGTTGGATCAACTATCTGGACATCCAAAGGTCTAGCCAAATTGACATGTAAAATTAATAGTGCTTGCTAATATCCATGATATACATACTTCTGTCATAGCTGTGATATCACCAAATGTGGAGATAGAAAGATATGCATATGACTGGCTCTCCCCAGCCAGTTCCCTCCAAATCATGTTGGATGGAGACTCAGTTTACATATGTTTATATTTGTATTTCTATATGCTTGCATATACAGATACACATAATCCAGTTATTGTGTGTCCAGAGATAAAAAAGAAAAATCTCAGATACTACCTTGCTGACACAATTTGTACAGTTTTCTTCTCAGCTTTGATCATCTTAGGTTTCTTTTATGGTAGAGTAAATCTTACTAAAGCAATAAATGAAATATATGTAGAGATCTTCTAGATTATTTTTGTATATTTTTGGCACTGAAAATATACAGTTCAGCTTTTCTAATTTTCAAACATGTATGTGGCTTATTTTAACTTAATTACCAGAAGTATGTTTTTTTTTCCCCACAATACAGGAAAGGTCTCTCATCTTCCAGATGTGTGTGTGTATGTGTGTGTGTGTGTGTGTGTGTGTGTGTTTGCTTGTTTTTGAGAATGGGGTTCCATTATATTACCCAGGCTGGTCCCAAACTCATGGACTCAAGTGATCCTCCCACCTCATACTCCTATATATCAGGGACTACTGGCACGTGCCATCACACCTGGCTTCTCATCCTCTCTTATGTATTCTAAAATGTTCCTAAGAACTTCTAGTTCACAGCCAAAAATCAAAATAGGCTTGAATGAGAGGCTACTTTCTTTCACTATGGAAATGGACTTAATTCAGCTTACCTATTTATAGTTAAAACACCTCCAGCAAATGAATGAAAACTAGACATTTCCAATAACATTGTGAGAAACAGAAGCAAGGAGGGGTCCACCAAGTTCTATATGTGACCATTTGAGATAAAAGAAAAGTTTATATTACAAATGCTTGCTTTAAAAAAAGTATTTCCATGTCAGGTGAAGTGGTGCATGCCTGTAATCCCGGTGACTCAGGAGGCTGAGGCAGCAAGATCACAAACTCGGGGCAGCAAAATTAGCGAGGCCCTGAGCAATTTCGTAAGACTCTACCTCAAAATAAAAAATAAAAAGGTCTGGGAAAGTAGCCTAGTGGTAAAGTACCCTTGGTTCAATCCCCATTACAAAAATAAATAAATAAATGAAAGTATTTCCTTAATTTAATAAGGGAGGAGGGGGAAGAGGAGGAGGAGGAGGACCAGGACATTCCATTTCACACCAAACTTTGCTCTGAATTGGCTGACATTACATAAGTGTTTGCTTTCTTTTTCACAGGGATTAAGGATAATCAATTTGGGCACCTTCATGGTCAGCTATTTCAAAAATGTTTTCTTAGCATAATAATGCTAGGCCAGTAGGTCACAGTCAGTCTCTCTCTCTCTTTCTCTCTCTCACACACACATACACACACATACACACACACACACACACACTCTCTCATATATATATATATATATATATATATATATATATATATATATATATATAGCATTTAATAGGAAGAGTATTCCTTTCTCATTCAGGACTGTGGAGGTCCGCAAAACCAGTTGTCAGGAGTCAAAGTTCACCCTACCCCTGGCAGAGATGGGCAGAAATGGGAAAAATATAAAAAGTCAGTGACCATCACAGGATGCAAAGTCTGGGAGAGAGAGACAAATAAGAGCTCCTCAGCTTAAAAGTAGAGGAAAAACACAAACAAGTTAAAAAAAGACCCAAGAGTCTGGGCCTTAAGACCTGGCCTAGCTCCTCACCCTCCCCTCCCCTCCCCTGGGCGCCATGGTTTTGGAGCATTCGGCTAAGCTCTATACTGCTACACCTCCGACTGGGATCTAAAGTACATTTAGTTCAAGGAAAAGAAGTGGCTGTGGTTCTAGTTTGTGCCTCTTTTGGAAGGGAGAAGCATCACCCTGGAAAGAACACTCTGGCTGGAGAAACCCTAAGGCATATTTCCCTCCACCTCCATCCTGTGCCACACCCCCCACGGCACAAAAGCAGACAGAAACAAGCTCTTTGGGACAGAGGGGATTCACACTAATTACAAGTAAGAATAAGCCTTCTTAGTATTGACTTGTCACGGGCCATCCATGGGCTATGTGTGGACTATGTGACACACTGTAGCCTAATGAGGGGATAAGTCTGGCATTGGGAGCCCCACCTCCCGTGGCACCCCCACAGGGACTGATCACCTGATGCAGGTGAACTTCCCCCACAAGCTCTGCGAGAGATCTCACACAGCACCTGAGATGGGTGTGACCTGAGAAGATGCCAATCAACCTGCAGACTGCTAGACATCATAAAGCAAGACTCTACCCTTGAAACCTTATCCCTGCCTTTGATGTACCCCCTTACATAAACCACAAGAGCCATTTATTCTTTGTCTATCTCCAGAACCCATATGGACTAGATCTATCAGGGGCTTCGCTTTTATAAATATATTTCTGGCCATTTGTGTTTCGTTATTCACTAATTATTTAAGACTAAGTTTTAGGATAGCTTATACCTTCCTCAGCAGGAAGAAGAACCCCCCAATAAGACGCTGGCCATCATCCTGTTATTGACTAAATATAATTTCATACATCAATAAAAAGAGGAAACTTTCTTCTAAAATACCTACACTAGAGGGACAAAATACATAAATAAAATAAGATATATTTTAGGCAGGACACATTAGTGAAGCAGTAATGAGGAACTGCAATATTTATATGGTACCAAATAATGTTGGTGGCTAAAGAGGTTCCAAAGAATTCTAAATTCCTCCCTTTGTCATCCAAACACAGATTGCCAATTAAAAAATTTCCAGCAGCTCAAAATGGGAAAACACTCAAGCTAACATAATCCCAAAGTATTTATATTTATACTTTCCAGGTGGAAGCATCATGGAAATAGCTTTTTATTTCCCTCAAACCCCTCAATTTAATCCTCTGCTTTCAGGACATCTCACCTACCAACATATCTATTTTTAGCATCCCTTATTAATCCCTTTGATTCCCCCTCATCTCTACTATCATCATTTCCTGAAGGAGGATATAATTTCCTGAGGCAGGAATAAATACAAATTTTCCAATATAAAAACTGAATTACTGTAAAGCTAGCAGAGGATTTAAGATTTTCATGGCCTTGAAAACTGTCTTTCTGACTTACTCTGATATACTTCTTCTGAGGAAGCAGATTTAGAAAGTGAGTGTGTTGCCAGAATAGAATCTACAATGTGAATATAAACCAAATGTAAATTAAATTACTCTGGATGAAATCATCGTGTTTACTTTTCACAGAGTAGAAGTGGATCATTTAAAACCCACCTTTTGGCATATGGAGCATGGTGCTAAGGTCTCTTTGGAGTCTGTTTATCCATTTGCCATTCATCTTTTTTTCTCTCCACTTTTACTTGGGTCTCATTTATTCAACGGTTCAACTACTTACTATTCTCTGAAGTCTACTCTATACACAGCACTGTGCTAAGCACCAGATGCAAGAGAGAACAGGCATGGGAGCACCCTAAGGAGCAACCAGTCCAGTAATAACCAAATAATGCAATGATGAGGACATGAAGGAAGTAAGCTGAGGAGACACTACAGGGAAATCAAGGAGGAGAGGTTGGGTGGGGGAGGACAAGCACTGTGTGAGGGTCATGGCTTCAAACACCAGTGAGGACTAACAGGGTCAAGGGCAAGGAAAGGCCTGCTGGTGCAAGTGAGGAAGATGCTTGAAGATACTAAAAGGTAGTTCAGGTGGTGACCCTGGATTTTTTTTTTTAAGAGGAAAATTGGAGAGGGGCTGAGGTTGTGGCTCAGCAGTAGAGCGCTTGCCTAGCACATGCGAGGCCCTGGGTTCGATCCTCAGCAACACATAAAAATAAAATAAATAAACAAAATAAAGGTATTGTGTCCAACTATAACTAAAAAAATAAAATATTTTTTTAAAAGAGGAAAACTGGAGAATCGCAAAAGTTCCTGAGTGGAAAGCTTACTGAATCTGTTTGGCTGTACCAATGGGAAGATGCATACTCCTCATGCTGGTACTCTTAAGCAACTCCATGGTTGGAGAAAAGTGTGCTTGGAAGATTCAAAAGACAAGAGAGAGGGGAGGGACCAAAAAAAAAAAAAAAACATGAAGTGCCAGGACCCGAGATATTCCCATGATCAAATTCATGATTCCCCTAAGAAAATGCAAATATTTCTGAGGGTCATATCTCAAAAAGCATTGGTGAGTTAGTGGGTAAACTCAGTGGGAACAGAATAGGAAAGGAAAAGAGGAGCAGGCAAGAGGGAGAATTACTTAAAGACATGTACAATAGTTATGGGATATAAGGGCACCAGAGAAACATTGCCTGTTCTACAGTTTGGTTTGGACTAGCACTGGTACCCACAAAAGCTATTCTTGATTAGCCCAGCTGATGCAGAACAGGGCACCATTTTAAGTGTTAGTCATTTCTGGATTTATTTAATGAAATATATCTCCCATTACATAATACCAAGCTAGCACCAGTCCTATAAAGTCTTATAAAGGAAGACTACCAAACCTTAAAAAATAAAAACAAGACAAAACAACAAAAGGCAGAAAAAGTTAAAGTTAAATGCTATTTGAACCACTCCAGAGTTTGAAAAAAACAAGGGAAACACAAAATTTTAAAAAAAATTATTAGTTATCGATGGACCTTTATTCATTTATTTGCTTATACGTGGTACTGAGAATCAAACCCAGTGCCTCACACCACTAAGCCACAGCCACAGCCCAGGAAACACAAAATTTTTATAAAGCAAGCACAATATTGACATAAAAACCTGACATAGATTGACCCAAAAGAAAAACTTTATATCAGTCTCAGGTATAAATATTAATGCAAAAATCATAATTAAAATATCAATAAGCAGAAGCAGCCCATCGAAAGGGGGATTTTGTTACAAGTATTGAAGAGAAGTCCAGGGTTAGAAAATCTACTATTATATAGTTCTAAAGATAAAAAAACATACAAACATACCCTCTGAAACAAACAAACAAACAAACAAACAAAAAAAAAAAACCACTGGAAAGAATTGCAACTTCTTGGAAAAAAAATATTCACTAAAATAGGAACAGATAAGTCATTTCAGATTGGGTCCTTTCAGGCAAGGATAAAGCACATTAGGTATTTCAACAAAGGAGATTTAATAAAGGGAATTGTTTAATTGTTTAATGAAAGTGTGGAAGACTGGAGCAGCAAGAAGACACTGAGATGACCTATACATGATAAATGTAAGGAAGCAGCCATCACTGCTGCCATCCCTAGGGTTTCAGGGACAAGGGGGAAGAACCAGGTTACAACAACATAAGCTTAAAGGAGGGCCCATGACTGTGAGAAGAAAGGAGACTGTTCAGTTGCTATTCCCTAGTAACTCAGAGGAAGAAAATGCCTCTGAGGTGGCCCTCATGCCTCTCAGATGGAGGCACTACTTGGCCGCTACCAATACCTATTTGAGAGAGAGTGATAAGGCTGGTCCCACCAATTTAGGGGGGAATGGCTGAGGTGAGATACCTTTACTGAGGCATCTTTAGCAATAAAAAAAGGAAACTTGACAAGAGACAGGAAGTGCCTCTCCCTCCTTTCACCTTTCTCTCGTGCCCTGTACTGACAGAGACCCCAACTGGAAGCAGCTGTCAAAGAAGACTGGGAAATGCAGCGTGGGGAGTCCCAACCCAATCCCAAGGAGTACTGTATAGCTGGCTGAGGTGATGCAGAAAAACCAAGGGTAAATGACCAGCACAGATGGATCCTTCTGACAATAAAATGTACTTATCTCAACCCAAAGTCAGCTTATGTTAAATCAAGGAAACACCAGGAACATTCCCAGTGAAGTCAAGAATAAAAAAGGGTACCCACTCTTTTTTCTATTATTGAACATTTTGCTTTGTTCTAGCTAATATGATAATAAAAGAGAAGTAAATGAGATATACAGACCTTGGAAAGGAGGATGTGTAACAATCACTATTTGCAGACAATATAGTACTATATCTGGAAAACCTAAGAGATTCTACTAAAATCTATTACAAAAAGTATGATAATTAAATTGGCAGATTAAAAAAAATAATAATAAATAAATAAATAAATAAATAAATTGGCAGATTAGAAGATTAAGGTGGGCTGGGGATGTGGCTCAAGCGGTAGCGCGCTCACTTGGCGTGCGTGCAGCCCGGGTTCGATCCTCAGCACCACATACAAACAAAGATGTTGTGTCCGCCGAAAACTAAAAAAATAAATAAATATTAAAAATTCTCTCTCTCTCTCTCTCTCTTTAAAAAAAAAAAAAAGAAGATTAAGGTAATGAAACTAATAGCTTTACACATAGAAACTGCAAACAGGCTAGATGCACACACCTTTGATCCCAGCTACCCAGGGGGCTAAGGCAGGAGATCTCAAGTTTAAGGCCAACCTGGACAACTTAGAAGACCCTATCTCAAAAGAAAAACAATGTTTTAAAGGGCTGGAGAATAGCTTAGTGGTAGAGCCCTTGTCTAGAACATTCAGGGCCCTGGGTTCAACCCTTAGTATGGTAAAGGAAAGAAAGAAGAAAGTGGGCAGGCAAACGAAAGACATAACATTGAAAATATATTTTTAATCACAACCCAAAAGATAAAATATTAGAAATAATTTTACAAAAAATATGAAAGAACTATACAAAAAAGAAGGGTTGAACAAACTGTATTTGATAGGAAGACTCAAAATAATAAATATTTTTTTTAAAGAGAGAGGGAGAGAGAGAGAGAATTTTAATATTTATTTTTAGTATTTGGCGGACACAACATCTTTGTTTGTATGTGGTGCTGAGGATCGAACCCGGGCCGCACGCATGCCAGGCGAGAGCGCTACCGCTTGAGCCACATCCCCAGCCCAAAATAATAAATATTTAATGTTCCTTAGCTTAAAAAAAAATCCCACTAATGCAGGATTACAGCACACTATGAAGCCTCGATTATTAAACCATTACGTGACAAAATAACCAAAACTGAAATATATAAACCTTTGATCTTAAAATTCTTCTGGGAGTTCATCCCACATATTACATTTGCACACAAATCATGTGACTAAGATTTAACATTTCAGTATTGTTTATAATAACAAAAAAATTGGAAAAATCTAAAATGCATTACCAGAGGAATGAATGGTTAACAATATTATATTCATGTATCCAGTGGAATATATAGTTATAAAAAGTAGGATATTCTCTATGGAAAGTTCCCCAAGTGATAAAACAAAATGCAAAGAGTGTACGCAGTAAATTACTACCTATATAAAACAAAATATATTTTTATTCCCTTGGAAATTTAAAAATAAATAATAAGGATTCACAAGAAACTAAGAATAATGATTACCTAAGAGATCTCTTGTTCCAAAATGAGGCACAGGAATGAGTAAAGAATTCTCACTGATATACTTTTATAATGTTTTAATTTTTGAATCTTGTGAATGTTTTACGTTTTCAAAAATTAAATAAGCAATAACAGCACACGCTGCCAAACCAAATCTATGATCACTATAGGAAGAAAGATATACTAGCAGACAAAAAAGATTCTCACATTCTCTTTCTCCACTCCACCAATTCCATTACTAAAATCTTTCGTGTAGAGCCAGGACAAATTGAAACAAAACTAAACTAATTTACCCTTAAATTCTACATAAAAGGTACACAAACTCTCAGGAAAATGCAGGCATGGCCAAAGGAGAGAAGAAAAAAATATGAACATAACTTCAATGAATTATAAATTTCTTTATCTAAACATACATCACTGTAAGATATGGGAAATGAAAAGAATTTAGCCAAAGGTTTTATTCGACTTTATCATATTACATTGTATTACAAGAAGGCCTCTCTCAGTCATTTGGGTTCCCAGGACCCAACTGAGAACAGCCCAGAGTGGGCTGCCCTGCCAGCTCTGGTTGTTCTGAATGGAAAAGGATGGATGGAAGAAGAAAGTGAAGGCTTGCAGAGCCCCTGGTCTCCTCTTGTAGGACTTAGTGCCCCGCCCAGGGGTCTTGCCAGATCCTGGTGTTGCAGGGGCCTAGCCTTGGGACCTTCTAAAGTAGCTGCTGCAAAGATTTAGCTAGATTTCAGCAACCAGAAGATCTAAGGCAACACTTAATAACACTGAAGAGGGCAGCTTGAAGGAAACTCAGGCACATTTTCCTCACCATTTACAAGCAGCCCTTCTTTTGTACAAAATGTGTTCTTGAAAGCACCAAAGACATAAAATGTGCAGAAATCTCATGAGAGACTTGGATTTCAGGGCCCAGAAACTGAAATATAAGATTAAAAATCTTGAGTTACATCTCATCTTTTGTATACACTCTTCAATAAGAATTCCATAGTGCCATATGTATTCCTTGCTTTCATTTTTTCTCCCTCTACCCAACAAACAGACTATAGATGGGCTTAAATCAGTGAGCATACACTTTAGACTAAGAATTTCCCCTTTTGGCTCACCTGGAGATTTTTTTTGATATCTTGTCTCACGTGAATTGCTGTATGAGACCTACTTTCCTTATTACCAGGATTAGGAGTCGTTTTTCCAATGTTCATTTATGTAAGATACAAAAAAAGCAATAAAATATTCAAACAATCACACAAACGCTGCTCAACAGACAGCAATGTTGCTGAAACTGGTTACAGACAGGCAGCTCTCAAAATATTCCTTTATCATGACTGAGTGACATAATTCAAAATGTTGTCATAAAAACCTGTTTAGGATGGATTTAATATGCTATGTGAAAGGGAAGGAGGGAAGATTATACACACAGTCAGACCACCAAAACGATCTCTTCTATAGTAAAATTCAAATTTAAAACACTTCCTTCTGTCTGCCTGTCATGGATTTGCAACCAGGCACAAATTAGGTTGAACTGATAAGCTTCCGATTACAGATGTCTCTCCCTATCCTTGGGGGACTGGTTCTAAGGAACCCACTCTCAGCCTGATTGTATACCAAAATCCTTGGGTGCTCAAGTCCCTAATATAAAATGGCTTGGTATTTACATTTAACCTACACATCCTCCCATATACTTTGAATCATCTCTAGATTATTTATAATATCTACATACAATGTCAATGCTATGTATATAGTTGTTATGCTGTATTGTTTAGGGAATAATGATAAGGGGGAAAAGTCCACACATTTTTCAGTACAGACCCTATTTTTTTTTCAAATATTTTTGATCTATGATAGAATCCACAGATATGGAACCTGTGCATAGAGAGGGCCAACCATATATCAACTATGTATCTAGCTGCATTATTCAATACAGAAAGGGCATTTTAAATGGCATCAGGGGTAGAAGTTTGGGGAAGAAGGGCAAAGAATATCTTAGGCAAATAGGAATAGGGTAGGCCTAGCTAAGGCTTTGAAGAAGGTGGTCAGAAAAACCAAAGAACAGGGATGAAGGCAACAGGCAACTAGTGGTAAGGGAAGATTGAGAAAGAGGAAGGAAAGAAAATAGCAGATCCAAATTTCAACTACTTTGTGTTTCTCAAATATGCCCAGTGACTCCGATTAGTTTACTCATTTAATTCCATTCATCTATTCATCGAATATTTGCCCAACATCACATATTCAAATAATAAGGACATATTTCATGCCAAATTCTACACAAGGCAATGGAAACACAAAAATGATGTAGTACCTGTATTGGGAAGACAGATATCCACACATCTGTCACCCTCACCAGTCTCTGGAGGAAGAATGTTTGGAAAGATTGAAGGGAGACTTAGAGACAAAGAGAAGGAAAGGGTGATGTTAATCCTCATTTTGAAGTATGGGTAGGAATCTGTCCCAAAATAAAATGTGGAGTGGAGGAATTCCAGCACAAGCAATAGCATGAAAACAGAAAGGGACAAGAAATATTGAGTAGCTGGATTTTGCTAGAGTTTAGGATATCCATGCATTAGAGGTGTATTGGAACTGGTACTCAGAAAAGGTATACTAATCCTGTAAGCGACAGGACACCATTAAACAAAGAGAGGCCATTAAGCAAAAGGACTAGAAGATCAGATCTGATAGCTAACTCTGCCAACAGCATAATAAAAGGTGAGCTGAAAGCCAGACCAAGGAGACGGCATAACAGGCTATTGTAAGAGCTAGTTCTTACCCTGTCTCCAGCTTTCACAATTGCCATCTTGTATTTTATTTCATTAGATGCTACTCATCTTTCTAGCTGTTGCCCTCATCAGGTGACTATGCAATTTATCCTCCAAACAAGAGCCTTTACGAAGATCAAACAGGGGCACCAATCAGATGGGATGCTAAAAAACAATAAGCATAAACTCAAATTCTCCCTGGCAGAAAAGGAGCAACAGAATCTGTCCACCACTGGGGATAGTTGACATAACACATATTTTGATGCAACAAAAATGACAACTCTTGCTTTCCCATTTCGCTTTGGTTTTGTTTGTTTGTTTGTTTGTTTTTAATTTGGAAAGCTATAGTAAATTAGTTTTTGGTCTGCTTGAACATATAAATTCTTATATGCCAACAGTAAATCCTTCAGCTCAAAAGGGGAACAGTTTACTAATTTGTCAATCATCAGGCCACCAGTGCATTTTACTGTGACATGTACAAACACACACACACACACACACATACACATATGCATGCCACAGTAAAATGCACTGGTGTGTGTGTGTGTACACACATATAATCAAAATGGAAAGATCATACATTTTGTGGACTACCCCCATGCTGGCTGCCCTCAGCAAATGACAATGCCTCTAGTCTGACCTTGCTAATTATCAGTTAACATGTACTAAGGAAACACAAATTAATTTGAATATTAATCTTAAAAACACAATTAGGAAGCAATATTCCCCTTAAAAATATTATAACATATTTAAAAGTCAAATAATGATTTCCACTAAAAGAGTTTACTACTGTTTCTTTGAACAGTATAGATAACAAAGGGATATCAAATATCTATGGAAGGAGTACAGCAAAGTGCATAAATACATTCTACTGTCATGTATAACTAATTAGAAAAAATTAAATATATATACATATGAAAAGAATTTTTATAGTTTTCTGGATTATTCCCATATACTCTCCCTATCAACTGGCAGCATCTCTCTGTTTTCTAAGCTACACACACTACTTCAGCTTTAATTAAAAGGCCCGTTGCCATAGTTTCTCAGAGAACAGCTTAAGGCAAGCTTGAGTCCATTACTTTCTTGAGGTTTCTAGAGAAATTGTAATATAGTCAGCCAACATTTCCCAATTTTATCTCCCACCCAGTACAGTTTATTAGTTGCACTTATAGCTAGGCATTTAAATGTTTTTTTTAATTCTAAACAATTAGGAATTTTATTTAAAATTTAGCCTCTGGTTCTTCTGTTCTGCCACATTGGTAATATAACCAGCAGACTGCATCTTATAGTAGGCAAGAGGGATTCAGCTTTAAAACACACTGACTACAGCCATGGAAAACACCAACACATTTTTCTTATAACAATAGGAAAAATGCACTGTATTTACATGTCATACATGATACATACCATTACATGATATAATAATAATCATATGGCTTCATATCTTCTAACCCAGAAATGTGAATTCTAGAACACACTTGAAAAAAGGAACTCTCAGAAAAGAGACTAAAGGGGTTGGGGCTGTGGCTCCATGGTAGAGCGCTTGCTTAGCATGTGTGAGGCACTGGGTTTGATCCTCAGCACCACATAAAAATAAATAACATAAGGGTGTTGTGTTCATCTAAAAAAATTAAAAAGAAAAGAGATTAAATAACAAATTGATTTTTTCAAGAATTTCAAAAATTGAAAAATGAAACTCAAAGAATCTTATGTTTTAAAGCTGTAACTTGATTCCATCTATGTCCCAACTAGTCCTCAAAGGGCAATTATCACTATCTCTAAGTCCTGAAAAACAAGCTCAAAGGTTATTCTAAGTTTCAACAGTGAAGATGAGAATAACAGTAACATTGATCCCTATAAACTTTATAAAAAGCATATGTCAGTTCAACTAGTTGTAATTCAGCCCCAATTCTCTGCTTAGGTAGCTATGAGAAGGGCTGTACAAACAGGAAGATCAGGCTTTGAGTTTCAGCTCTTAGAATCATGTGAACTTGGACAAGTGATGATTAAATGAGATAGGACATAAGCAAAGATGCCTGGTACAAAGGAAGTGCTCAGAAAATGTCAGCTATTATCATCTCCTTGTAACTAGGCCATCTCCAGGACAGGACGTGGGACAGGATGGGATCTCACTATTTTCAGAAGAGCCTAAAGTCATCCTGATCCCACTCACTATGCCTTAAGAACTAATATAAACCACTCAATTACTTGTTTATCCAACTTAAATATTACAGACACTATTTAACTCCTTTTTATTCTGTATCCTTCAACTTCCTCTTATTCTATCTATTCTCAAGATGAACATTCTAAAAAGAATTTGAGAAATAAAGGACCATATTCCTGAAACAGAGGTTAGACCAGGAATACAGGGAAACTGTGATGCTGTGTGCATGTTAAGTTACAGGTATTTATTAATGAATGAATTTACAGTGAAGGAATGAAGGTTCCACTTTGTCGTAGCTATTATACTATAGATCCCTATAATATCTCTGAATTCAATAAATGTTTATAAAGAAAAAAAATGGCACACATTATCTCACTGATTCTCCCAGGGCCCCATAATAAGACAGAAATAGTTACTGCTATTCCTAGTTTATCAAGAGAAACTGAGCATCAGCATTAATATTAAGTTATTTACCCAAACTTAGGTATTAAAAAACCTGAGGTTAAGCCTGAGTCAGGATCCACTCCACCATATCACTCCAATTCTCACGTGGTCCAATCACTGCACATGGAAGGGGAGGCTGAGAAACATCTCCCAAAGGAGTTTCCAGATCCCATA
Source organism: Marmota marmota marmota (assembly GCF_001458135.2). Classification (NCBI taxonomy): domain Eukaryota; kingdom Metazoa; phylum Chordata; class Mammalia; order Rodentia; family Sciuridae; genus Marmota; species Marmota marmota. The sequence goes on from NW_025999982.1 coordinate 23,336,978, forward strand.
TATTTCGTGAAAATGTATTTCTTTGGTATTAAAACAAACAAACAAAAAACCTGGAGCCTGTGGGTCTGAAGAGGACGTCTCCTACTATGCCACAGAGAAAAGGTCTGAGCTGGAATTTCAGGTTGTAGAGTTGCACTGGGAATACTTTGTGAACTACTATTTCTCCAATATCCCAGGAAATTAATAGAAAGTTATCTACAACACCATACACCTAAAACACAACAGAACTAAAGCTCAACTTGCCCTATCAAAGGCATTTCCCATGACAAAATTTTACCTGGTAGAGATTTTTAAAATAGGGTGGGAAGGGAAGGGAGAGGGCATGGGGTTATTAATGATGGTGGAATGTGATAGACATCATTATCCAAAGTACATGTATGAAGACACGAATTGGTGTGAATATACTTTATATACAACCAGAGATATGAAAAATCATGCTCTATATGTGTAATAAGAATTAGAATGCATTCTGCTGTCATATATAAAAAAATCAATAAAAAAGAATTCTGTACTTAAAAACAAAACAAAACAAAAATCCTAACTAGAGAGGGACACCTCCTCATCTTACTGTAAGAGTTCTTAACTAGGTCCTATCTGTGCCCCAGGAGTCAACAGATGGGCATTTCAAGGGCCCCTGCAGGCACCTGAAAGTATATGCAAATATATGTGTCTATCCATCTCTCTATATTTTTCTAGAGATGTAGACCAAAACTTTCATCAGATTCCTAGGATGTCCCCTAAAGTTAAGATTTAATAGAGGGCTTCAGAATGGAGGAAATTAGACATCCTTATTATGATTTAATTCGAATTTTTTAAGTTTCTAGTTGTGACTGCTCAGCTTAAAAAAAAAAAAGCTAGACAGTTTTACCAAATTTGGAGAATGTATTCAGGATCGGCTTTGGGATGCCCCACACCAATTTTCAATTTTCACACAAGAAGCAGTTACATTCTAGATCTGTCCACAAAGCTTGCAAATGCCTGCTGCCTTCTCTGTATAGCTCACAGCACAATGAGTACTAGGAATTTACTTATTTAATGTTTTTAAAGTTATTCTCCAGAGATGCTCAATTAATTATTCAAAACTTGTTAATGGTCTATTGTTTAATTACTTCTTTATGTGAGAGTTCTACTCGCTTTGTAAACTTATCAGTAAACATGAAGAAATGTATATTGTTTTCTCTAAAATGTGCAAGTAGTTCTTGAGTCTCAATGTGTTTGGTTTTCAGAAGTAGAAGAGAAATCTGAAAAATGAGGAGAATGAGACTAGGGAAAAAGAAAGAAAAAGAAGGGAGGGAGGGAGGGCTAAGAGGTAGGTAAGTTAAGCAAGTTTTCCAAATAAAAAATGTATTGAGGTTAGATTCATGAAATTTCTGTAAAATGAGAAAATAAGTGATAGGTTCAGTATTGCCTGAGTTATACATAGCAACACACACCTCTACCAACACCATTTTATAAGATGGAAAAATGATATAAGATATAAATGAGAGAGAGAGATATTGAGAGATTGTGGTTCTGATTACAAAAGTAGAGTAAGCAAGCAACTATTTGAGTATCCTGAAAAGTAATACTTTTTACTTTTCAGAAAGGTAGCAGGCAGATTCAAGTGAAAAGCCTAGAATTTAAAGGACACGAAACTAGTGGCGAGTTTACCATTTTTTTAATATTTATTTTTTAGTTTTTTAGGTGGACACAATATCTTTATTTTACATTTACGTGGTGCTGAGGATCGAACACAGTGCCTCATGCATGCTAAACGAGCACTCTACCACTGAGCCACAATCCCAGCCCCTATATCTTTATTTTGTGTTTATGTGGTGCTGAGAATCAAACCCAGTGCCTCACGCATGCAAGGCGAGCGCACTACCACTTGAGCCACATCTCCAGCCCATTTCTGGCATTCAGTACCAAGCAACATGAAGTGTCGTTGGAAAGCCAGAAGTGGGCACTAAGACTGAGACACAGATAGAGAGCTGCAGGAGAAGTTCCCTAAGTCTAGCTTGAGGAGTAAGAAAAGAAATTCTTAAACTCAGAGAGGGTGCAGAAAGCCCTCGTTTTTTTCTTCTCTGAGTTCTCTCAAGTTCCAGCCCTTAAATAATCCTATAGTCAGGGGTCCTATAGGAAGACCACAGAAGCCTGGCATCATGGGACATGCCTGTAATCCCAGCTACTTGAGAGGCTAAGGCAGGAGGATTCCAAGTTCAAGGCCAGCCTCAGCAACTTTGCAAGATTCTGTCTCAAAATTAAAAAAAAAAAAAAAATCAGAAGGATGTAGCTCATGGTAGAGAACCCTTAGATTCAATTCCCTGTACCACAAAAGAAAAAGAAAAGTCCACAGAAACTAAAACTTCCTCTCTCATACCAAGAGAACAAAGCTTTAATGCTTTATTTTCTATCTTCCTGTCATTTGGCCCTGGACTACACAGTCACAGAATTATACAATAGAACAGAGAAATAAAAGCCCAAACTTTCTGGATAGACAAACAAAAAGGGAATCTGAAAGTACTACCAACCCTACAGAAATCAAAAGAGGTAAAAGCAAATGCGATAAACAACTTACTGGTCAATGACTTAACACAACTTAAGACAAAGTGAACAAATTCCTAGAAAAACACAAATTACCAATGTGACTTCAGAAGAAAAAAAAATCTGAATAAACATAAAAAGTAAAGAAATTGAAACAATAACTTAAAATCTTTCCAATAAGAAAATACAGAGAGCAGGCCCAGCGGCCTGCTGAGGGGCAGAGCCGCCCCCCACCCCCAGCGCCTGCCAGGTAGGCGGAACGGTGACCACCGGCAGAAAAGGCCCAGTGGCCCACAGCTGAACAGAGCTTCCAATCACTCCTGCAAGGTAGGCGGGCCTGCGACCCACCAGCAGAAGAGGAGCAGCTGCCTGCTGAGAGGCAGAGCCGCCCCCTCCCCCTGCGCTGGCAAGGTAGAGGGAACTGTGACCATCCACAGAGCAGGCCCAGCGACCTGCTGAGGGGCAGAGCCGCCCCCCACCCCCAGCACCTGCCAGGTAGGTGGAACGGTGACCACCGGCAGAAAAGGCCCAGTGGCCCACGGCTGAACAGAGCTTCCAATCACTCCTG